>NC_058135.1:231657472-231787935 GCF_016433145.1 Gracilinanus agilis | reverse complement strand
GGAAGGAAGGAAGGAAGGAAGGAAGGAAGGAAGGAAGGAAGGAAGGAAGGAAGGAAGGAAGAAAGGAAGGAAGGTTAAAAAAAAAAGTAAAAGACAAAGAAAGTTTCTATTCCCTTTCCTAGCAGTGTAGTTGCCAATCCATAAACTCAGGCTATTCTAGTACTGTCAAAAACAGGGAAACCTCCCAGAAAGAAACACACACCAAAGTACAGGCATCCCTTCCATATCACAACTTTCCCCATCACTGTTTCAATATATCATGTCAGCATAAGAAATTAAATGTAAATTTTAGGGGAGTTTTGCAGAAGCCTGACAGACAACACACAAAGGCCAGGAGAAGAAAAAAAAAGTTTAGAAACTCAAAAATGCACAAATTTATGGATAGTATTATATAATATCAACCTATTTTATCTCCTAATATTAAAATAAGTAAAAAGTTAAAGATTGTGAAAAGAACTCAGAAGCCTGCGGATGACTCACAAAGACTAGAAATGTAGAGATATCTTTAAAAAGTTTAGTAATTCATAAATGCATATAAGGTATAAACAACCCATAAAAGAAAAAGAATTCAACTTCTTTTGTGGGATGGGAGGGTCAAAAAATTTTACAAGGATTTTGGGGGGACAGGGGAGGGTTCATACCTCTAACCACTGCAATGTACTCCAAATGACCTGCTTCCTATCATTAAATTTAAACCCCTCATTCCTTCAACACAGATGTCAACAACTGGGAAAAATCATTCAGTTAGCTGATAAATGGCCCTTGAATTCCCAGAGAAGTATTCATATTTTTAAAACTACTGTGAACCAATTAGAGAATAAGTTCAATAAATTATAGTACATCAATATAATGGAAGCATCCTATGCAGTAAGAAATATGATGAATACTGAGAAGCTTGGGAAAGCATATTAACAGTGTTCCTATTGTTTTCCATTTGTTGCCATTTTCATTTATATTGTTGAGTTCTGTTCACTTTGTATCAGTTCTTTGCCTCAGTTCTGAGTAGTCAGTTCTGAGCTACTAAAAGTCTTCAAATAGGAAATAGATGACTTCTAGTCAGCTGTCTTGTAGAGGGGTTTCATCCTTCAACTGAGGTTGCAACAAAATAATCTCTACAGTTATCCCTTCCAACAGGATATATTTAATAACTGACTAAATGAGAAAAAATAAAAAGGTAAGCAGGACACACCTCTAAATTTAAACTGTATCATTAATATTTTCTCCATCAATTTGTAAAGTTTATACAATTGATAAAACAATAAATCAAGTCTTAATTTGTAGAGTTTGCCAATTTCCAAGGTATATGCTTACACTGAAAATCTAATAATTAGCTCTAGCCAGCCCTCATGATCTGGCTCCAACACACCTCTGCCTAGAGTCCTTTAAACTTGCAAACTCAATAATATTTGAAAGGAAAGACAGATAATAATGGTTTTCTAGTGCATATTTGAATGTACTTGATATGCTATGTTAATGGCATTAGAAAATCTGAAATGATAAGCCAAGAAATAGGAAAGGAATGTCTGAATATTTAAATGTTAAAATAAAATAAGATACACAAAGAACTATTTTATATTATTATTTTTGTGGGGTTTTCTAATTTTTTTTCAATTAAATGAAGAAACAATTTTGGACATTTCTAAATTCAGATTTTCTCCCTCCCTACCCTTTGCTTGACCCTAGGTGGCGAATGGTCTGATATAGATTATATCTATGTTTTCATGTAATACATATTTCCATATTGTTCATGTCATGATAGAAGACACATATCACACATATAATAGAAATGTCTTGAAGGGAATATAGTGGAAGATGGCAAGCTTTGAGCTCCACTCAGATTCTCCCAATTCCCTTCTTTACCTATGGATAGCATTTTTATCAGGTGTCCCTTGTGGCTATCTTGAGACTTGCTTTGCTGGTAATAGATTAGTCCTTCAAGGTTGATCATTCTGTAATACTTCTGTTACCATATATATTGTTCTCCTGATTCTGCTCACTTCACTTTGCATCAGTGTTTATGTCTTTCCAGATTTTTCTGAACTCATCCTGTTCATCATTTTTTATGCTGCAAAAGTACTCCATTACAACCATATAACTCAACTTGTTCATCTGTTCTCCAAGTGATGGACAATCACTCAATTTCCAATTTTTTGCCACTAAAAAAAGAGCTGATAGAAAAACATCAGAGAAGTCCTTTTCCCGTTAAATTTGATTTCTTTGGGAAATAAATCCAGTAGTGCAGGGATTGGTAACGTATGGCTCTCAAGCTATATCTGGCTCTTTTGAGGGCCAGATATGGCTCTTTCTGCAGGAGCCATAAAGTCAATTTTTTTTTCAGGCACTGTTACAGAAGCGGTACTGTGAGCACTGTACGGCTCTCACGAAATTACATTTTTAAAAATGTGGCATTTATGGCTCTCACAGCCAAAAAGGTTGCTGACCCCTGCAGTAGTGGAATTGCTAGATCAAAGGGTATGCATAGTTTTGTGGCCCTTTGAGCCTTGTTCCATATTGTTTTCCAGAATGGTTGTATCAATTCACAGTTCCACCAACAGTGCATTAGTGTCCCAATCTTCCAAATATCCCCTCCAAAATTTATCATTTTCCTTTCTGATCACTTTAGCCAATCTGCTAAGGGTGACTTAGTATCTCAGAGTTGTTTTAATTTGCATTTCTCTAATCAATAGTGATTTGGAGCATTTTTATGACTATGAATAGTTTTAATTTCTTCCTCTGAAAACTCTCTGTTCATATCATTTGACCATTTTCAAACTGGGAATACTTTGCATTCTTATAAATTTGACTCAGTACTCTACATATTTGAGAAATGAGGCTTTTTTTTTAAGGACACTTACTATAAAACCTTTTTCCAAAATGTTGTTTGTCTTCTAATCTTGGTTGCACTGACAATTTGTACAAAACCTTTTTAATTTAATGTAAATCAAATGATCCATTTCATTTTTCATGTTTTGTCTTGTTTAGTCATACATTCTTTCCTTTTCATAAATCTGATAGGTAAACTTTTCCATGTTCCCCTAATTTGTTTATGGTATCATCCTTTATTTCTAGATCAAGTATTCCTTTTGACTTTATCCTGGTATATGCTGTGAGATATTGGTCCGTGCCTAATCTCTACCATAACTGCTTTCTAGTTTTCCCAGCAGTTTTTGTCAAATAGTGAGTTCTTCCCTTCAAAAGCTTGGATCTTTGGGTTTATCAAACATTAAACTGCTATGGACATTAACTGCCATGTGTTGATTACCTAATCTATTCTATCAATCCTCCACTCTATTTATTAGCCAGTAAATAATTGTTTGGATGATTACTGCTTCATAGTGCAGTTTGAGATCTAGTATAGCCAAGCTTTCTTCCTTCATATTTATTTTTTCATTAATTTCCTTGATATTCTTAGTCTTTTGTTTTTCCAAATAAATTTTGTTATTTTTCTAATTCTATGAAATAATTTTTGGGTAGTTTGATTGGTATGGCACTAAATAGGTAAATTAATTCAGCTAAGGGTTGTCATTTAACTATATTGGTTTGGCCTGTCCTTGAGCAATTAATGGGGTTTTTTCTAATTGTTTAGGTCTGGCTTTATTTGTATGAAGGGTTTTATGCGTTCATATAGTTGCTGGGTTTGTTTTGGTAGATATACCCCAAGTATTTTATATTGTCTACAGTTATTTTTAATGTAATTTACTTTTCTATCTCTTGCTGTTGGATTTTGTTGGTGGCAAGTTGAAATATCGATGATTTATGTGAGTTTGTTTTGTATCCTGTGACTTTGCTAAAGTTAATTATTTCTATTGGCTTTTTTTTTTTAACGATTACCTCAGATTTCTCTATGAATACCATCATATCATCTGCAAACACTGATAACTTTGGTTTTTTTCATTGCCTATTCTAATTCCTTCAATTTTTTTTCTGCTCTCATTGCTATAGTGAGCCTTTCTAGTATAATATTAATAATAGTAGTGATATTGGGCATCCTTGCTTTATACTTGATCTTCTTGAAAAGGCTTTTAGTTTATTCCCTTATGGATAATAATATTTGTCAGGGGTTTTAGATAGATACTATTTATCACTTTGAAGAAGGTTCCATTTATTTCAATAATTTCTAGTGTTTTTATAAGGAATAAGTGTTATATTTTGTCAACTGCTTTTTCCACACCTAGTGAAATAATCATGTGGTTTCTGTTTGTTATTGATATAGTCAAGTATGATAATGGTTTTTCTAATATTGAACCATCTCCATATTCCTGGTATAAAACCTACCTGATCATGGTGAATAATTCTTATGATATAATGTTGTAATCTCCTTGCTAGTATTTAAAATTTTTCTACCAATATTCATTAGGGAGATTGGTTTAAAGTTTTCTTTCCCTGTTTTACTTCTTCCTGGTTTAGGTATTGTTAAGAGAGTTTTTATTAATTTCTCCTTTTTTATATTTAAGAGGAAAAGGAGCAATAATATTTTTCAATAAGAGACTCCCTGCTGTGCAGTTTGGCAGTTAGAAACCCCCTGCTATGCCCCTTGGCAGTTGGTGCCAGTTAAAAGGGTGTGGCTGGATGTCATTTGTAAGTTGAAGACTGTTGGAGGAGGATTTTTGTCTCTGGGTCTCCTGGGGAGAGGTTGTACTGCTAGCAACTGCTAGCAACTCTGGCTGGAGACAGAGAACTGAATTAAGACCTTAATAGCCTTAATGATTATCAATTAACTTGGGTGGATAAGATAGAAAGATAGTGGTTATATTATCAGATAGAGAGAGTAGTGAGAGTAGGCAAGGGATTTGGCCTAGCAGAAGACACTGCACTTTGAAGCAAAGAGATGTAAGATTTTCTGGAAAATTTTAGTTAGGATTTGGGTCTTGGGTATAGTTATAATCTATTATAAGATTACTTTCACTTTCCTCCTTTCAATTTCCTATCCATATTTCCCAATAATAAACTAAGTGTTTTGCATTTAATAAACTGTGCACTGACTTTTGATAAAACTCCTGCCCCCCAAAATTTCACAGCCTGGCAAGCCAGCTAAGAGTTTGATTAATCTATTGATCTTCTGTTCTTTCCAATATTAGGGAAAGGATAAGAGTGTAATCATGGTGTTCAATATCATGGTATGGAATGTGAAGGAGGTAGTGCCTCATTACTTCAGAGAATTCCCAATATCTAGAACTTTCACTGAGATTTTACATCTCACAGTTTTGGATGGTCTCTGATTAATACCATTTATGGGGGTATTTGTTCTGTCAGGATTGTTTCTAAGATACTCTCTGTATCAAGTATTTAGTTTAATCCTTACTAAGAAAAGGAAACAACTGAAAGAGAGCTTAATGGAGACTAAAGTTGCATATATTAAGGATTGTATCTCTAAATTGACTAACACTGTTGCCCACCAAACTGAAACTATCTCCAAAGTTGAAGATAGTATCTCTCAATTGACTAAAACTATAAAGCAACAAAATAAAACTGTCTCTGAACAAAAAGAAATTATTGCTCAGCCTACTAAACCTACCTCTCCTGCTATTTCTAATTCTCCAACCAAAGCACCTAAAATTAAAAGCCAAAAGAAAGAAAATACAAACCCTAGCCTATTCCCTTTAAGGGAAGTACCAACTTTTAATCCTAAGAGACAGTAACTATTAGGCACTACAAACCATTTA
This sequence comes from Gracilinanus agilis, assembly GCF_016433145.1. Taxonomy (NCBI): domain Eukaryota; kingdom Metazoa; phylum Chordata; class Mammalia; order Didelphimorphia; family Didelphidae; genus Gracilinanus; species Gracilinanus agilis. The sequence goes on along the minus strand of NC_058135.1, from coordinate 231,782,272 downwards.
CCCCTCAGGATATGGAGGGATTTAAGTGCAGTGTTCCTTCTTTTGAGGATGAGCCCATAGTCATTATTAAAAAAAGCTTGAAACAATATGCAGGCTATTTGATCCAACCTGGATTGATGTTGAATATCTTCTAGATGAGTTACTAACTAAAAGGGAAAAGGATAAAATTTAATCTTTCCAATGAGGAGGAGGGTGCAACTCTCTGACCAGAGGTTGACCCTCATTGGGACTTTAATGATCCCCATGACTATGCAATATTACATTGAGCTAGGGAGGCAATACTTAATGCAATGGGACAATATTCAGATAGACCTGGTACCTGGACAAAGTTTGAAAAGCTTAAGCAAGAAATAAGAGAAAATCCTTAACAGTTCATGGACACACTTGGAAGGAAAATACATAGACATTGACTTTACAAGAGAAAGAGACATTAGACAATTAAGAAGGCAGTTTGTAATGAACTATTGCAGAGTAGTCAAGGACTATTTCAAAACCAGTTGCCCTAACTGGATGAATATGGACCTTGATGAATTAAGGAGAGTGGCAGTTTATGTTTATAATGGGCATGAAATGAAAGATGTCAATGAGAGTGATTTAGTGGATGCATTAAGAAAAGAGATAAAAAGCACTAAAGGGAAAAATTGAAAGGTTTGAAAAAGGTGATACTAATTTTTGGGTTAGCTATTGATCCTGTGCGAGAATATATAACCCAAAGAGAATATACAAACCAGAGGTCAATTTGGAAAAAATGGACACCTGATGATAAATTGTAGATGCTAGAATCAAATATTCACCAATTTTAGAAATAATGATGGGAACTTTAAGAATAATTATTCTAGAAACAATAGCTATTCTAGAAATAATAAGAAGAAGAGAAACATCTTCTGAAATAGCAATTTCAGAAATTATGGGAATAATAGAAACAGTACCCAAACTGAGGCAAATGATTTGTTACAATATAACCTCAATGGGGCATGTCCACATCTCCTCCTCTCTGAGAGGAATCTTAGAGAGTTGCACATGGTCCTTTATGAAGGTTTGCCAGAGGAGAAAGGACTCTGGAATCAAATAGTGAAACACTTGATTTTTCCAGACCAATATAAAATGTCACCAGTTATCCCAATCCATTCTTCCCTAGACAGCTATTAACCACATTGTAACATGGTTCTTTGCTCCAAATGATATCAAAAATGTTAACATTATTTATGTTTGTATTTAATAGTAATTTTGAGAGTTTTATTTCATGGTCTAGGAACTATAGGTGAAATGTAAAGACTCTTACAGGTGATACTGTTTATATAAAAAACTTTCAGTGGACAGAAGCAACTCAGCTGGTACAGGAAGGTCTATTCTAGATATGTGCCATTGAAAATGATTAGCTGCATACATCAAGGACAAGACTACAGATACAAATGGACACTGTTTTTAAGGACATTGAAATTCAAGAAGAAGACTACAAATGGACAATTGGACAATATTTACAAAAACATTGGATTACCACAAGGACTACTACAAATGGACATTATTTTAAGGATACTGAACTTTACAGGTAGGTTTCTCATACATAAAGGTTTGAAATGGAATGCAATGGGTAAGTGTATAATTTATGTTATATTATTATGTTATTTGCTATATATTATGTTATAGGATTTATTATTTCTATTTAGAAATAATTATAATAATAATACTTTTATGGGATTATAAAAAAGTTATAGATATAATACACTTTTATAGGAAAAAGTTCAAAGTAACTAAATGATAAGTAAATGGTAAAGTGTTACAACTGTTGATCGAGATCCGCCTTGGAGGGGGAATATATTAGATGTATGATATTAGAATATATATTTGTTGTATAAATGTATATATTGAGATTAGATCCACATCAGGGGGGAATATAGTAGATATATAAACTGCATATATAAGGTAAATATTAGATGTATATTAATTACATATATAAGGTTCTTTTTTATTTTTAGAGGTATATAATATGTATATAAGGTTCTTGTTTATTTTCTTGTTTAATTTTTTGTGTGTATAGTAATTGTAAAGTGTATAATAAGAATAGGTTTTATTTATGTGGAGTATAGTATGAATTTTGTGATTGTAATTTCTATAACTGTAAATATTTGGAATTGTATATTATTTGAGACTTGCATGATGCAAGAATTGTTTTGCTTTTTTCCTTTCTCTCTTTACTTCTCCCTATATAATATAGAGTATAAGATAGTTTTATTTGAAAGATCCATTGTGGAGACAGGTCTCCCATCGAATCTCAGGAAGATATGTTAAGAGAAGTTTTATTAATTTCTCCTTTTTCATATTTAAGAGGAAAAGGAGCAATAACATTTTTTTCAATAAGAGACTCCCTTGCTATGCCACTTGGGAGTTGGTGACAGAATGGTGTGGCCGAGTGTGGTTTGTAAGTTGAAGACTGTTGGAGGAGGATTTTTGTCTTTGAGTCTCCTGGGGAGATATTATACTGCTAGCAATCTCTCTAGCTGGAGACAGAGAACTGAATTAAGGTCTTAATAGTCTTATTATCAATTAACTTGGGTAGATAAGGTAGATAAATAGTGGTTATATTATCAGATAGAGTAGTGAGAGTAGGCGAGGGCTTCAGTCTAGCAGAAGATACTGTGCTCTGAGGCAGAGAGATGTAGGGTTTTCTAGAAAAATGTAGTTAGGACTGGGATCTTGGATATAGTTATAATCTATTATAAGATTACTTTCACTTTCCTCCTTCATATTTTCTATCCGTATTTCCTAATAATAAACTAAGTGTTTTGCATTTAATAAACTGCGCACTGGCTTTTGATGAACTTCTGCCCCCCCCAAATTTAATCCCTCACAGTATGCATACCATATTTATGTCATAAAAAGTTTGGAAGAATTCCCTCTTCCCCTATTCTTCTAAGTAGTTTATAGAGTATTGGAGGTAGTTGTTCTTTGAATGTTCATTAGAATTCATTTGATTCCATCTGGACCTGTGGCCTTTTTCATAGGGAGTTCTTTAATGGTTTATTCAATTTCTTTTTGTGTGATGGGGTTGTTTAAGTATTCTATTTAATCATTTGTTAAACTGGATAGTTTATATTTTTGTAAGTATTCATCTATTTTGTTGGCATATAGTTGGACAAAATAACTTCCAATAGGTGCTTTATTTCCTTCTTCACTGATTGTGATTATGACTATTTCATTTTTGATACTAGTAATTTGGTTTTCTTTTTTTAATCTTTTTTTAAATCTTTTTTTTCTTTTTTTAATCTTTTAATTAAACAAATCATTGGTTTTAAGCAAACCAATGATTTGTTTAATTTTTTAAAACCACCTTATCTCATTTATTAATTTAATGATTCTCCAACTTTCAATTTTAACCTCTCCCTTGATTTTCAGGATTTCCAATTTGACATTTAATTAAGGATTTTTAATTCATTTTTTCTAGACTTTTTAGTCGAGTGCCCAATTCATTGATCTGCTCTTTCTCTATTTTATTAATATAAGCATTTAGAGATATGAATTTCCCCCTATCACAGCTTTGGTTACATCTCATAATTTGTGATGTTGTCTCTTCATTGTCCTTTTCTTTAATGAAAGTGTTGATTCTTTCTATGATTTGTTCTTTGACTCATTTATTCTTTAGGATAAGATTTTAGTTCTCAATTAAGTTCTAGTCTTTCTTTCTACTACCTTTTGTTGAGTGTAGTTTTTCTAACGTAATGGTCTGAAAATTATGCATTTAATATTTCTACTTTTCTACATTTTTATGCTCTATTATGTGGTCAATTTTTGTGAAGGTGCCATATACTGCTGATATAAAGGTATAATTCCTTTCTATTCCCATTCAGTTTTCTTTAGAGGTTTATCATATCCAATTTTTCTAAAGTTCTATTTACCTTCTTAACTTCTTTTTGTTTATTTCTTGGTTAGATTTATCTACTTTTGAGAAGGGATGTTGAGGTCTCCCATAAGTAATATTTTACTATTTCTTCCTATAACTCATGTAACTTTTCTTTCTTGAATCTGAATGATATACCACTTAGTGCATATGTTTGATATTAATATTGTTTCATTGTCTATGGTGTCTTTTATCATTATCATAATTTCCTTCCTTTTCTCTTTTGATTAGATCAATTTTTACTCTTGCTCTATCTGAGATTGCTATTCCTGCTTTTTTTACTTTAACTAAAGCATAGTTATTTCTGTTCAAAATTCTCATTTTCACTCTGTGGGTGTGTATGTGTCCCCGTTTTAACTGTTTCTTGTCAAGAGCATATTGTGTGATTCTGGTTTTTAATCAACTCTGCTATCCTTTTCCATTTTGTGGGTAAATTCACCACATTCACAGTTATGATTAGTAATTGTGTTTCCCTCTATCTCATTTTCATCCTATTGACTCTTCACTCTCTCCTTTTAGCCATTCCCTGTTCACAGATGTTTTGTTTTCAATGACAACCTCCCCCAATCAACCCTCCTTTTTGTTCATCTCCATCACCTGCCCCCACCACCTTATTCTTCCTATCTTCCTACTTCTTTATAGAGTAATGTAGATTTCTATAGCTAATTGAGTATGGGTATTATTCAACTTTGAGTTAATTCTGAAGAGACTAGGGCTAAAGCATAGCCATATTCCCATCTTCTCTTCCGTAGTATTTGCCATTTATATACCTCTTAATGAGATATAGTTTATCCCTTCTGTCTTTCCTTTTCTCTTCCCCGCATGTGTTCCTCTTTCCCAGCCTCCCTTTTTTTTGGATATCAACCCATTATATTTAGCTTCTTTCCTTCTATGTATACACCTCATTGCTCTAATAATGATAAAGTTCTTGTTTAGGTATCTTCCATACCTTAAGAACCTTACCTTTCTCAAGTATCATAGATACCTTAATTATTTCAATTATTACCTTTTCAAGTATAAAAGTACACAATTCAATCTTATCAAAACCCTTAAGTTTTCACTTTACCTTTTTGTGTTTCTCTTGAGGATCAAATTTGCTCATCAAATTTTTTCAGCTCTGGTTTTTTGGTCAAGAAAGCCTGAAATTCCTTTTTTATTAAATGTCAAATTTTCCCTCCAGATTATGCTCAGATTTGCTGTAATTCTAGGTTATAGTCCTAGATACTTTACCTTTCAGAATATCATATTCTATGCCTCCTGGTCCTTTAATGGAGAAATGGCTAGGTTCTATGTAATCCTAACTGTGGCTCCTCAATATTTGAATTGTTTCCTTCTGGCAACTTGTAGTACTTTTCCTTTGTCCTGAAGTTTCTGGAATTTAGCTACAATGGTCCTGGGGTATTTTATTTTGGAGTCTTTCAAGTAGTGATCATTGGATTCTCTCAATTTCTACTTGTGCTGCTTGTTCAAGGATAGCAGGACAATTTTGTCTAATGATTTTTTGGTGTCCAGGATATTTTTTGAATTGTGACTTCCAAGTATTCTGATATTATAGAAAAATTATTAGTCAGGTGCAGGAAACTCAAACAGTACTTGGAATGAGGAAGGAAAGATCTTTATTACACACAGATCCAAAGGGTCTCCAACCCTGGGCCCCCAGCATTGAGGGAACAGGCACTTTATACTCTATATCTGGCCTTGCATCAGGATGGCTGGAACAGGGAGGAAGCTGGAAAGGGGTGATGGTGGGGGATGGCTATCTGTCATTCAGGCTGAGGAGAAGAGACTGACCTTGCACCTGGCTATCTGGAACAAGTAGGGAGTTGGAAAGGGGGGGGGGTGGCTATCTGTCCTTCAAGCTGAATTTCCTCATCATTCCCCCCTTTTGATGCTCCTTAAAACTTCAAGGTGCATCATCCTCAGTATTCAGTACTTTTATTCTTTTAAAGAGAAAAGGGTGGCCATAGTCTTCCAGGTGACTGTAATTTCTATGAACCATGTCAGGGTGCTGAAAATGCAAGGTCCAAGGAGGGCAAGGAGAAACAGGACAGTAATTGGAACCACGAGAGGCAGGAACCATACAACAAGGCTGCCCAGTTCCCAAAGCCCATTCCCAGGTGACTGGGCCTCTTGCTTTCTAGTGATATGATCCCTTAGCTCCTTAACCTTACCCTCTACTACACCAGCCTAATTGACATAATAGCAACCTTCCTCTCCTAGGATGAGACATGTGCTGCCCTTCTTGGTGGTGAAGACGTCTAAAGCCCTTCTATTTTGCAGGATTACTCTGGCCAGAGTTAACCTGACTTTGGAAGGTCAGAAGGGTATCATATGGAACCTATTCATATCTTGGGTGAGTTCCTGTGAAAGCTTGTGTAAGAAGTGGATGGAAGCAGAGATACCCCACATCCTTGTCCCCACTAAAATGGGGATGAGGAGGACTTGGTGGACCTGGTGAAGGGGTTCAATTTGTTGTTAGTATAATGTGGTGAGACCAGAATCTCAGTAGGCTGTCATATCAGGGAGGAGGAAGGAAATAGCACAAAGTCCTGTCCAATTAGATTCAAGGCATCAAAGCAGGATCACCACATAAATGACCCCTTCTAGGGTACAGGTCAAGTTCCCCTGCTTGTCCTTGGTGCTGTTGCAAACATCAGAGGAGACTGTGCCGAGAGAGAGAAAGAGATCCTGACCTATTAGAACTCAAGTCTCCCTCTCTCAACTACGAGGAAACCTCTCTAGCGACACCCCAGCAGGATTGGAGGCTCATAGGGAGGGTGAGGTTTCTCTCCCCTGGAAGGGAGTTAGCTCTCCAGGGACTAGATTCGTGATCCACTCATCAACTGACCAGGCTCTTTTCCTTCTAGAGTGGTGGACCCACAGGGTGACACCTGTAACTCTGAGAGAAATGGGAGGAACAAGAATAACAGTATGTGGACCCTATCCAAATAGATTGTAGTGGTTCACTTGTCCAATCTTTGAACCAGCCTTGGTCACCTGGCTGAAATGGGTGTACCGCATTCAGCAGGGGTCTGGGCTCTCACTCAAATGCTACCTGGTGGAAGCGGGCCATTGTCTTACTGAGTTGCACAAAGCAGGCTCATCCCTCATCCAAACACCTCCCCAAAAGGCTGTAATCCCTGGAGTGGGGTGCCCAGAGAGGAGCTCGTAAGGCGAATACCTCGAAGCCCTGAAGATGCAACAGACTCGGAGCACGGCTGCAGGCAGGAGATCTAGCCTGGCAGGTCCGTTTCCTGGCAGAATTTAGCGAGGGTGCCCTGAAGGGTCCCATTCGTACATTCTGCCTTTCCCGAACTCTAAAAAGTGTATAAACTGGGCATCGTTTCCACTCAATGCCTAGCCCTTTTGCTAGTCACTGCACCAGAGGCCATCATCACTCCCTATGGTGAGGGGCAGGCCGTAGCTAGGGAAAACTTCTCATAGCCATGCTCTGGTCACCTCTCCTGCCCTCTCAGTCCTAGTGAGAAACGCCTCCACCCAGCCAGTAAAGGCGCAGAGAAGGACTCCAAGGTAGGTTTTGACCTCAGTGAAGTCCACCATGGAGTCCTCAGGTGGGGCCATCCTGCAGGGCTGCACTCCTGCTGGGATTGTGGTCCCCATCCTGAGTTATTCTTGGCACGTCTGGCATTGCTGACTGGAGGCTGCGCAGAGAGCAGGTGGCCAGGCAACATGCCACTCCTGTAACACGGATTCCAAGGCAGTTCTTCCCAGATGAGTTGGAGTAGGTTGATTGTGGACAAGGGAGTCGACATCTGCCCTGGGCACAACCAGGAGTCCCTCCAGAAGGACCCAGAGACCGCAGTCATCTTTTTGTCCTCCCGCCTTCTCTGCCCAAGAATCCTCTTCCTTTGTATAGGTCAGCCCTCCTGGGGCTGAGTTCGGGGTCTGGCCAGCAACTGGGTCGCTGGTTTTTCTATTTTCTCTGCAGCAGCCCTAGCTGCCTCTTGGCCATGGAGTTTCCTTCGCTTCCTGAGTCTGTCCCCTTTTAGTGTCCCCGGCAATGCAGGGTGGCAACCTCTTTTGGTTTCCACACCACATACCCCGAAAACCTCATTCCCCTCTTTATGAAGCTGTTCTTGTCTGTAAAGAGAGTTCTGCCCAGGCTGCGGGCTGATCAGTTAGTTTGGAGTGGCTGGAGTAAACCTCCTCCATGACTTCCACAAAGTTGTGCTCAGGAGAACCAGGTTCTACTGGCAGGAAGGAGACTAGGTGGAGGCACCACCGAGTGAGGGATCTGACCAAGGGTCAGTTTATCGGCTTCCTTGACCAGGGTCACCTTGTGCTCCTGCCAAGTGACAGGTCTTTCCCTGGCAGAACTGTCTAGCTGTTGCCTGGGAACCAGCAGCCTTAATGATATTGCAGTCCTTCCAGTAAATAGGGCTCCTGGGATCATTACAACTGAAAATTCTGCCCCAGTGTCTACCATGAACATCACTGGTCAGCCCCCTACCTCCATCTCGAATGTGGGCTCCTGGGGGGCTGAGTTCCACAGAGCCTGGTCTGGCCAGGTCTGAGGACACTAGTGGGGAGTTCAAGCTGAAAGGCATTCCTCTGGGGCTGGACTGGTTTTCCTGGCCGCTGTGATTTCTTTTGATTCAGATATTCATTCTTCCACTGCTGTTTCCTTGAAGTAGGCACATTGATCCTTAGCTAGGGGCACCCTCTAGCTGCCACTGGAGTTATTCCCTATCTTCCAAGGGGACCCAGTGTGTGGGGCCATGTTGGGCTTCCAAGGGCTGCAGCCAGCAAGGATATCTGATGCTTCATGTGTTTCTGGGCCTCCTTTTCAGAAGCTTCCTTGTGGTTCATGAAAACTTTATTACCCCACCACCACAAAATCCCACCAAAATTCCACTTTTTATTGACAAAAAGTTTCATTTTATTTTTTAAATAAACTTGTATTGATATCTTTTGTTTTTACAACACCTACATTTTCCTGTAAGCCAGAGGATGCTTTAATTCATCAACCCTCTACATTGTGCTCACCAAGCAAGACTTTACAAAAATTCTCCAATAAACTTTATAGGTGTATATTATAAACTAAATCAAAATATTATCCAGCATATGACCTGAAATTTTAATCATGTGACTATGAGTTTTAATTATAAAATACAGGATCAAGAATCAATCCTCCCGCATTCTCTGCACTGCCCTTCCTACATGGCTGGAATGCTTATTCTCCTTATCACCATCTCACAGGGTCCTTCTTTTCCTTAAAGACAAAGCTTATATATCATCTTCTGCATGAAACCTTTCTTGATGCCCCTAATGCTTATCCCAACCTTCCAAATTATACAGTATTTAACTACTTTGTATATATTTATTTCCTTCATATTTATGGTGTACATATCTTCATATGTACTTGTTTTCATGCTCCCTCATTAGAATGTAAACTCCGTGCAAGTAAGGATTGTTTCATTCTTTGTACTTTTATACCCAGCACCTGGTACTACAGTGTCCGGTATATAGTAAGGCGCTCCTTAATAAATGCTTCTTGATGGGTAAATTGATTGATTAAAGACTTCTGACTGCTTTGCAAGTCTACTTGAGAAAATGTTTTTTTTCCTGTTAGTGGCAAAGGCAAGTGCCCTTAAAAATGCTGGGTTCTCAATAGTATTCAGAGGAAAATCAGGAAGGGAACAAGAGGACAACTAAATGGCTCAATGGATAGGCCTCTAGGTTCAAATTTTGCTTTAGACACCTCCTAACTTATGTGACCATGGGCAAGTCACTTAACTCCTATTGCCTAGCCTTTACCACTCTTCTGTCTTGGAAATGATACTTAGTAACAATTCTAAGACAGAAAGTAAGGTTTTTGTTGGTTTTTTAAGGGGGGTTGGAGAGCAGAAATAAGGCTGTTGGCAAAGGTTTGTCCAAGCCTTTGGACAGGAAGAGGTTAGAGGTCTTCATTCTTCATTTCTTTCTCTCCCTTTCCTGCATTGCCTTCACTTTTCTTCAAATTCACTCCCTACATTGAAGTAGATGGACCAACCTATAACCTCCTTTCTTTATTCCTTATTTATTAGCCTTAAACTCAGAAAATTGAGTGCCAATTTCAATACATTCAAGCTTTGTGTCTGAAACAAGAATTTGTGTCAGACATATATGTATTATACTTTCATTCATTCAACAAGAATTAATTCTCTCCTGTGTGCTAGGCACTGTGGTAGGCATTGACAATCTGGTTTCACAAAAATTCCAAATTGACCCTTGTCCCTGATAATCTGTCTTCAAGAAAGCCCCTGACTGACCCTAGTCCCAGGATAAACTATAAACTCTAAAGCACACCTCAATCACTTTTGATAGGACTGGCAGACATAATCAAGTTCTAAGTACCCTTTTGGTTTTCTTAGTTTCTCCTTTTATGTCTTGGCTACTCCCAAGTTCCTTAGCCTTTGACTATTTCATCTAGGCTTCTCCTAGTCATTTTAGACTACAACTAGTGCCAAGTAAGACAGGGTATAAACTCTCCCTTCTTTTCCAAAATCTCAATAAACACATTGCATTCTGCAGTTCAGTGAAAGTCCCAGGACTGAGGTACTATGCAACTTCCCAGATTAATCTTTCTACTTCAATTAAAGACCCTTATTATAACTGCTTGGTAGTTCTGTGTGGTTTTTTTTCAGTTTGACATATTTGGAGCTCATCTGGGTTTTTAAAGGATTAAAAAGACAAAAAATAAATAAATTGCTTCCTGCTGCCAAGGAGTTTTATATTCTACTATAAGCAGAGGGCATGTACAGATCTCAAAAAGGGAGTGTGCACTTCAGGAGAGAAACCGGAGATAGATATATAAGACCAAGTCATTGACAAGACTTCTGGGACATAGCAAGCAAGATGACCAAGAGAAAAAGGGCAGAAGAGAGAAAAGGGCCCAAGCCAAAGCTTTGGGGTATATTATATATATAAACACCCTCCTCGCATCCTCTAGTACAATCCCTTGCTCCCTTCTCAGCTCAACTCATTAATGTTACTAAGGTATCTAATTGCACACATCCAACCTAAGGCCTTTCACATAAAAGTAATTTGTTTGTACTTTATATTACTTTATCTCCTTATGTGTTATATGCCTTGAGTAGAATGTAAGCTCCTTGATAACAGGGACTTCATGTTTGCCTTTATATTCACCTAGCACAGTGGTTTGCACATAATAGATGCTTAATAAATACTCCATGAATTAAATTAATCTATTAATATTAATCTTCAAAAGTTAAACAGTTTCCTTTTTTGTACTTGTGACAATAACTGAATGTTTCAAGGATCTCAACTAAAAAGGCCTGTCAAAAGGTTCCTAGTTTGCTTGAATCAGTTAGCTATCAGTAAATATGCCAACATTAGAATTAGTACTATAAGAAATGGAGTTTGATATACAGGCAATCTTCTAACTCATAACATTTATGTACTCAGGCTTCAGTAAATGAAAATGTCAATGGGCCCATTTTAGAGGATGAATAAGGCCCAAAAAAACCAAATTTCAATCAAGGCGTAATTATCTATTCCAGTAGTTCTTAAATTCTTGGTCCCAAAACCCCTTTGCACTCTTAAAAATCACTCATATCCACCCAAAGAGCTTTGTTTATGTGGCTTATATCTATTATTACAATTAAAATTATCTTGAGAGACTGATTTTAGGTAAGAATATAAGTCTATTGATTATATCAGGTTTATTGGATAAACCCACATCTAAGTGATAAAAAGTGATATAGGTCTCTTAGCCTCTCTCTTGACCAGGGATGACCTGAGCTGGCTCAGGTAGCTTAATAAATGACATTTTTGGCCAGTCCTCCCTTCCCCTTGAACATCCCAAGATATCTTTAATTGATGATAACTAATTAAGAAGTTCATCAAATTTTTACCCCTCTCAATCCTCACAGGTAGAGAGAGGTCACAGATGCAGAAAAAGAACCTTTCTCCCCCTCATTTATTAGACATTCCTTGGGATTCCCAAGGACAAAGAAAATGTAAAAAGCAGCAGACCGGATAGTATCTCTAACCCAGATCCCAGACACAGGAATTCTCCTTAATATACAGGAATTAATGCAGTATATGAAAAATAAATTCTAATACTATCAATATTTACCATATTATAAGTTAAAACATCTTAGTATTATTATGAATAGTTCTGACCTTATAAATCTCCTAGTCTTAGGGATTCCCAGGGGTTCCTGTACCACACACTTTGATAACTACTGGTCTACACCAATAAAATATTATTTTGGAGTTCATATCTAAAATCCATAAATTTCCTAATAAATGTGATAGAAAGGAATTCTTTCTGTGAGACAGGATTCCCTATAGAATAATTTAAATCTGCATTGAGGTTTGAGGTTACATGGTACTTTTGCATAATAACAATACTGTATTATATTGTTATGAGGGAGATTATTAAGTTATCATTTAGGAGACCTAACAGGAAGGGCTGGAGAATTCCACATGGAATTCCACATGGAAAAGACCTCCAGGAGTTGATGCAGAGTGAAAGAAGCAGAGCCAGAAGAACATTGTACACAGAGACCAATACACTGTGGTAAAATCGAATGTAATGGACATCTGTACTAGCAGCAATGCAATGACCCAGGACAATTCTGAGGGATTTATGGTAAAGAACACTACCCACATTCAGAGGAAGAACTGCAGGAGTGGAAACACAGAAAAGGGGCAACTGCTTGAACACATGGGTTGGGGTGGGCATGATTGGGGATGTAGACTCAAAACTACCACACTAATGCAACTATCAACAATTTGGAAATAGGTCTTGATCAATGACACATGTTAAAACCAGTAGAAATGCGCATCGGCTTTGGGGGAGGGCGGGGGGGGGGAGCTCAGGGGGTGAAGGGAAAAGTAAGATCATGAATCATGTAACCATGTTAACTTTTCTAAAAAATAAAAATTATTAAATGGGGGGTGGGGGGGAATAAATAAATAAATGAGCAAATAGGTGAATAAATAAATGAATGAATGAATGGATTAAAGTTACAGATTAGATGGGAAACAGAGTCTAATGACAATGAATCTTTACACGACTTAAATAATACAAGGATTCTCTATAAAAGTACCAGTTAGTTTTCATTAAGAACATTTTATTAAAGTGCATAATTGTCTGGAACAACTCAACTCAGGCAAGTACAGCAATAAAGCATTTTGGATAAACAAAGAGCAAGCTATATGCAAGTATATGTCAAATAAATATTGGCAAATACATAGTGAAATATTTAATTTTAAAATTCAGTCATTTAATTTAAATACACAATTTGTGACCTACTTAATTTGTTCTGTCTACTAATTGTTATAGCTAAAATAGTTCACATAAACAGTTGCCTTGTTTAAAAACAGATAGCCTTTGCCCTCACTCTGCTCAGCAGTAGAACTATCCTTATGTGACCAGAGAGGCAGTTGGATAAGTAGCTCTAAGGTCAGGGATAAACTGTCTAGCCTCACAGTAAAGAAGACTGTTTTTAATATGTAAGTGCAGAATTCCATTTGAGCACAAAGGCAGCCTTCAAAAGTCAGATTTAATTAAGACTGATTTCCACAGCAAATGCTAAGGCCCCCAGACCATTTTCACCTTTTGTCCAACATGGGGATATTGGATGGGATATCCAAAGATTCCAAAGGCACTTGATCTTGTTTTTTCCACAAAATTTCACAATTGAACTCCCTGGTCTTCCCCAACTAGGCCTGCTGGGACCATAGAAAACGGTCACACTTTTCAAGCATGCTTTGGATCAATGCTCTGAAATTCCAAAGAAAAAAACAATAAAAATTAGTAAACCTGGTTCACTAGGCACAGGTAGGTTACAGATTATTAATGCTCATTAACTGACAAGAAGTGGCATAAAGAAAAGACCTTGTAAAAGAGAAGGAAGAACAAGAGAGCCAGAATGCTGTACTGATAGCCTAAAGTATCAAAAGAACCAAAGAAAGGCCTCTAGCACGAGTAAATCTCCCATGGTGAATTTATAGAATGAGGAAGAAAAGAATTGCACAAGATGAAGTGGCGAGGAGGCTCTAAAGTCTCTCCTACTGATAAGATCACGGATCAGGCCACAAATCTAAAGTCATCTCTGCAAACAACGTAAATGTGACTATAGTTGGGGGGAAAAGAGCTATCCAAAAAAACTTCTGAGTCAAGTCAAATCTTTGCACATCCAACCAAATCCAGATGTGTGTCAATTTGCAAATAATTTACAAATCAAATGTTAGTAAAAAGAGTTGCCTGAAGTGGACAATGAATGAAATATCATTATTACAAGCTTGTCACTAAAGCTTGACAGCTTTTACCTCTGCCTTTTCTCAGCAATCCTCAGAATGTTACAGGTTCTGGTAAATCTCTCAGACAATCCCAGCGTCAAGCCACACTCCTGAAGCAACACAGAGGCCCGATCTGGGCCCATGACTTTGGCTAACAGGAGAGCCACGTTCTCCACAGTGATGGGGGGAGGACTGGAAGAACTGTCAGCACTGACATTTCTGTCTGGTGTCTCCTGAGGGGCTGCCTCTTTACTGGATGCAAGATTCAAAAGAAGCTTCCATTCATCCATTGTCTCTGGGATCCAACCTAAACAGAAACAATTAACTGGTCATGACTATGCCAAAACCAGGGCTTCTCATAAAGCAGGAAGTCAAATATTTTGTGAATGAATAGTTTAAATGCCTTAAACAAATGCAACAAAATAAGCTTCAAAAATGTCTCTTTCATGTCAAGGTAATTGTTCTCTGGATTCAGAGAAAAAGTGATCATTCATTCTCTAAAAATGAGAATAAAAAACATTCCTGGTAGACAATCCATGTTGTCCATATCAATTATTTTTAAAAGTACAGCACCCAATGCCTATGCATTAGAATCCAAAACTAATTCAAACTAGGACCTTTTTCTGTCTGATTACCTTCCACCTAGTGGCTTTATGATCTGAATCGCCTGCAAGGGTGATTAGCTTTACATAGTCTAAACACTGCTCTACTCCAAAGTTTCTATAATTCCCTAATTTTTTTCTGTTAGTATCTCCCTCAAATATGGGTTCATGACCTAATAAATACATTTTTTAAAGTTTATATAGGCCCATAGGATACATAAATTAATGCCTAACAGAGTGATACATATTTGTCAGAATATCTTCCCCTCCAATCCATTCCAACAGTTTTCTCTTCCTTTGAAGAACCACTATGGCCTCTCCAGAGGTTATGTAAATATTGGCAAACTGAGGGTTACTTACCATTTTCTGCACCCACAATTCTCATATCATCCAGATAAACCATATTAGTAAAGGCTTCTTTTCTTCTATCGAGCTCCAAACAGAGAGTAAGGTAGCCAGGCCAGAAACTAAAGAAGAAAATTTAAGAATGGAAAAAAATGAAAAATTTCCCTAGACAATTCTTTTTTAAAGCCATTAATCCATGCACTGTCATCTTAAGTGCTTAGTACAGGGTCTAGTACATAGTAAGAGCTTAATAAATGTTTACTGATTGACTGACTATTTAAAGTTAAATGCTTATCCCAGAACATATATCCTGTCTATTTTCATATGACCCTGAGACCTATCACATTACTAACACCAAAGACCAGACTCCTCAAATAAGTAAACTCTGAGCTACAGCCTCTCCTTCAATTGCTGTATCCAGTATCACTAACTCCTTCTGATTCTTCCTTTGAAATATTTCTCAGATTTGTTCTTTCTTCTCTGAGCTTACTTAATACCTTATGACATATTATTTTAACAACTACAACAATTCAATACAACAATTATTTGTTATTTATGAGTGTCCAAGTCACTGGGCCTACAAACATGAAAACAAAACAGTTCTTAATAATGAAAGTATTTAAAGTCTACTGGTATGATAAAATAAAATACAAAGAAATTTGAGGAAGGAGAGAAGAATTCTAATATTGTTCATTAATACAGTGCTTTAAAATTTGCAAAACAATTTAAACATAATTTCATTTATGCCTCATAATAAGACTATTAAATAGGAACCCTAAATATTATTATCCCTACTTTACAGATGCAGAAACTGAGGATCTGAGAGATTAAGCACCTTGCTCATAAACAAACTATTAAATATTAAAGACAAAAGTTGAATCCAGTTATTCCTGACTCCAGGTCCAACACTTTACTCTCAGCCATACTGCTTCTAGTAAATGGAGAATTTAGAGAAGGCTTCATAAAAGAGATGGCAACTGCACTGAACCCAGAAGAAAAATAATTAGAGATGAATGATCACTGCAGAGAACTGGCCAGGGTTCTAGCTAGTAGAAAGATTCCTGCTGTAGCTCTAAGACTCCAAGCCTCATAGTAAAGTGGAGGGGACAAATTAGGTCCCCTATACACAGTGAGTTTATATTTCTCCTCAGAACCTCATGATTCTCTTCATTAATCCTTCACCCTAAAAGGAAACCTTAACTTTTTCACTTTCCCATGATAGATAAGGACAGAAGTGGCACTGGCCACTTCTAGGAAAAAATCTGCCATCCATTCAGATTTCTACAGTCTGCTTGGTAGATCTGGTCCAAAAACCCAATTCTTCATCTTTCTCTCTTCCTCCAAATTCCCTTACTACTTCTGTTACCTGTTCTCTCAGGAGGGTAATTAGTGCTGGGGAAGTTTTTCCCAGAGCTGCCATTACATCAATGGAAAGAGTGATACATTTGGAGTCAGAGGACCACCTCAGTCACAATAGGCAAAGGTACTAAACTTCTCTAGGTCTGTTTCCTCATCTGTAAAATAAGAAGATTAGACAGAATTGCCTCTAAAGTCCTTTGATCCTATAAAGATTCTAAAAGGCAGAAGTGAAAAAAAAGGGAAGAGCTCTAGGAATGAGGGATGGCTTTTACAAATTCTAAGGCAGGACACAGAGGTTAATGCCCTATGCCTGGATAAGAGTGTGAAAAGAAATATGTGAGATAGGCTGCAATGGTAGAGGAGCCAGATTGTAGAGGATCTTATAGGACAGCTCAGTAGTCTTTTTTGTTTTTTCTTATCCTGGGGCAGTAAGGAGATCCAAAATGTTTTAAGCAAGGGAGTGAAAGTGGCAGAATTATGACTTAGGAAGATTTTTTTTTTAGACCCTTAACTTCTGTGTATTGGCTCCTAGGTGGAAGAGTAGTAAGGGTGGGCAATGGGGGTCAAGTGACTTGCCCAGGGTCACACAGCTGGGAAGTGTCTGAGGCCAGATTTGAACTCAGGACCTCCCATCTCTAGGCCTGACTCTCAATCCACTGAGCTACCCAGTTGCCCCCTTGACTTAGGAAGATTATTGTGGCAGCTGTATGGAGGAAGAACTGTAGAGAAGACTAGAAACAGGGAAAACAACTGTAGGAAACCAAGGTGAGATACAATTAGGGCCTGTTGTGGGGCTAGAGAGAAGGATCAAAAACTGGGAAGGTTGTAGAAGAACTGGACAACTGATATAATATGGGGGCTGAAAAAGAAATAAAAGTTAGGAATAACTCCTAAGCAATAATATCCTAAGGTGGATGGGGGGCGGTGGGGAGGGGGGAGGTGACAAGACTAGAAGTAGCTAAGTTTGAAGAAGGAAAGTATATAGAGAAAAAGAGTGATGAGTTACATTTTAGTCATGGAATAAACTGACATGCTGAGCCACTATCAGTGTGACTTCTGAAAGATCTTGGAAAACAAGAAAGGACCTGGAGGTTTAGAGAAGAACAAGTATTGGCACAATTTTCAAAATAGGAAAGGGAATAGAATCTGGAAGTATAGACCAATGTGTTTTAACTTCAATTCTTGGCAAAATTCTAGAAAATATTACTAAACAGGATTTCATGATCACCAAGAGTTTGCTTAGTTTCATTAATTCAAATATGGTTTCATTAATTACAAGTCATTAGCTAACATCATTTCCTTATGAAATAGGGTTTGCAGATGAGAAGAATGCTACGCATATGATTTACATGAATTTTAGTAAGGCTTTATAAAAAATTTGTCATTGCTTCCCTTTTGGACAAGATAGGAAGGTGTAGCCTAGGCTGGTACTGTTCAACTCAAATAGAAATGGGAGCCACCAATTCATACATAATAATCCCTACAGGCTACATATTGACTTAGTTTTAAAATGTAATGTTATCAGTGTTTTATGGTATTTTTATTTATTTTATTAATTATTCCCTAATTACATCTTAATTTGGTTTGGGTTGCACTCAGGAGTGTTGTGAGCCACATATTTTGACACCTATGGCCTAGACAATAGTCAAATGAGGCCTAGTCACTAGTTAGGACTAGTCACTAATGGTTAGTTATCAATTTGGAAAGAAGTCCCTAGCGAAATCTCCTAAGGACTCTATCTTGAACTTTATACTGCTTAAAATTTTTATCAATGTGGCAAACTAACTCATTTGGTCTCCAAATTTTTCTGATCTTGCCTCAATCAATATAAGAAATTTGAGCAAGCACTTCCAATATATATACATTTACTTATTTACAAGCTATATACAAATGATGCTGTATGGATAATGATATCCTTTCAAAAACACACAATAAAAGTTTTTAAAGGATGAGAAAAAAAAGATATCCATATGCCTAGAAAACCATTAATTTAATGAGGGAACATTTTGGAGAATATTTGTGTGAGGACCAAAGAAGAGAGAAACAGCAACATGGTGACCACAATACATTAGAGACCATTTGGCAAAGAGAAGAATGATAAATTCTTGACATGGTTCCCCAAATTGACAATGAAGTAAGATTATATTTGTGAGGGGAGACTTCAACTACAAGAATGCCTCTGTTAAAAAGTAAAGCTATTTTTTAATTCCTAATTTGTTTTACCAATAGTCAAATCTTTAAAAGGTAGAAGATAAAGCAGGGATTATTGTTCTTGTATGTTCCTATTAACAGTCCATGTAATTTGGATTCTAATGCATTAATTTTGAGTGAAAGCTTTTCAAATTCATGTAATCCCCAAGTTATATATTTTAGCTTTTGTAAAGGCCTCTATCCCTTGTTTGGTTGTTCCACCCATGCAAGTGAAAAGTACATCATTTTTTCTAATTTTTTAAAATAATATGATCTATAATACTGAAGTTATACATCCATTTGGAATTTATTGTAAAATATGGTGTAAGATTTTTATCTGTCTAATTTCTGTCAAAATGATTTTCAGTTTTCTCAGTATCTACCTAATAAGGATCTATTTTCTAAGTCATTTAGTGAATAGATCGTTTTCAAAAGAGAAAACACAAATTGCTAAAAAGTACTTGAAAAGCATTCAATTTTACTACTAATCAAAGAAATGCAAATTAAAATAATTTTCAAGTTAAAGTAGTAACTTTAAAACTACTAAACAGGCAAACATAAATGAAAGAAGAAACTCAAAATGAGAAAGATTTTGGAGAAACAGACATTGCTGGTAGAACTGCAAAGATGTAGGATATTTTTAGAGAAGCAATCATTGGAACATATTAAGTGATACAAAATACTATGTGTCCAAGATTTCCATTGTGGAGAATGTATTCTAAAAGCTTTATCAAAGGATCCAAGTTGTGGCATATGATTGTGATGGAATACTATTATGCAGCAAGAAATGATGAATAGGTTATTTTGGAAAAAAGGAAACATGTACATGAAATCATGAAGAGTAAAATGAGTAGAACCAAGAGAACACTATATACAGCAACAGAAATGTTGTTTGAAGATTGACTTGTGTATATCCACCTCCAAAGAAAGATATAAATAAAAATAAATAAGAAAAAGTTTTATATATATAGTCAAATGATTCTATCTGTAAAGGGGGGAGGAGTAACCTGAGTATTTTAATATAACATAAATTGATTAATAAAAAAACAACAACAACAATTTTAGCAATAACTTGAAAAAGTATAGATGGAATCTTTGCCATATCCAAAGATGACATAAAGCAAGGGGAAATATCAAAAACTGGATAGAAACAGGAACCAAAAAAATCTTTACATACTAGAAAATGAAACTAAATCTAAGAAGATTAAATTTGTTAGAGATAAATGTAAATGTTTATGTTTAGGTTAAAAAACCAGGATGGCTACAAGAAATGGTTGATAGTACGTCATCTGAAATAAATCTATACTTTTATTGGAATACAAGCTGAATGAGTCAATAATGTAATATAATAGCTAAAGAAGTGATTTTTGGCTATAGTGAAAGATGGATATCCTACTGGCCTGATAAAACCAGAGTACTCTGCTCAGTTTTGGATACCAAAGTCTTCAAATGAAGATGGCAAATCAAATAATATCCAAAGAGGAGTTACCAAGACAATGAAAGTTTCAAAATTATAGCATATGGGAACTAATAGAAGGAACTATAGATGTTAGATATTTATAACAGCTTTTTGTGGTGGCAAAGAATTGTTAACTATGGATATCCATCAACTGGGGAATGGCTGAACAAGTTGTAGTATATGATTGTAATAGAATGCCACACTGTACCATAAGAAATGGTGAACAAGATGATCACAAAAAACCAGCAAAGACTTATATGAAGTGATACAAAGTGAGATGAGCAGAACCAGGAGAACATGCTATACAGTAACAGCAATAAGATTCAATGATCAACTGCAAATGACTTAACTATTACCAGCAGTTTAAGGATCTAAGACAACTCCAAAAGACTCATGTTGAAAAAAGCTATCCATGGAAGAAACTGATGAAGTCTAAATGAAGATTGAAGCATACTATTTTCCACTTTAATCTCTTTCATAATTTTTTTCTTACATATGCAATATGTGTCTTCTTTCACATAACAAACATGGAAATCTGTATAATCTAGATCATATTACCTCCCGTCTCAGGGAGGAGGGTGGTGAGGGAAGGATGGAGGGAAAGAGAGAACATAGATCACAAGATGTCAGAAAACTATTATTAAAAATTATAGCAGGTAATATGGAAAAAAAAACTTTTAATAAACTGAAAAGAAAAGATTGAGGGGGAGACACAATAACCATCTCCCAATATTTAAAGGGTTGTCCTGCAGAAGAGGGATGAAAATGAGCCTACTTGGCCTCCAGGACACAACTAGAAGCAATGAGTTGAGGCAGATTCAGACTTACCTTGCCACTACCCAACCTTGTAGAAGCTCAGGAACCATCTGGTCAAATAGATTCCTGAAGAGAAATTCTCCCTAAAATCTCCCTGACAATAATTATGCAACCTTTATTTTTTGAACTTTTATTTTTTTATATTTTTATACTTTTATTTAATTTATTTATTTTTATGTTTTTGTTTTATTATGATAAATAAATAATTATTTATTTTTTTGATGTTGAATATCTCTAATGAAGAAGGACTCACTCTCTCCTAAGGCAGCTCATTCTACTTTTGGATAGCTCCAATTATTAGGAAGTCTTTCTTCATCCTGAGCCAAAATCTTGCCCCGTGAAACCTCCCCTGATTGCTCTACGTTTTGTCCTATGCAGCCAAGCAGAACAATTCTAATCCCCCATCTACATGACGGTTAGTCAGTCAACAAGCATTTTCTGAGTATCTACTATGTGCAGGCACCATATACTAATTCCTGGGGATACGAAGAAAGGTAAAAAGTCCTTGTGATCAAAGAGATCACAGGGCAATAGAGGAGACAACATGCAAACAACTACATATATACACAATATAAAGCGCATCCAAAAGTCTTAAGTACAATTTTAAATTAATAAATTTAAAGCCATACTGATTTTGGGGATGGTATGTCTACAGTATAAATCAGAGTTTATCTCAATAGAAGTGTGATAATGAAATTAAGTCTACCCTGCCCATTCTTAGATTTAATCACCAAAGATGTAAACACCACCACTTAATTCACAAGTGGAGAAGTCTGTAACCCATGTGTGCAAAAGTGGGTGACGAAACAGAATTGACTGACTGCCTCCGGGGCAGTCCTAAGCAAAGCATCTGTTGTGATTGGACATATAAACTAGGAGGGAAGGCACAGGAAGTGATGAAAAAGAAGCGCTTTTAAAAGGGAGTGACAACTTCCTGTAGCTCTTCTTGTTTGTGTCTTGGACTTGGAGGAGCGCTGGCTGAAACCTTGGACTAGGTGAGACTGCTCTTAATCTCTCCCTTGGAATTACACATGGTGAGTGTAAAGACTAAATCTTTCTGGATTTCTCTGAAGGAACTCTCCTTTCAAGAGAGGCTTCATGACCAAAGCTTTTGCTTCATTCATCCCAGGCCTTCAGCCCTCGACCCTCGGCTCAAGAGCCCCTCGGCCCCCTTCTCTGACTGAGGACTAGTTAGATCTGCCTGGGTTGAACCAGGGACCGGAACAAATTATTTGGTGTGTTAGGTTAATTATCTTACCTTATCCTCTCTCTAATTTTCTTACTTTCTCTCTCTCTTCTCATTTACAAATAAACTACCATAAAAGTCATTTTGACTTGAAGTTTTCTCATTGGGGATTAATATTTATTCAATTCCCTGGTGACCACCCCTTTTTAATATTCACCCAACAAAAACCCCTTTTTACCCCTTAAAGAAGGAAGGCACTAAGAAAGACTTCTTCAAGAAGGTAGAATTTTAGCTAAGATTTGAAGGAAGCCAAAGAGAGAAGGCAATGTGCTAAGTATAAGGAATATAAATACAAAACTAAGAACATCTCTGTCTTCAAGTTTACATTAAGGCTTTTGTTTGTTTGCTTTCCTTTTTTTTAAACCTTTACTTTCTGTCTTAGAATTGATAAGTATCAATTGCAAGGCAGAAGAACGGTAAGGACAAGACAATGGGGGTTAAGTGACTAGTCCAGGGTCATATTGCTAGGAAGTATCTAAAGCCAAATTTGAACCAGAGACCTCGCATCTCTAGACCTGGATCTCTATTCATTAAGCCACCAAGCTGCCCCTACATTGAGATCTGAAAACTACTTTAGCAACATCTCAAATGATCTCACAACTCCACTGTGAAGTAGATGAGGACAGAGGCTAAATGACAGTCACACACAAGCATCAAAGGTAGAATGATAATTTAAGTGTTTCTTGACTTCAGACCAAGGGCCTTTCTGTAATACCATAGTGTTTCGCAAGTCTAAGGAAAAGTCAAATCCAAGCCCAAATTTGAAAAGTCACCAAGAGAAATTAATCTCTTTGAACTCATGTTCTGGTAAAATTTTCACTTATCTGTGTGACTTACGTTCATCTATTTGTTATATTACAAAGTCACTAGTTGTGATGACTCTATCTTTAAACTTAAATTCTGGTGAAATGTTTACTTACCCATGAGACTTACAAATTTCCATCATTTTTTCTTTGATTATAAAATTAGCTGGAAGCTTAATCAGAAGCAGAATCAGGTGACTGTAACCCCAGGTGAATAAATGTGAATGAGACCTGTTAAAAGAAAAGAAATACCAATAAATCTGATAAAACTAGGATTTTGAAAGTTTAATTTTTTTAAAACAATGAAATTCTGGAAATTGGGCAAAATGCAAACTGTTGTATACTTTATGTTTGATGCCAAGTAAACATTCTTAGGTCAAGAGGTCTCCAGCATCATTACTCTCCCCTCTTGCCCCATCTAAGCCCATTGAGAGGCCCACACTAAGGATCCAGAGATGAGAGCAGGCCACAGTATAAAACTTGGAATTTTTATCCACCCATAGTACAGCTTGAGAAAATACTGGATAATATGACCCATAAGGCTTCTTCTATTTGAAACTCTCTATATTCTAGAGTTAAAAGTTAAATCAAGGGTTCAAAATGGGAACTAAAAGAAAATATAAAAACCTAAGCTGAATTTCAGATAGCACATTTGGTCCTAGGCAGATCTCCCTGGGTGAAAAAGCAAGTAAAATTCAGGTATATGAAGTGATCCAGTGATCTGAAGCCCACTATCTGAAAGGAGGTAGAGAGAAGCTGTCCTCTTAGGACAAGATAAAAGCTGAGAAATGTTGTGCTTCATTTGAAAAATGAAGCTTCCAAAAGCTGGAATTCACCTACACTGGAAGGATGACAGAAACTGTCTCTTACCTAGGATGTCCATCATCATCCAGAGTGCAATTCCTTTCTGGGGCATCATGGGTCACTGCCAATAGCAGCCAATCCAATTTTAAAGACTCGGGCTGAAGGAGAGACTCAAGGAAGGACAATCTAGAAGAAATTCACGGCAAATGTCACTCATATCACAGCTGTCAGAGGAATAATTTAATTTGAATACTTGGTGGAAACTTAAGTATTGTCTGATCCAAAGTTTCTTAGGACTAATATGTAAATCATAGGCAGGTCATCAACCCTCCCCCTTCATCAAACAAAATAAGACTCCTTGGCAAATGTCTTTTTATCTGTGGGCCTCAATGTCCTCATTCCTTAAAAAAGAAAAAATAAATTAAATGATCTTCAGAGTTCTTTTCCAGCTCTGAATCATGTGATTCAGTCTTAAAAGCAAAGAGGGAAAAAATCTTATAATTACTCAACACCTACTCAGAAGAAAACTTTAACTCTAGGGACATCTGAATGTCCCTATATTCTCCCAAAAAGGCAATTTGAAACAGAGGCAAGCAAGGTTGTAGACTACAGAGGGTCTTAGATTTCCATACTGTGTACCTCACTTCTATGTGGCGCTTAGATTCCCCCACCTTGGACTTACTAGTTCATCAACAAAATGGAAAGCCTCCTGTCAATATATTGACAGATAACTGAATATCCATACTCAAAAAGCCACAGGGATATGTCCTCGTATATTTGCTCCCCCCTCCAATGGTACAGATTTCAACTCAGTTATAGCTGTTTCTTCTATGCCTATCTATATACTCTCCCATAAGTTTACAACAGGAGTCCACTCAATCTGCCAGAGGTCTTCCTCATTTTCTCCTGACATGGTAAGGATACTAGTGGAATACTCTTATCCATTTGTTATCCTTTCCCTTACCATGTGACCCACCCATCTGACTTTGCTATCTTACCTTTCTTTGACTGACTTTTATTCTTCTTCTTTAAAGTTCTTCATTGGTTATATGCTGCAGTCTATTTAAACCCACCATGAGTCTCTCTACTGACCACTATATAATATTTCTTTTCAATTCTTCAGAGACCACAGTATTCCATGTCCCACTGCTATATAGCAACATTAGTAAAACACTAGTATTTAAAAGATGGGCCTTTGGTGTTTAGGGGAAGCTTAGGGTCATTAAAGGTACATTTTAATTTCTCAAAAGCAATCTAGAATATTCTCCTTCTTCTCCTGATCTACTATAGATCAAATCCAAAAAACTCACTTTTCATCTATACTATCTATCCCATGGTTGTCCTTCCAAACAATGCCATAATCTGAGCAATAGATATTCTTTATCCACTTAAGTTTTTTAATTTGGCTAGTGCAACCAAAATCTCTTGAGGGATCACAGATATCCTTCACACAACTCTGTAATATTGCAAGGCTAGATACAACCAGTATAATATTAACTGTAAACAGGGCATTTGGAGGATTTTGCTTCATAGGAAATCCCTCTATACTGAATCCCCTCCATTTCAGTGCACATACCCTTTGATAAGCACACATACCTCATTATTTTATGCCTTACCTGATGTGTATTATCAGAGGGTCATTAAAAAGGATTATGTGTGTTGTTTTATATTTCAAGGAATACTAGATAATTTTAATAATGGGAGATGCCTTATCAAAAGAGAACCTTTAAGAAACTGTTTTACTCTATTGAATCAAATGCTGTTAAAAAATAATAAGCATTAGATAGTACAACATAAAAGGAAAAAACAACTACAAAACTAAAATCTACAAAAAAAACCTACAAAACTTGTTCCCAAAGAAGAGATATGAGAAAATACTTTCTCTTTCTCATTTGGAGAGGGAGTCAAAATTAATATACACATCATTCTCCCCTTTTAGGATACAGTCATCCCTCACTATATCACAGTTCACATATTGCAGCTTCAAAGTATCATGGGTTTTTAAAATATACATATATCTAATTCTTTATCACGAAGCTTTTGCTATATTGCAGGATTTTGTGATTGCACAAGTTTGCCAACTTGAGATTATACACAGCACACTACTGGCTGATGGAATGAAAGGCAACCAATCACAGCGCTGTGTTCTGTATCCTGGACACTGAACGGCTCAGTGACTATATAAAGCCTTAAATATATATATATATATATTTATGTATATATATATACACTAATATATATATATATATATATATATTTTCACTGTATTATTATTCTGTCCTACTGCCCATGCATGGGGTCTATAAATCCAACAAATATTTATCAGATGTCTACTACATGCAAGGCACTATTGAGAAAGATTAGGCTGATCTCCATGTAGGGTTGGCTTGGAGCACTATGTGATGCAGAGAAAGGCTTTGTCAAGGGGAAATAGAAGCACCAGGCATTGTCAACAAAAAGCCACAGCCTAACCACTGTCCTTAGGTATATGGGAAAACCGAATTAGTCTCTTTAGTGAGCAGATTCTAATCACCAGGCAAAAACTATCAACCTAGAATGGCTTAAGCAAAAACATGGAGGACCAGATCAAAATATAGGGTTTATTCAAATAGTTCTGCAGCTTCAGTGGTTAAGTTACATTTGGATTCCTAGCTGTCCAAATGCCACTTAGCTGTCCAACACTAAATGTCCCTATTCAGTTTGATGCAACAGATAAGACATTAAAGATAGGTCACATTTTTTGTTACAAGTTTAAGTTGGGACTACCATATCTCAGTTCACAGACCAGAATTAAATTCAGCCAAGTGTCCAAGCTTCTTCCTCAGTGCTGCTGGAGTTATAAAGGAATACTGGGAGGGAGGGAGGGAGAGTGGCAAAGAGATCCTCAAGGAGAAAGAAAAACATTTGTCACTCATCACTCACCTTTGATCTTCAGGCTTAGATTTCACAAGACTGTCCAAATACACTAAAAAATGGGCTGGATGATTCCTACAAAGCTGCATGATGTCTGACGGCATAACAGATGGAAAGAACTTGACCAAGCACCTAAGGGCTTTTTCTCCAAACTTTTCATAAAACCTGAAAAGAATCATAGATTTTTCAAGAGATGGTTCAAGACCCCAAAAGTCCCTGGACCAATTCAAAGTATGAATATCCTCTACTTCTTAGATAAGTAGTGATTCAGCCTTAATTTAAATACCTCCACTGACAGGTGGATCATCACCACTTCACCAAACAGCCCAATTGGTTTTTTAATAGGTCTAAGTTCTTCTTTATACTGAGCTGGAATATATCTCTCTAAATTACATTGGAGGGGGCAGCTGGGTAGCTCAGGGGACTGAGAGCCAGGCCTAGAGACAAGAGGTCCTAGGTTCAAAATCCGGCCTCAGACACTTCCCAGCTGTGTGATCCTGGGCAAGTCACTTGACCCCCATTGCCTAGCCCTTACCACTCTTCTGCCTTGGAGCCAATACACAGTATTGACTCCAAGATGGAAGGTAAGGGTTTTAAAAAAATAAAATAAAATAAATTACATTGGAGTCCTGGTTCAATTCTCTAGGGATATGAAGAACAAAGTTTGTGTTGGTTGGTTTTAATATACAAAACAAAAAACCCATTCCCCTCCTCAATTCCCATTCTTATTCTGATACCCCATCTGCCATGCCAACCTGTGTCCTCCTTATACTATCCCTTGGCCATCTGAGTTCTTCACCCAACATGAGCCCTTGCTCTCAGCAAGCACTAAACAAGCTAGATCTTTGATTTACATATAGACAAAAGTCAGATCCAGTTTCTCTAACATATAGTAACAAAAGAGCCACAATTTTAGCTTAGTGTCAGAACTACCATATTCCGTAAAAGGTTTTTTTAAGTCAAAGATTATTACCAATGGTGTGAAGTTAATATAAATTATATTCCTTTTTCCTTCTAAAAAAGGAAAGTTTTAAAAATCCATCTTGATCTCAGGTCCCAGTCCCACTTCTTTGATTGGGTATGCATATGTACCATGGGAAAATGCCAGAGGCCTTGTGGCTCTCTGGTGTCCTGGAAGGTGCTTGCCCCTTATACCCCATGACTCCTGGTGTCCAGAAAACTGGCCTCTGATCTGGACTGAAGTCAAGTTGTCTAAGCAGGAAGACTCAGAAACTGGGATTATAAGAAAGGGAACTAAGGAAGCAACAAGGTATTGTTTTTTTGGGGGGTGGCCCTTGGTATTTTGTCTGGGAATTTAGCAGGCATGAGCAGGCTTTGGCTATGAAGCAACCTGGAGCTCTTTTATTTTTTCCTGGCACAGTCATGTAAACTGCTTTTCTCTCTCTCCAACCCTCTTTTACTATTTAATAAATAATTGTAAATTATTTATTATTATTATATATTATATATTTATTTTATAATAGATAGCCTCCAGAGAATCTTAATCCTTACACAACTCATGATAAAGTTCTCAGCTATATAACTATATGGAAGTTTAGTGACTGAAGAAAATGCATGTATTGTAACATTCCAGAAAGAACCCTGAAAGACAACCTACCTGATAGCATAGGCCATAAACAGAGGGTTGTCAGAAGAGGCCAAGTCATCTAAGAACTTTAACACTGTTGGCATATCTCCAACTTCCATCTCTGGAGGCACAGGACTGGAAAAAGCCATTTCTGAAAAACAAAACATTTGTCTTCCCTGATCTAGTAGTGGGTGATTAATGCATTCAAACAATAAGCATTGACTAAGTTCCTGTTATATATAGGCACTATAGAAAGGATCAATTATCATATTGGTCCCTATTCTCTAGGAATTTAGTTGAAAAGAAAAGGCATGCACAAGGAAATTTTTAGAATCGATTATGAAAGGTAAAAAGTATAAGGGAATATGGCATTTTTAAACAAACCTACCAAACTAAATTTCCAAAGGAACACTGCCCACTACCAACTATCTCCCTGAGGAAGCCAGATTCTCATTACAAGGATGGTTGAAATTGCTCAAAGCATCTTAAGAATCACCATCAGGTATTAGTGTTTGATTAATTTCACTGTTGGTCATTCTTCCTTCCCTGAGAGATTAAGTCATTTGACAAGGAAAAAGAAGTAGGAATAAAGGAGGTGATGATACTATTTTGGGTAAAAAATATACAAAGTACAGGAAGCAAGATAGCTCAGTGGATATTCAGGTCTAGAGAACGGAGGTCTTGGTTTCAAATCTAGCCTCAGACATTCCCTAGCTATGTGACCCTGTGCAAGTCATTTAGCCCCCATTGCCTAACCCTTACTACTCTTCTGCCTTGGAGCCAATACACAGTATTGTTTCTAAGATGGAAGTTAAATTTTTAAAAATAAATAAGCCAAGTATATAGTTGAGAAAATAATTTTGAAAGTAGGTCTAAGTTGTTCCAAAAATGCTTTGTATAATGGAAGGATTGTCTTAAGTATAGAATTCTAATGCACATACAGAATAGTTGATTACTCAGTACTGGAAAGGTATTAATATATGACAACATAATTCCTGAGCAAAACCATTATTATAGTCTGCTATAGTTTATGTTTGCATAGCACTTCACATTTTATAAAGTGCTTAATATGAACTCTCACTAGTACTCAAAACAACTCTATTCAGTAAACAGCAGTAGAAAAGAAAAGGATTCCTCATCTACCACTCCTTGAAATACACCTCAGCTTCTTTTTTAAAAATAAAATTCAATTAAAATTCACTGTTGGTGGAACTGTGCTGCAGTCCAGCCATTCCGGAAAACAATCTGGATCCATGCCCCAAAAGCTATTAATCTGCATAATTTCTGACCCAGCAGTACCACCACTAGGTTTATACCCAAAGAGATTAAAGAGGAAAAGGATCCATATGCACAAAAATATTTATAGCACCTCTGTTAGTGGTGGCAAAGAACTGGAAACTGAGAGTGTCCATCAAACGGAGAATAGCTGATCAAGTTACAGTATATGAACAATATTACTGTTATTAAAAAAAAAAAAGGATAAAGGTAATGGTTAAACCTGGAAAGATTTATATAACTTCAATAAAGCTAGGAAGAACCCAGAAAATAATTTCTAAAATAACATCAATACTAATAACCAACTTTGAAAGATTTGGATATTCACAATAGCCAACTATTATTACAAAGGACTAATAATGAAACAAATTGGCTACCTCCTAAAAGAGTTAACATATTCAGAATGCAGCTTGAGACCTTTTTTTTGGACATGGCCCATATAGGAATTTGTATTGTTTAAGTATGCATATTTATAAAGGTTTACTGTTCCTTCTTTCTCAATTGTGTTAGGAGAGAAGAAGAGGAAGAGAAGACAGATCTTCATTTGAAAAAAAATTTTTTTAACTAAAAATAAGGAAAATTTTTTAGAAAAATTTAATTGAATTAAGAAGAAACAGAAGGTTGTTGGCAAGGTAAAAGGTACCACAAACTTCTTTCTCAATTATTTTTTGAAATCCTACAATCCAAGATGCCATATTGCCCTTTCCCTCAATCTCTCACTCTCCAAAGTTAAAAAATCATTTTTACCTTTCAGTCCTTCAACATAAGTATCCCAAACCCTGGGACTGTCAGAGTATCTAATCTTGGCACATTGCTTCACTCTTTCCAAGTCCAAGAGAAAAAAGTATTTTTTTATAAACTGACAAACAGGAATCCAGTGAATAGTCTGCTGTAAATCTTGATTCATGTCTACACATGTGGCATTAGAACTAAATACACATAACTCCAGACACAGAGTTGTCAGTTTAGCCAGATCCTTCTGAAAACTGTTTTCTATGAAATATGGAACATGTACTCGAAAAAAGTCATCTGATGATTCTCTCAAACAGTTTCCTAATTCGTGTGTTATTTTGCCTACAGAATTTTCATTATCTGAACAATTCCTTTGATCTTGTCCAATATTTGCTTCTAAAATTTCTTTTTTAGATTCACCAAGTAAACCAGGCATATCCTGGTCTGTCTTTGTATGTAAGCTAACATCCTCTGAAACACTGAGAAGATCTTTCATTGCAAATGTTTCTTCTAAGTGTAAAAGCCACTCCTGTAGAACTAGTCTCAGAGATGTAGGTTGAAACAGAACCAGAGGATCTTGAAGCTTGAATCTGCATGAGAAAGAAGAATATTTCAGCAGAATTTAGGTAGACTTAGTGGCCAAAATTCCCAAATATGGCCTTTTGTCTGATAGCAAAGAATAAGAAACAAGTAAATGCCCATCAACCTTGGAATAGCTACATATTGTGGTACATGAATGTAATGGAATATAAACTATGCTATAAAAAATGAGGAATGTGATGAATACAAAGAAGCCTGGAAAGATCTATATGAACTCGTGCAGAGTAAAATGGAGCCAAGAATGTAGAGCCAATATACACAATGCCTGCAACAATGTAAATGGAAAGAACCACACAAAAAAAAATCAAAAGGGAATATAAAAAAATTATAAAGAGTAGCATTTAAATCAAAAAATATGAGAATATACTCTCAACCAGCCCTTCTATGGAGGTAGATGGTCCACAGGTGTCACACTGCACAAGTTTTTACATTTTCACTGCATTGATCAATTGCGATCTTTTTTCCTCTTTTTCTGGCTCTATAAAATACTGTTTGTTATATGGTATGGCTCTAGGAAGGTATACTAGGGATAATTATGAATATGTTAAAAAAAACAGAAGTCATTAATAAAAACTTTTTTTTTAAATTCATTCCCACCTCCTCAAAAAAAAAAATTCAGGAAGACTTCAAAAAAATTTAGAAGTAAATAAAAAAACTAAAAAACTCCTACCCAATAAATAAACACTACTATTAGATTTCAATACTTGACTATTTTCCCAGCATGAAGATGCCCAATCATTCCCACTGAAAAACATAATACCAGGTTGTCTCTCTTCATCGCCCTTTAGGTAAAACCATCCCAGATCCTTGGTGCAGCAGCTGCTGCGGGTCTCACAAAGTCTTTCCTTTTATTTATAACTCAGTTCAATGAAATTATGGAAGTCTTTTCTTACACTGTCTCTGTAGTTGCTACCTTGAGCTCCTGTAGCTTATCTTCTTCTAAAGACTGGCTTTTCACATCTGTCCTGAAAAGAAATAGAAAAGATAAGCATGATGCCCACAAAAAGATGGAAATGTTAGTTTGGGGTATGTAATAATGACAGTGCCAAAGTCCTATCTGATTAGAGGTCCAAAGGCTTGGACCTAGTGCTTCAAAGGGAATATCTGCAGCACAGATTTTCTGAGCTACCCTGCTGCCTTCTCAGTACTTTTCAAAAAGTTTCCCCCAATATGATTGGAGATGTTGACTTTAAATGATCACTGTATTGCAAATATTAATAATATGGAAATGGGTTTTGAACAATGATACATGTATAGCCGAGTGGAATTGCTCATCAGCTCTGGGAGAGGGGAGAGAAGAGGGGTGAGAAATATCATGAGCCATGTAACTATGGAAAAATATTCTAAATTAATTAAAGTAATATTTTTTTACATTTTCCCCCAGTCTCAGCCCATGGCCCTGCACTAGGTTCCACAAGTCAAGGAAGAGTGAACCCACAGCCAAAGCTCCCAGGACAGTACTCTCCCTACAGCAGCACCACACTGCCTGCAGAGACACATAGATGGTGGGTCTGGGACCAAATGCAGTCAGGTCAGGTATCTCTAGTAGCTCCCTCTGCTGGAGAGAAGAAAGTTCTAGATACTGTCTTTACTTCCAAGCCAAATCCCTGGAAAGTGAGCTGTCCAGCCTATTAAAGATTCACAACTCCTGTAGTATTTTTCCTATCAAGCAGCCTGTGAATTACAAGCAAGCATTTAATTCCATCTGAATGTGTATTTTACTAAGGGTTCCTCAAAGACATCAGCCAGAATGTAAGAGGCCAACATAAAAACTAATATTCAATGTATTTCACAGCAGGTAACAAAAGAGGAAAAGGGAACCAGAATATGCCCTCTAGCCAATCAAGAGAGAAGAAACCTCCCTCAGTCTAGGAAATATTTTCCAAGTATCTCTGGTTTTATTTCTACTAGTTTTGCCTTCATTGGTATCCCCAATGCTTAATATAATCCCTGACACATACTAGGTGCTTAATAAATGCTTGTTGACCTGACTCCACTTATTCAAACTTATACAAAATTTTAAGATTAGAGTTTTATTACCTGCACTTTAGAGATGAGGACAATGACATTCAAATCAATTAGTGCTCTGACCAACAGCACATAGTACAAAGCTTAAGGTAGGGGATGAATAGAAAATCAATGCACTGATCTGAGTTTGAGTTCTAAATAGTTTCTGAAAATAAAAAACATCTGTCAGAAGCCTGACCAAAATGGCCTTTCATACCTCCCTTTACAGTGAGGACAGGACACTGAGGCCCTCAAATCCCTATCTTCAAATGGAAAGCACATATGCTTCCTGCTGCCAAGTTCCCATATAATATAATCCTATCTGACCAGCATGTAAGCAGAACACTGTGCTCAGAAATTAACAGAAGAACAGGGGGTTGCTGTGGTTTTTAAGACCACTACACTTGGAGTCAGAGGTTCTCAATTCAAATCCAGGCTCTAGTACTTATTTTCTATAAAATCTTGGGCAAGCCAAGTAATCTCTCTAGGCATCAGTTTCCTCATCTGAAAAATGATGGGTTGGATTTGAATACATCCACAGTCTCTTTCACATTTAAATTTGGGATCATATTATCTGTGTAACTGTCCTTAGGTAAGTGTCCCAAGCTCTGTAGATCTCACTATGACTTTTCAAGCCCTTCAAAACCTAGCCCATTCCTACCTTTCCAGTCTTCTTACTCTAGCATGTTCACTGACAACTCCAAAATAAGGAGGTTGGACTAGACTTCCTGTAAGCTCCCTAGCCATGCCAATAATGGCTAATAAATTTCCTAATCCAATCAAACTAGCCTGAAGGATGTTAAAGAGGGGCTCAAAAAAGGTAGCCGGCTGCGAAGAAACACCAGACAGCATTTCTGAGCCACTAATATACAATACTACATGCCAACAGGTAAAATCTCATCTGAACCTCACTGTACCATGACATGGGTTTTACAGAAACTATTTTATACTAGGAAATTGAAGATCAAAGAGATTAAATGACTTTTACATGAGTCACACAGTTATTAAGTGTCAGACTCGGGCCTGGAACTGTGGTCCTTCTGAGTCAAAGTTAGCACTCTCTCTGTCAGTGAAGGCACACCCGCACCCTGCTACTGTAGTTTTGTCTCAGTTCAGCAAGCCAGTTTTGCACTCTTATCGAGGCTAACTACAGCTAAGACTTACTCATTCTGATCTTCCTGGGAACAGGACATTATGTTAGCATCCTCCTCATGGGGCTGCTCATCAACTGTAACTTCAGGTCTCATTTTTAAATCAGGATTTGAATGAAGGGTGCCAATCTTTTCAGTAGTTTTTCGCACAAAACTAGAAACACTGGAAAGCAAATGTCAAAGAGTTTATATGAAATAATTTATGTGGGAATAAAAGATTTTATGTTTGAGGTATATACCACAGCAGCTCCTATCACTCAGGTTTGACTTCATTTATTTAAAAAAAAAATTGTTTAGCATAACTTCATCAACCACACACTTCATCTCTAACCCATTTAAAGATCATGTTACAATATTTTACTTCCTTTCTTACTACTCTGTAAGGTCTATGAAGGCTGAGCCATGTTTAAATCATCTTTTCAAACTCTCCCAATGTCATGCATATAGTAGGTCCTTAACAGAGGTTTGGTTATTTTAACTAAATTTATTAAATGATCCTAAGAAAAGACTGTTGTTGATAGTAAAAAAATTTTTTTTATTTTATTCGATATATGCTTCAACATTTGTTTCAAAACAATCAAAGTGGACTGTGTAGCCACCTGTTCCCTTCAAGACAAATTAGAACTGAAAATTGTTTTGGTGGACTTTGAATGGTTATTTTGGCAACCTGCTAGCATAGACATTTCAATGATTAGAATTTATATCTAGTTAGATCTAGATGGTCATTTAAGCAGTGGCATAAAGGCTTTTTATTAAGACAAATCTGTGTATGCCCCTTTCACAAAGTCTAAATACAAATACTAACCTATAGTTCAGCAAAAAGTAAGAATTAGGATTAATTTCTCAATTCTGAACTCATGCTAAAGCAAGATCAAGAGTCCAGCAAAAGCTTGAGAACTGTTTTCCCCATTACTGAATCCAATAACAGTTTATAATCTCTACAAGAGAAAAATCCCTACACATGCATTCTATGTTTGCAACAACCCACATATATTCATCTGCTCACACATTTCCTTAAGCCTAAGTAAAGATAACATCTTCCTGGTTAAGAAAGCTAGAATTTAGGGGCAGGTAGGTGGCTAAGTGAATTGAGAGCCAGGACTAGAGACATGAGGTCCTGAGTTCAAATCTGACCTCAAAATATTTCCTAGCTGTGTGACCCTGGACAAGTCACTTAAATCTCCAGTGCTAACCCTTGTGCTCTTTTGCCTTGGAACCAATACACAGTATTGATTCTATTTTTTTTTTTAACCCTTACCTTTCATCTTGGTAGAAGAAGGCAGAAGAGTGGTATGGGTAGGCAATGGGGGTCAAGTGACTTGCCCAGGGTCACACAGCTGGGAAGTGTCTGAGGCCAGATTTGAACCTAGGACCTCCTGTCTCTAGGCCTGACTCTCAATCCACTGAGTTACCCTGCTGCCCCATAGTATTGATTCTAAGATGGAAGGTAAGGGTTTAAAAAAAAGAAAAAGAAAGCTAGAACTTTTAACTTTCTCTATTTAATAATTTTTTCTAAACATAGTGAGATGTCAATGTGATGACAATGGGCATATTTTTTTAAGTGGTTTAGGAACAAGATACCTTTCCTTGACAGCCTGAAGAGAGGCGAGAGGAGATGAAGAACGAAATGATAATGGAATGCCAAATGGAAGAAAAGCTTCATTCCGATCTGACTCATCTGTCACTGAAGTATGAGATACAGTGTCTGACAAACAGAATTGGGGGAGGAAGGATCAGTATGAAAAACAAAATTTGATCACACTAGAGCTTCCTGTCTTTAAAAAATAAAATTTTAAATGATCAAAGGAAATGAAAACAAAAACACAAATCACAAGAGACCTAAATAGAAAAAGATAAAATGCAGGTTTATGGGATGGACCCATATTGCCCATTCATAAAAAGGTGAGACAATGAGCACTGAGAGATACCCCTTATTTTCCTAACAATTCAGGATCTTCCTCTATACCATCTGGTTGCCCTCTATGATGAAGTAATCAAGGGTACTTGTATCATATCCCCCTACTTGACTGTACAGTACATAAGGGCAGAAACTGTGATCAACCTAAATTTTTTATCTGTCCACCACCAGGCACAGGCTGTTGATCACACAGGAAATCCTTTGAAAACCCAGACTGAACTGTGCCCTCTATCACCAAGACTAAAAGGGCCTCAGAATCATAACTGAAATCATTTCTAATAGTTCATTAAACTTGAAATTTTTTGAACAGAGTAAATGAAATAGCCCCCACACTAATCACTTTCCAATCCCTAAAGAGGACTATGGTTCATGAGAAAAAATCTCCAAGACCACTGAGTTATCATGACCTGTCTCTGTGCTCCTATAACTTTCCTACCATCTAGATGGGTCAGAATTAGGGGGTTGGCTTAGCAGTATGAAGTTTTAGCTTAAAGGAAACAAGAGAATCTACTTACATATAAAACCTACTCTTCCTAATCTTATAAGGG
Source organism: Gracilinanus agilis (assembly GCF_016433145.1). Classification (NCBI taxonomy): domain Eukaryota; kingdom Metazoa; phylum Chordata; class Mammalia; order Didelphimorphia; family Didelphidae; genus Gracilinanus; species Gracilinanus agilis. The sequence goes on along the minus strand of NC_058135.1, from coordinate 231,745,746 downwards.
CTTAGCTGCCATCTGTCAGCCAAAACAATAATGAATACAGTGGAAGACTATGGGATGCAGAATGATGCAGACATTACCAATCATAGGCACTGTGTCATTTGGTTTTGCTTAAATGTTTCTCTTTCCCAGACAAGGGAAGGTCCCAGGGATGTAAACCTATATCTAGAAATGCCACTATTATAAAAAACAAAAAGCATCATCAATAAATCTTTAAAAAGAAAATCCAGTGAACAGAGTTAGCAAAAAATACGAATAAAATTTTTTAAAAACCCATGGGATGTTGACTTTAAATGATCACTCTATCACAAATATTAATAATACGGAAATAAGTTTTGAACAATGATACATGTAAAACCCAGTGGAATTGCTCGTCAGAGGGGTACGGAGAGAGGGAAGGAAAGAGCACATAGATCATGTATCCATGGAAATATATTCTAAATTAATTAATTAAAGAATGAAAAAAAATTTTAATTTTTAAGAAATTAAAAAGAAACCCATGGTGGAAAATCATGTGTACCAGGCTAGCATACACTGACATCAGAATTCCAAAGCACTTCCATCAATAGGCAACAGGAGGTTCCATTGCCTTGGGAGCCATTACCCTGGTCTGGGCGGTCTTCTTCATGATGTACAATCAATTCCTTTAATCTCTCATCTTCTGAAAGTGTTTGACTGTGAAGGGAAGAAGAGTCTTCATCTGACTGGCTGCCTCTTCGACTAATGACACGATAAATGCCAGAGTCTAAGATACTGAAACTTTCCTAAAAACAAAAAAATTACATATAACCAAATCACCATTGGCTTAATTGTATTTTGCATTTTATTTTGTGTAGAAAAGCTTAAAAAGGAAGAAGACCTCCACTTTCCATTATTCACTGAGAATAATCTTTAGCTTATTTCCTCTGTGTCCAGTAGATGACACAGCTGAGCAGCAAACTGGTGAAGAAATGTTAGGATTTCTATTCCATTTCCAACTATAGGGAAAATCACTTTCAATCTCTAAAAGAATCACTTAAACCCACTCCACCTGATTTTTCCATAATGAAAATGGACACATATCCCTTATTCTCCAAAAGGTCTGGCAGTGATGATGCATATGAAATGAGAAAGTATACAGGAAGAATTTAAGCTTCATTGAAAATAATTAGATCAACTGAATTGATGGCTTAAATTCACTAAAGGATCTATACAGCCTCAAAGGAATAGAAATCAATAAATTCAAAACAGAAATACAGAACCAAGGCCACCAAATGGCAATCCCATTTAGCTGGTCTTCAACCAAAGTAAGTGACTGAAGAAAACTATCATGAGGAAGGAAATGTGTGTTTGGAATTCAGGGAGGTGCCATTTAAAAGTATCTTACAAACTTCCTGTGGACACGTGGGGACTTTGAGACTACATTCCCTGTGATCCAATGGGTTTCTGGTTTTTGGACATGGGGAGGTCCCCAAACGTATATGGCAGCTTAAATTCAGAGGGCGGCCTGGAGAAGGTCTCTTTGTTACCTGAGTGGGTTCTCTAGCGTGGGAGACTAGGAAGATGGGTGGAGATACAGATGGGCAGTAATTTTAAAGATAGTCAAGCGCGGTCATATATATTTTACCAACCATGGCAATTAAAATATTAATTTCTCTTATAATCCCAGTCTTTATCATTTTTAATCGTAACAGAAAAAAGGAAGACTCAAGAATGTGACTCTAACTATGCTCAATTTGATGTAAGCAAACCAGTCTATAGTCAAAAAGTGTATAAATACTAAGCACACTTACATGTGAGGAAATGGAGCTTCTCCTACTGCTACAGGCAGAATCTAAAGGTTCCAATTTTGAAATCAATTCTTCTAGTTGAGCAATTAGGTCACTTTGGGTTGTGATGTCCAGTTGTGATTTCAAGTGCTCCAACTTGTCAACAGGTAAAGTTTTTCTTGCCTAAGAAAAGTATAAGAAAGCATCCATTAATGTCTTTGCTAAGCTGCAAAGTAGGTTGGTTGTGGATCCCAGTGTTAGTCTGAGGATATGTATTCAAATAAATCATATGGTGGTTAAGCCTAACCCAAATATCTTCTAACAATGCCCAACAAGGAGAAAAATGACTGAACACACTTAAGACAACTATCTTGGGAATAGAGGATTTAAATCAGTCATAATAGACATAAAAATTATTTCCTAACTTTAAATCATTTCTGGTAAAAGAAGACCTAAAAGATAAGTCTGGACCAAACTTTAGTTAAATTTTGCTTTTAAATAAAATTTAAAGAACTATTCTACCCATCACCAGAAATGGTCCTGCCCAGAGGTTCTTATCCCTCAGTCTTGTTACCTCTCAGACAGATCATGCCAAGAGCCTACTGTTCTCCCTACTTAAAGTCTCTCCCCACATTTAGGACATCCTCCATAATGCTGGCAAAGGGATTTTCCTTCAGCAGAGAGATAATGACATCACTCCCCTAATAAATTCCTGCGGCTCCCTCTTGCCTCTGGGATAAAGTATGCATTCAACTCTTTAGCTTTTCAAATCTTTCATAATCTAATCGCAACATCTCTTTCTACCAACACATATGACCTCTTCTGTCCACATACTCAGCCATGCCCTGTTGTAGATTCTCACAGCTAGACTATTATAAGAGCTTTCTAATTCATTTCTCTTTCTCAAGTGTTTCTCTACTCCAATCCATCCTCCATGATCCTGCCGAACTGATTTTTCTAAAAGCACAAAATTGAGCTTGTCATCCCCCTATTCAATAATTTCCAGTGGCCCCGTTACATCCACAATAAGATATAAAATGCATTGGCCTTTAAAGTCCTTCATAAGAACTGTGGGAGAAGAAACACAGAAGAAAAACAACTGCTTGGACACATGGGCTGATAGAGATATTATTGGGGATGAAGACACTAAATGATAACTCTAGTCCAACTATCAATAATATGGAATTAGGTCTTGATCAATGATACATGTAAAACCCAGTGGAACTGTGCGTTGGCTAAGAGGGGTTAGGGGGGCTTGAGGGAGAGGGAAAGAACATGAAATATGTAACTAGGGGAAAATATTCAAAATTAAAATTAAAAAAAAAAAGTACTTCATAACCTGGTCCCCTCCTACCTCTCTAGTCTTGTTACCTTGTATTCCTGCTCCATGTACTTTACAATCCAGCAGCCTATGCCTCACTACTGTTCTTTGCACACAACATCCCATCTGACCCAATGCCTTAATATTGGCTCTCTCTCCTCTCTGTATCCTACCTGGTTTGCCAAATGAAATAATAAGTAAATAAATATTAGTAGTTGGTTAAGGGAGGTTAGATGATTTCTAGGTTCTTGATGTAATAGTCTTTGGGTCGGTTATTCAAAATCCTTTAGATCTGGGAAAGGATTCAGAGAGAGACTGACCAAGTTTCCTTCCAACATCAGATCAGGACCTCCCATATCTGCTCTCCTCTATCTGTCCCTCACTGGGGCCTTCCCTCTCAGATTATTATGGCCTCTGCTTTCTCTATATTTTACATGCACACAGTTGTTTCTGTGCTGTCTCTCCCAGTAGGATGTGAGCTCCCTGAATGCAGACTTCACTTTTGCCTTTCTTTTTTATCTCTAGCACTTAGCATGATGCTTGGCAATAGTCAGTGCTTAATAAATGTTTGTTGACTGACAATACTGGGCTTCAGTCATTAGGATACCAGCATGAATGGAAAGCACTAAGAAATAAATATTTAATAAAGTGGTAGAATCAAAGAGACAACCTAAAAGGCTAGAAATAGTGAACTTTTGATTCATAAAACTAGGTTGGTTCTCTAACTCACTCTGCTGAGGATGATAGAGTTCTGGAACAGACAGCAAGTATGGGTAGCCAAGGCCCACAAGCCTCTTCTAAGCAAACGATCCACACAGCGCTCCACAGACAATAGGGACAAATGTGAGACTTTTCCATTCATGTGTAGACAGAATAGCTCATTCCTGCAAACAGCCACATCCTGAATATCTTTAAAAAAAATTAAAAAGATTCATCACTCATGCTGCTATCTTATCATCCCAGGCAAAGTTTAAATGATGTATGTACTTCAAGATAAATTTAAGTACAAGGTGTCCTTGTACACAGAAAAATTCCTCCCAATAAAATATGACAAGAATAGAGGGAGGTCAAAGGATGGTTTAAGTGACCTTATATAAAAATAAACAGCACTGGCTTGGGGATGTAACACTGCCTCTGAAGCCAGAGGATAGAGTTCAAATGTTGTCTCTGGCATTTCCTATCTATCTGATGTTGGAAAAGTCAAATAATCTCTCCTGGGACACAATTTCCTCACTTGTAAAATAAAGAAACTAGACTAGAAGCCTTTTGAGGCAGCTAGGTGCCTGAATCTAAGTTCAAATCCAACCTCAGACACTAACTTGGCTGTGTAACCCTGGACAAATTACTTAACATCTGTCTGCCTATTTTCTCAATTGTAAAATGAAAATAACCAGCAGCATGGAGGATAGCTCCAAGGGTTGTTGTGAAGATTAATTGAGATATTTGTCAAGCACTTTAAAAAGTGAATGGAATTATAGGTGCTTAATTAATGCTTGTTCCTCTCTTTCATTCCTTCCTTCTATCTTAAGATCTATGATCCTATAATCTTTATTGTGATGGTTATTAGGCAATCAAATAAGATTAAAGCAGCAGCATATGTAAACATCATCAACTGTGTATCCCCTTACTTCAATATCAAGCAAATTATATGAGATTGTAAAAGAGAAGTAATGATAAACCACCTTTTATCTCACTATCTGACAGAGGAAATTTTGAGGGAAACATAATTCCTAGAATGACTTTTACCTTTCTCTCATTTCTTTTCCATAAGTCAGAAAATCAGAAAGTAACACAACCAAGGATTCTCTCAGTGATCAAGAAAACTAATTCCACTCATTCACTTACAGACTAGGCAAACTCACAGACTGGCAATTACATCTGAAAGGAAGCCCTTACCTGATGCCCAAGCTTCCCTGATGTCCCAAAGTAAAACTCAGAAGGGTTTTTAATTAAAGGTATAAAGATTCAGGGAGAATTTAAGTAAGTTATTTATACTCAAAATTAATGGGAAAACAGCAATATAAAATTGAAGGTTGAATGAGGAAAGTTAAGGATTGCTAAATGTGTCAAGAAACAATCTACTAAGTATCAGTCTTATGCCAAAAAAAAAAAAAAACCACTTCAGAAGTCCCTTTCTATAGGCGATATGGAGGAAACGACCATATATATGAATGAAAAACAAAGAGCAGGTGGCAAATATTATTATTTCCATCTCTGAAGAACTAAGGGCAGGGCAGTCTTGCTGGAGCAGCAGGGTCCCTGGGGAAGAGGCAGAAAGCTGCAGATAATAGGCAAACCAAACATCCCCACTGCCCTGACATCATCTCCCCTCAGACCTTGATGGAGACAGTCCAGGGCTTTCAGCTCAAAACTTTGGAAATATCCATGTTTCCAGCCCAGTGTCCTCAGCCTTCATCCTAGGCAGCAGCCCATTTTGAGATGTAACCTGGCAGATGCTTCCTGAGGGGCTATAGCCATAGCTACTCAAGGCATAGAAAAAGTTCTTGTCATCAAAGACTTTGACACTGGCAAGTTGTTCATCATCAGAAACTGATGTGATTTTATTGACACAAAGGAGGCATTGAATATCTGTTCTGAGGTTGCTCCCTCAGATCTAGCTAAAAAAAGTCATGATACCTACCAAACCTACCTAATGTCCACAGAACTTTCTCATCCATCCTAGAGCTGAAACCTTTCACCTAAATGTTTGTTCTACATTAGAAAGTCATGCTGTTCCATTTGTTCTCCTACAGCTCAGCGGTGATATGCACATAATTAGGGCTTAATAAGTGATTTTTTATTCATTCAAGAAAAATCTCTTTCTAGTACTAAACCTTTCACTGAATACAAGATTATCAAACTGAGAAATCCATGAAGACAGAGTAGGAACCAAATCTTGTTCATTTTTAGATCTCTCTCATTGCCAAACATAGGCAATTTAAAACATTTACTGAATGAACAATTTTAAAAGTATATAATAATAGCACAAAAGTAAAGGTTACCTTTGACTTCACTCCAAAGAAGAACTTGAACATTTTGGGGAATGAAAATATAAATGCCTCTTTCATTCCAAGTCAAGACATAATGTTCACTGCAAGAAAAAAACAAAGGAGCTAAAAGCTTTGGGCATCCATTTCTATGGCATTAGGATACACAAATACCCACGAATTCCCAAGAATTCAACCTCTCATATGACAAAACAAGGCAAAATCTACAGGTGCATCAGGTGATCTAGCTAAAAAAAGTCATGATACCTACCAAACCTACTAAAAATATTTATTCAATCAACAGCTGTGCTTTTTGCAGTGGCAAAGAATTAGAAACTAAAGGGACATCGCTCAATTGGGGAATGGCTGAATAAGCTGTGTATATGATGATGATAGAATACTATTGTGCTATAAGGAATGATGAACAGGATGATTTCAGAAAAAGCTGGAAAGACCTACATGAACTGATACAGAATGAAATAAGCACAACCAGGAGAACATCATACACAGTAACTGAAACACTGTGGGACAATTAATATAATTGACTTTGCTACTAAAAGCAATGCAATGATCTAGGACAATTCTGAGGTATTTATGAGAAACAATATCCACCTCTAGAGAAAGAACTGCTGGAGTATAAATGCAGATGAAAACATATGATTTATCATTTGTTTATTTGGATATATGATTTGGGATTTTGGTTTCACAAGATGATTCACTAACAAAAATGAATAATATGGAAATAGGTTTTGCATGATAATACATGTATAATCCAGACTGAATTGCTTCAACTTCGGGAGAGGGTAGGGAAGAAAGGAGGGAAACAATGTAAATCATACAACTTTGGAAAACTTATGTGGAAATTTGTTATTAAAATAAAAAGAAAGATAAAACATTAAAAATTAAAAAGAAAAAAACAGATTCACTGAAACTTAGCCAAACACAATGGAAATTATAAATTATAAGGAAAAATATGCCAACCCAAGAAATCTTTTTGAAAATAAAAAAATATCTTTGAGAAAAGGCTTGAAGAATGATCATAAAAGAAAAACAGATAATTTGAATTCCATACAATTAAAATTTTTACATGTGATTAGATCAAAAAGATTTCAGTAAGGGAAAACATATTGTGCATTCAAATATCTGTTTTAAGTCCACTATCCAAGATTTGTAAGGGAATTGACACAAATATGTAAGACCAAGAACCATTCTCTTTAACACTTTGCCAAAAGGTATTCAGTTTTCAATAGGAGAAATGCAAACAACCTATGAAATGAAAAATGAAAAAATGTTCCAAATCACTAATAAATGCAAATTAAAACAAATGAGGTTTCACCTCATATCCATCTAATTGGCAAACATTCAACAGGATGATAATAGCATGATAATCATCAATGCTGGAGACAAGGGCAAACTGAAAATTAATATTCTGTTGGGACAACTATAAAGTAGTCTGACCAGCCATTATGGAAAATAATTTGGAATTATGTGAAAAAAGTTCCAAACTTATTCATACCCTTTAAGCCATTAACTCCATTCCTGAGACCTACTGTTGAAGGAAATCAAAGACTCAAAAAAATGATCTTTTTTACACCAAAATATTGACAGAAGTACTTGCTGTGGTAGGGGGGAAAATGGAAACAAAGTGGGTATCCATCAACTGGGAAATAATGAAACAAATTATAGTATATAAATAGAGGGGTATCCACTGCCACAGAAGAAACTGATGGAGCCTGAATGCAGATCGAAGCAGACCATTTTTCACTTTATTTTCTTTATGAGTTTTTTTCTTACATGTGTGATATGTGTCTTCTTTTACAACATGATTAATATGAAAATATGTATTACATGATGGCATACATATAACTTATATCATGTTGCTTGCTGCCTCAGGATGGAGAGAAAGGAAAAAAAGGGAGAAAATTTGGATCACAAAATATCAGAAAATAAATGTTACAAATATATTTCTATGTGCAATTGGGGGAAAAAATACAATAAAACAGAATGGAATGTTACTGCATCAGAAGAAATATGAATAATTCAGAGAAACATGAGATAACTTATATGAAGTAAAGCAGAATAGAAAAAGGAGAAACAAAAGAACAAAATTCAGCACTTTGCTCATCTAGCACATAGTAGGCTGTTAATAAATGCTTATGGACTATTAACAATGATAGCAACAACATAAATGAAAACAGCACTAAAAAGGTGGTATTCTCTATTTATGTTAAAGATTCCATTATCCTTCCAGTCACCCTGCTGTAAAACTTCAAATCAACTAAGATTCTTAATAATAACTAGCATTATTATAGAGCTTAATGGTTTGCAAAACATTTTACAAATGTTATCTCATTTTATTCTTGCAACAACCCTCAGAAATAGATATGGTTATTATCCTCATTATAAAGTTAAGGAAACTGATGCAGAAATAAAAAACTTGCCCAAGATCACATAGTCCGTAAGTGTCTGGGGTAGAATTTGAACTCAGATCTTCCTGACTCAAGGCCCAGCACCCTTATCTCTGAACCAGTTGCCTTTTCCCTTGCCTTTCCCAGTTGCCACTTTCTACCTCCCCCAAAGCATTTTGCATACATGTTCTTTCCATTCACACAACAACCATCCTAGTTCAGGCTCACATCACCCCCACCAGAACTATTCCAACAGCCTACTCCTGGGGCTCTCAACTTTTAGATTCAAATGCACTCTCTACACAGCTGCTAAAATAATCTTCTGAAAGCAAAGGTCTGAACATGTTACCCTCCTGGTCAAGAATTTCGTAGTGGCTCCAACTGCTTCTAGAATAAAATATAAGTTTCACAATATGGCACTAGTCTTTCTTTCAGGCTTATTCCTTCTATTAATATCCATTATGTACACTTTTCTAGCCAAACCAACAAATTTGCTGTTTCTTAGCATCCCAACTAGCACCTCTGTGCCAGCTGATCCTCATCCCTGAAATGTACATCTTCCCCTCTACCTCCTAGACTCCCTCCTTTCCTTCAAGACACCCTAATGATAACCTCCCAGGAGAAACCTTTCCTAATCTTTCTGTCTACATTTACCCATTTCTCCACAAATTATCAATTAAATCTCCACAAGGATACTGTTTACATGTTGAATCTCTCCCACCCAGTAAGAACATTAGCCAAAAGCTCCTAAGAAGAGAGGCTGGTTTTTTTTAATTTTCCCTTTATATTCTTAGGGCCAAGGACAGTGCCTTTCACATAATAGGTACTTTAAAGTGCTTTTTGGACTGGAAAGATCAGAAAGAAGGCCAAAAGTAGACTAAGGGGCAAAAAACTGTTCAAATACAATGATAGATATTAGTGCCATATTGCCACACTAAAGAGCATATCTTTCCTTTCTGTCAACAACAAATAAATTATTTTGGGTAGAATGTAAGTTTTATTGGCAGTTTACAAGGTTGTTGGTAAGTGCCTTGGGCCTAAACAGATGTACTAATTGTTTTTTTTTTTTTGTACTAATTGTTTTTAAAACAATATAAGGTTACTTCTATGAAAGGAAATTGTTGGTTCTCTTTGTCTATTTTGAGTTTACACTTGTAAAAGGGAATCCTTTATTCTCTTTGCCTAGTAGGAGTTAAAACTTTGGTTAACAATAACTTAAATACCCCTACTTAGTACCTTACTAGATTGTAAGGACAGGATTAACTCAACTTTGTCTACTTTTGAATTAATCAACAAAAGCTGAATACACCCATACTTAACCCTGAAGTAAGAAAAATTCTTACTACAGGAGTTTATTCCTCCAAAAGGAAGACACCCCTACTTAACCTTAAGTAGGTGGAAATCTGCAATCCACCTGCTAACTGGGTAATAACTCAGAAAAGGAGGAGAGGTAACACCTTTTAAGGTGACAACTCAATCCCACAGACACTGCCCCCAGACAGGCTAGACAATTTGGAAACTGATTGGCCCCTGTAAAGAGGAGTAGGAAGAGGAAACCACCATAAAAGCCATAAAATCCTTGGGCTGAGTCAGTCTCGTGAACTTGAGTCTAGTGGAGAATGTCTCCTGGAGATAGTCTTAGAGGGAACTTCAATGGAGACTGCTTGGATTGTGGCTTCAACTATTCTGACTCCTGTACTACTTCATTGGGTGAATGAAAAGGGCTGACTCCTTTCCTAGTTTACTAAGAGACTAGCTTCCATCTTGGAAGAGGACTCATAATTACTCACTACCAGCCCTCCTGGTAGAGGATTAGTATAGGTATTTTCTCTAACCTCTCTTACTTTTCTCTACTTTATTGTTTTCCCTCTATTTTGTAAATAAACTTCTAACTTGAGATATAATAACTTCGGCCACTACGTTATTTCACATAATTTAAATCAAGCACTAAATTTAACCTTTATACTTCCCAGTGAATGCTAGGCAAAAACAATAACACAAACATCACTACAACTTACTTGGGGTATCAGAGAGGCAGAAAAGTAGAGTTCTCCTAAAGATATAAATATCAAACTCTTAAATAGTAAGCCCCCAACATGGATTTCTTTGAGAGATCCTTTTAATTGGGAAATGAAAAATTGCAGATCTAGAGTTATTTGAAAACTGAAATAGAGGTCTGCAAATGTCAAACAGTTCTAAGGCCTTTTGGTTACATAAACAATTCAAAGTTTTTTTTTAACTTTAACATAATTGTCCAAACATAAAGGATAAATCATTTTCTTATTGCCACTGGCTATCTTTTTTTTAAAACCCTTACCTTCTGTCCTGGTATCAATTCTCAGACAGAAGAGTAGCAAGAGCAAGGCAATTGGGGGTTACTTGCTCAGGGTCACACAGATAGGAAATTTCTGAGGCCAGATTTGAACTCAAGTCCTTCTGACTCCAAACCTGGCTCTCTACCACTGTGCTAGCTGCCCCCTCACTAGCTATTCTTAAAATAAATAAACTGAGGCATTAAAAACAACTTTAAAAGACAATCAATGAAATATGAAAAGTTTTTACAACTTTTTAAAAGAGCAAAGTACTAACAGAAGCTTACCTTAGATACAAGAGTTTGGGAAAGGTCAAAGACTGCGATGAGCCAACAGTAGTATTAAATTGAGGCTCTGATCTAGGAAATAAATAACATACTTTTTAATGACTTTGTGATAATGAGATTAAACCTACCCTGCCCATCCTTAATCTAATCACCAAAGGTGAGAACATCCCCACTTAATTCACAAATTGGGAGGTCTGTGACCCACGTGTGCTAGAGTGAGTGACAAATCAAAATTTACTGACTGCCTCCTGGACAATCCTAAGAAAAGGCATCTGTTGTGATTGGACATGTAAACTAAGAGGAAAGCACAGGAAGTGACGCAAAAGAAGCCCCTTTAAAGAAAGTGACAATTTCCTGGTAGTCAATTGCAGTTCAGTGAGTTCAGCTCTCTTCGACCTGGAACTGGACCCAAAGGAGCACTGGCTGGAACCTTGGACTCGTTCTTCGGCATGGAATTGGACCTGAAGATGCTCTGGCTAGGACCTTGAACTTGGTGAGACTGTTCTTAAATCTTTTCCTTAGAACTACACATGGAGAGTGAAGAAGGCTGACTACCTTAGTCTTCCTAAAGATACCAGTCTCTCAGAGGCTCCCTTGATTGGGAAAAGCCCTCGTGGCTAAAACTCCTTGTTAAGTGACTTTTAGGCTCTCTAGCTGGGACCTCTGAAGCCCTGCCAAAGTAAAGCCGGAAAATGAATATATAGTCTAGTTCCTTAAGTTAGATCTCTTACTCTACCCTCTTCTCACCTCTCTACTTCCACTCTGTCTTACGTTTTGTAAATAAATTACTAAAATCATTTTAGAATTGATACTTATTCAATTCTTGGTGACCACACCTTTAAATATTAATGTCCAACCAAAAACCCCTTTTCCCTCTTACAACTTAAAACATCTATTTTGTTTTTATTTCAGTAATTAAAAAAAATTTCTGAGCATTAAAAAACTTAAAACCATAACAGATAAGAAAATATATTCTTATCCAATGCACTCTGATTAGTCTGACTAAAGTCTTTTATGATTATTATCATACAACTTTTCAATGATAACAGTAATTGCATTATAGGTGCATTATAGTCTCTCATCCAGGAAGATAAGTGATCCTTGAATTGGGAAATGTAAGGGGTAAAAAGGAGTTTTGACTGGGTAGATATTAAAAGGTTGGTCGCCAGGGGATTGAACAATTATCAGTCCCCAATTAAAGAATAACCTCAAGTTAAAATGACTTTTATGGAAATTTATTTACAAATGAGAAGAGGAAGTAGAAATAAGGAAATAAGAGAGAGGATAAGTAATCTAACACAGTAGGTAATTTGCTCTGATCCCCTAGTTCAATCCAGGTAGATCTAATTAACCCTCAGCCGAGGGAAATCTAGCCTTGATTCCAACACCGGAAAGCCAGAGGCCCAAAGGGCCTCGAAGACAAATGAAGCAAAAGCTTCAGCCACAGAGTCTCTATTAAAAGGCAGTTCCTTAAGAGAAGTTCGGGAAGAGTCAGTCTTAACACTCACTATGTGGAACAGTCTCACCAGCTCCAGACCTCCTCCAAGGCTGGTCACGAACCAGAAGAGCTCCTTCAGGTCCCATTCACAAACCCAAAGAGAGGGCCCAGCTCACTGAACTCTTTTAAAGGGGCTTCTTTTGCATCATTTCTTGTGCCTTCCTCCTAGTTTATGTGTCCAATCACAACAGACACTTTTCTTAGAAAAGAACTGCCCAGGAGGCAGTCAGTAAATTCTCATGTTACTCACTCTAGAACATGTAGGTTACAGACCACCCAACTTGTGAGTTAAATGGAAATGTTTTCACCTTTGGTGATTAAATCTAAAGATGGGCTGGGTAGATTTAATCTTATTATCACAGAAATACACTTTGCATTCAAGAATATCAAGCCAAGCCCCTCCCAGAAAAGACCTAAAATGAGCAAAGAGCAGTCCTACAATCCCTACCTTAGATTAATCACTGGAAGAGGTGATGAGGAGAGAAGTTTCTTGAACTGGTGTGTGCTCAGAACTTCCCCTTCAAAGTTTACTTCCCACATCCTAGAACCAGGGCGGGCACAATATATTAGGGGCTGCTGAGTCCCAGAGCTTCTTCCTGGGAAAAAACAAGCTCCATATTCTCCATCTCTTTCCTTAGTACCAATTTTCCAAAACTTTTCCCTAATAATAAAAAAGGAGGAAAAAAAGTTATATATATTTATAATGAGACCAAAAGCAATGCTATGGCACTTCAATATTTGGTATCATCCTTATTTTTCATCCCCCTGATACTTGAATATATGTTAGTACCATATAATCGTACTTAGATCAATGGTCTGACAAAGCTCACCATTTCTAGCATTCTTTCTTGTTTCTTAAGTTATTTTCAGGCTGTCATACATTTTCTAGATGCTTCATAAAGGCAGAACACACAATTTAGAGACACAAATATAGAAAGAGCTAGTAATGACTAGATGACACTAAATTTCTGACATTTAAAAAATCATAACTTAATCAGCCCTCATTGTTCTCATGAATAAAATGTGAATTCTATCCTAGGCAAGAGTGAAAATAATGAGACTGGCCTTTAAGTTTATTAGAATTACTTGGATAGGTAAAAGATGAGAAAGAGATAGAGATTTAAAGTAGCCTTATCTAGCTCCCACGTGGGTGCTTCCAGCAGTGACCCCAGCAGCAAGTTCCTTTCCCAGGCACCAAAGACAGAGAGAGCCAGTACTTCCCTTTTCATCTGGTCCTGGCTTTGGCTTTTTTACAAGAAGAATAGGTGTATTATCTTCAGATTTGCATGAAGTTATATTATTCTTCACTCAATTAATGAATCCATCACTGGGGAAATTCCCTCAACTGTCTCTCTTGATAGGGGATACTGAGGGATGGAAGGAGGTGGGCTACCTTTTGTCCTAATCTGAACAAGAACAGCTAGCATTTAGTAGGCCTGCATGGGAAGATGTGGTCTAGAGAGACTCAACTATATCTGCTGGGATTTCTAAGGTGGGGGACTCCTTCACCTCTTGACTATCTTAGAGGAGAGCTGGAAACAAAGGTAAGGATTCCTCAGGCAATTCCAGCACCAAAGAGCCATCTGGGGAGCATGTTATTTTGGCTCTAAATTTGCATAAAAGATCTCTACCTAGCAAGTTTGATGGAGAATTGGGCATTAAAAGGAAAGCATGTACTACTGATAGGGGTTTCACAGATACCATTTGAGGAGTTTTAGGATGTTTTGGGGTGTTCCTGACATACCTACTACATATAAGGAACAAAAAGAATTACATTCAGAATCAGATTTCCTCACCAAGACTGATTTAAAAGCTCCAGTGTCTAGAAGGCAATCAAAACAATTGTTCCCAACTTTCAGGGTCATGTACAGCTGTTTATTTTGGGGATTGTGGTACTTTTTAGAATTTTATTAGCTGTTGTACTACTGTTTATAACAAGCTTTTACTTGGTGAAAAAATTATGTACACTTACACCATGGCCAAGTTAGAGAGGAAATAGAACTTGCTTTTGAGAGAAATCCTCTGTGTTATGCCTCTGACCGACCCATTGTCAAATGAGATGTGCAATATGGATTTCCAGGGTTTTTAAATCATTTTTCTCTACGTTTCCAACAGGAATTTTGATTTTTTTTTCTTCTCACCTTTTTTGTACTTGGGTATATGGAATCAGTATTAATGTTTCGATTTTGAAGGATAAGTTAACAATACCTTTCAGCCCTAATACCAATGCATACCCAAAAGCTATTTAGACTATGGAAACCTGCCACTGATTATTAAGCATTATGGGATTTTAACTAATACTTGTGTCTGATTTCAGAAGAAGGGATTACTAAGGAGCACAGTGCAAAGAAGCACAAGGTCAAGGAGACCAATAATCCCTGAGGGATTGATAAGGATCTATGCCAAGACAGAGGACTTGTTTGGGGGTTCAAGAAAGCAGCTATTTGGCAACTCCAGATGTTGGACTTCCCCATGCCCAGTTTCTACAAGTACCTTTGTTTGGCTTTCATTTTGGCTCCCTACTCCCTGAGATTGAAGATAAAATCAGACCAAGGAATTATACTTTCCTTTTTACCTCAGTCTTTTGTCCCAGCAATTTTCTGAAGTACTGGCTGCAAATGGGTAAGTGTGATATTGCTGCAATTGTCCTGCATGTTTATAGGATATAGTCTACTTCAATTGGGCCTTGCTGGTAATTCAAGGACCTGTTACGATTTTATTTTACTCATAATTTTATACTAATAAGATTTTGATATATTTTTTTATCTAGAATTTTTTTTTCTCTTCTATTTGGTTTTTGGGTTTGGGGGCTTTTTATTTTTTTGAGAATTGATTCATATACCTCATAGCTCAGCAATGTGTCTTGAGGTGATTCTGGTGTTGGTCAACACCCTCCTAAGGGGGAGATTATATAATTATTCTAAAATTCAAGGTTTAAGATCTTTTAAAGCAATTTTGGGAGAAGAAAAATTCACCAACACCCCAAATCAAGAAAGTGGATCTTCTGGATCATCTGAGAAGATGCCATAAGGATGCCTACAGTAATCATACACTACATCAACAGATCCAGAGTGAACATCCAGAGTGAATTAAACTAAAGGGAGCTGAACCTATTATTTATTCTGAATGTAAACTCTTATGCCAAAGGGGAGTGCCCCCAAATAGGTTTTTTTGTCAATGCATCTATCAATCATTTTTTCTTTTCTTCTTTCTTTCCCTCTTATTCCCCAAAATTGTTGTAATTCCCTTGATGTAAGGTGCAATAATTTAAGAGAATATTTATATGTATAGGCTACATATGTGGAATGATTCATTGGAGAAATCTGACATGTTAATCTCCTAGAGAACCCAAGCGAGGAGATTTAATATGTTGGTCTCCCAAAGGCTCAAAGGGGGAATTGTGTGAAGGGAATTTACACTCTTCTCCTGGGGTCATGCATGGGATGTTGCCCTGATAGCATCCCTGGGTCCCTATATCCCTACGTCCCAGGCATAGGCTCTATGATTCTAAACTTGAACCAGACATGACTCTGAACTTGAACCAGTTGTAAAAGAGAGGATAAAAGGAGCAAATGGGAAAGGGCTGGCTCTGTCTCTAGTGTCCAGGGAAAGAACTTGCTGCTGGGGTCGCTGCTAGAAGCACTCACATGGGAGCTAGATTAGGCTAGTTTAAATATCTCTCTTTCTATCAGAAAATCTATCAGAAAATTCTATCATCTTTTACCTATCCAAGTAATTATAATAAACTTTATTCAGTTAAGGCCAGTCTCATAATTTTCACTCTTATGATGATATGTACAGAGAGTTCTAGATTTAGAGATAGACATGCAAGTTCCCTAATTAGCTCCTCAAAGGCAGGGAGTGTTGCCTACTAATTTCATATCACTAATGAACAATTAAATGATTTTTATTTAGAAGTTCAGATTTCCTGTATTCAACACCTCGTGGACAGAGCATTGCAGGAAAACATAACCTAATAGGAGGAGCTTAGCCTCTTTTTTCTCTGGCCCAGGACTCTCTTCTCTCCTATTTATTAGCATTTCTTTTTTTTTTTTTTTAAACCCTTACTTTCCATTTTGGAGTCAATACTGTGTATTAGCTCCAAGGCAGAAGAGTGGTAAGGGCTAGGCATTGGGGGTCAAGTGACTTGCCCAGGGTCACACAGCTAGGGAGTGTCTGAGGCCAAATTTGAACCCAGGACCTCTCATCTCTGGGCCTGACTCTCAATCCACTAAGTCACCCAGCTGCCCCCCTATTTATTAACATTTCAAACAGAAGGTGGTGAGTGATAGGAACTTCAAAACTCAAATCATTTCATTTTGGTTACCTGTTTTTTCTAAGGTGATTTCACATTACTTCCCCTTACATGCTTCCCTCTTTGTACCAGCCTAACATTGTTCCTCAAATATAACATCCTACTAGGGGCAGCTGGGTAGCTCAGTGGATTGAGAGCCAGGCCTAGAGACGGGAGGTCCTGGGTTCAAATCTGGCCTCAGACACTTCCCAGCTGTGTGACCCTGGGCAAGTCACTTGACCCCCATTGCCTACCCTTACCACTCTTCCACCTATAAGTCAATACACAGAAGTTAAGGGTTTAAAATTTAAAAAAAAAAAAAAATATATATATATATATATATAACATCCTACTTCCTGCTCCTGCACCTTGGCATCAACTGCATCCCAAATCTAGAAGGCTGTCTCTCTTTGAACCTCTGCCTTAAAATCCCTCTCCCTTCAAGATTATGTTTAAATGCATCAAATGTGGCCTCAGACACTTCCTAGGTATGTGACCTTGGGCAAGTCACTTAACCCCCACTGCCTAGCCCTTACCATGTTGACTTGGAACTGAAACTCAGTAATGATTCTAAGATAAACAATAAGGGTTAAAAAAAAAAAAAAAGCTTGAGTAGAAACTCCAATATAAGGCATTCCCTGCTCTCCCTCAATAGTCCCTTAAAAATGTCTCTCTATATTTTTTGCACTAATTTATGAGAACATTATTCTTTTTAAGCAACTTAAGAATAGCAGTTATTTCTTTTTTGTCTAAATCTCCAGTGTTTAATAGGTATTTAAAATAAATGCTTACTGTATTATTCAGAAGTGGTAATAAACGGCCACTAGGGATAAATGATGGGGAGTAGACTACAACCTATAGCTAATTAAAAGTTAGCATAATCAATTATTTTAAATACTATGTTATACCAGTGTTTCCCATAGTTCTCTCTTCCATAAGCAAGGGGCATACAATATATACACAGAAAAGCATAGAAATAGTAAAGTTAACAGTCTGAGTCCACTTTGACTTTTCTCTCTCTGCCCTTCTCATAGTGAATTAGTTGTCAAATTCTATTGATTCTCTATCTACAGCACATTCATCTCCTTCTCTATACATAGCCAATACCCTTGTAAAAGTCTCTTAAGTGGTCTTCCTGTTTCCAGCCTCTTTTGCATTCTCCATAAAGTGGCGAAAATACTCTTCCTAAGGAACAAATCTGACCATTTTACTCCCCTGCTCAAGAAATGTATTAGCTTTTTTTTGTCTAACATAGATAATACAAAGTTCTGTCTAGTTTGTAAGGCCCTCCACAATCTAGTTTTAACCCACCTTTCCACCTTTGTTTCCATTATTCCCTTTTACATACTCTACATTCCATTTTTCTTCTATTAGGACTGATTACACTCAATTTTTGGAAGATAAGTTACATTTGTCCATAAGTCTTTTTCTTTTTTATTTTGTTATACCATATTTCAATTTTTCCTTTACTTTTAATAACTATTATATAATCTGTAATCCTGACTATGGTTCTTTGGTATTCTCTTTCTTCCTAAGTACTTGAAAATTGTTTTTTCTTTAAACTAGAAGCTCTAAGATTTGGCTATCCCATTTCTGGATGCATTAAATTTGTGATCTTTTTTGTTTTGCCCTTAGGTTTCAGCAGCCCTAGGATCTTTCTTTTATGGTTTCTTGAAATATGAAATCCAAGATTTTTGTTTGGTCATGAGTTGGGAGAAATCTATTTTTAAATTAATCAATCTCACTTCATCCTGTTTTCCAAGTCAACTGTTTTTGATGGCAGATCCTATATATCTCTTTGTTTTAATATTTCTTGTTGCATTGAACTCATCAGTTCTGTTTGCTCTATTCTGTTTTTCAGAATGTCTACTACCTGAGTAAGATTTTCCACCTTCATATCTAAACTTTCTGTTCCCCATTGAAGCAGTTCCAAAGGAGAATGGGCTACTTACAAAACGAGTTTCACAATACTCCAAGTCTTCAGGAAGAGGTCAAAGCCAAAGAACCACTTATCTAAATTTTACAAGAAGAGTTACTAGATAACCTCCAAGGTCCCTTCCACCCATAGGATTCTACATTTCAATGTTCCCTCTCATTGGTGTAGATAACTGAGAACATATTTTACTTAGCCTAATTTGTTGGTGAGTATGCAGAACTCCAAAACTATACACTATACAATGTAGTATAGAGAGAGGGGGTCATATAGTTTTTTCAAGCTTTGGCTGAATTCCAAAAAGCAGTTAGGGGTTTGGAATCTTGAGGAAATGGTAGTTGGTTTGAGTCTCCCGTGGAGAGAGGTTGTCTAACCAACTGAGCTGCTTCCTTACCTATCTGTACAATTGAAATTTAGCCTAGCTTTGATATATTTATTTAAGAAACTGTTATTTTGGATAAACCCTTTATATCTTCCTTCCCAATATTATTTCCTACCTTCCCTCCCTTGCCTTATATGTCTGTGGAGTTAATAAGGAGAGTAATTAGAGAGGAGTTCAAATCTGTGAAGGGTTAATTGTTATTTGACAGTATTAGATATAAAGAAACTAGTCAGTCATCATTTATTTTGTAAGTTGAGTTAAAGGCTGGTCCTTACTCAGACTCCATCTTTGCCTCCCTTCCCCCACCTGAGGTTCCTGAGACAACTGTTAGGGCTTTCCTTCAATCCACTTTCCTGACAAATCATCTTTTAAAGATAATAAACCCTTTTGTGTTTCAACAGACCTATTAGTATAATTTGACTGTTAGTTATTAAGAGAGGAAAGAAGAGGGAAAGAACCAACATACTCTGGGCTTGAAGGGAAGCTGAGTATCCATCTTGAAGGAAGGTATAACCTTCAAAACAAGTCCCTTCCTGTGAAATTAACTAAACCCTGTTTGTTAATTTCAGTTTAGTCTATTTCCCTCAGCCTGTGTTTGAGTCTAAGTCCCAGTCTGTAAAGCCTGCTGTTTTGTCTGTTTAGTTTAATTTCTCCTCTCCCTGAAGATCTCTGTTTCCCTTCTGTGTTATATTCCTGACTTCAGTCCTATTATATCCTGAATCTCCTTAATCCCAGCCTACCTGTAACCTAGATTACCCACTTAGCAAGTCTCTGACAACCTCCTTCCAAAATTCCTTTATCCCACACACCTTTCCTCAATTACCCCCATTACAACAAAAAGCATACATGAAGACAAATTCAACTGAAAGACAAACATCTATTTGTTCCCACTGAAAAACATAAAGACTGACAAATAGAAATACAGGCAAGTATTTGTTGATTCACTGAAATCACTATTTGGCTAATAAAAATTACAGGTTATGATGCAACCAAATTTACCTCTCAGTATCACATAAGAAGGATCGAGTGAGTGAAGATACAAGCAATCTTCCATCCAAATAATCTAACTGTACTATTCGAGAGTCAACTGTTGTTATTGTCTGAACTGGAAACATCACAAAGGTAGCAGCTGCCTAAATAGTTGGGAGGGAAAGAGGATTAGAAGAGAGGTGTAGAAAATAAGTTTACTTCATTACAGAATAATGAAATATTATAATTAAAACATTGTTCCCTTCTTGTTTCCAATTTCAAATATTCAGATATCAAAATACATAAGATAAACCAAAATTTGACTTTAAGTCACATATTTTGTGAGGATATGTCCCAATCAAAAGTTTCACAAAATAATTAACTTTATAAAGGACATATGTACCTCCTAGTCATACTCCATCCAAAAAATTAAAATTAGCTCTTACCTGTTTAAGATGTATAGTGGTTATCATATTCTCCTGTTACCTCAAAGATCTATAAAACCGTACCAAACTCCTTTGCTCAATGGAAAAAGAACAAAATTGTTTCTCACCTTTCCTTGTTTGGATGTATTGAGTTTTATAGCAGAAACTCTTCCCAAATGGTCTCCTACAAAAACTCTAAGAACAGCTGTATCCCAACAGAGAGCTGTAATTCTTCGGCCTTTGTGTTCTGAAGATACATAAATTCGTTCTGGTTTCCCACGACGCTCCTGATTTAGTTCCCAAACTACTACAAAACCTTGACTATGAGAATAAGAAGTCAAAAAGAAAAAATTATTAGCAATATGGAGAATTATGAAAATGACTATCAACTTATCTAAAAATAAGAGTTACTGAAAAGCATGACCACAACCCTAACCACCACCATCTTATGAAAAGACAAAAAGGGGGAAATCAAGCATGGATTGCTCTCTATCCTAACTCTGGAAAAGCAAATTTCAGAATTCAGAGGTTAAATCAAAATGATTTTGTGGCATAAACCTATGAAAAGGAGCTATACCAACAAGGATGAGAGGCTCCCAAGAATGAAATGTTAATGACACAACACAATTGATTTTGATAAAGAGATCAAGTAAGGAAGATGATTAAAAAGACTAATGTGAATAACCTGGGAACTCATCAACAAACTCAAATTGTAAAAGTCTAGGGTGAGATCTTCAAATATGAAAAATCTTAAAGTGGAGATAAAAATCTGATTTCTCCATTCCAAGTCCAAAAACTGAGAATTATATCTCTTGATTTTTTTTAAAGGCTATTTTATGTATTTGGAAAAGATAAGAGAATTTTTAAAACATTCTCTTACCTGGTAGCTACAGCAATATAGTCATCATCATGTAAACAACAGGCAACCTGAGAAACAGCACCTTCCTAAAGCAAAAAAAAAAAAAAACATGAAATATCTATTTGAAATGTAGTTTATCAAATTAAAGAATATTGCTGTTAGCCTTCAATTTAGGAGTAAGATTACATTTCTCTTCCATTCACTGTACATCTCTCCCCACCCAGTCCACCCCCATGGAAGAAATTATTTTTAATGAGAATCAAACGGGATAAAAGATAGAAAGCACTTTGCAAACCTCAAAGTGCTACAGAAATGCTAGTTATTATATGAAACACACCAAAAAGATTGAAATTTAAAAGGTCTTATTTACCAAAAGACTAAGAAAGTTTGTCCTGAAGAATGAGTTCTCTCACACTTTTCCTTCCAAATATGATCCACTTTCAAATCTCAAAAGCATGCCTAGTGAGCACTATCATCACTGAATTTCTGACTGCTTTGCTAAGACAAAAAAAAAATGGACTGATAACTCTCAAGAAGACCTCTAGGGCACTGTGTTTATTTTAAAAACTAACGTAAACTAAAAACAGCCCCTGACTACAAGGGTTTTACATTCTACCAGAACTATAAGAGAGGAAATACAACACGGGATAGAGTACTTCTAGGGAAAGGGAGCTGATGAAAGAGAGACATGCAAATCAAGACAGAGACAAAGGAGATAAATATATTCTAAACATAGGGGACAAATAACAACAATAATAAAGCTTTAAAGTCTCCTGTGTACTTTATATATGTTATCTCACTTGATCCTTACAACAATCCTAGGAAGTAGCTGCTAAATTATCATCCCCGTTAATAGATAAGGAAATTGAAATCTGTTATCAGTTAAGTGATTTGCCTAAGATCACACAGCAAGTAAGTCATGATTTGAACTCAAGTCTTCTAGATTCCAGGTACAGCTTTCTTCACTTTGCAGTTTAGCTGCATATGTGAATGCAAGAAGATGGGAGCTGGAACTCCAACTCCAGGGAAGAAGTTAATAGATCAATATAGCTGAGATAATATGAAATAAATCCAAAAAAGTAGGTTACAGCAAAATGTCCAGCTGAGGAATTTTATCCTAGATACAATAATACAATGAATATTTTTGAACAGGGGATAGATAAGGACAGACCTTTGTCTTGTTTGAATTATTTGGGCAGCTATGTATGTAGAGGACGGATTGTAGAGGGGAGAGAAAAGAAAAAGAGAAGCCAATTGGAAGATGATTGAAGTGGAGAAAATAGGAAGGCTGAGAAAGATCTTTTAGATAAAAATCAATTAAGACTTGACAACTTATTGGATATGAGGGATAAAGAAAAAAATTTTAAATGACCGAGGTTTCAAACCTGGGCAACAGAAAAGATAAAAGAAACAGGAACAAGGATAAGTAAGTTTCAGGAAGAAAATTAATTCTGTTTAAAACAGTGAATTTGAGATGATCATGAGGCATTCAGTTTCAGCAGAAATATGTAATAGCAAAATGGAGTTTAGGAAAAATTTTAGGACTTAGCATACAGATTTGGGACTAATTTGTAAAGAAATAATATGTGAACCTCAGAGAACTTTATGAATCAGACAAGATTGTCTGTTGAATCAGACAAGACAAGACAAGACAAGACAAGACAAAATACTCCAGGGCTCATAGGGGCTGGGAGATGAGATGAGGAATCCAGCAAATAAATATAAATTAAAGAGCATCATTGTTACAGATTCAAATAAATGTTAGGAGTAAAATATTCCAAATTCTCTTAGAACCAGTCATTTTGCCTACCAGTCAAAAACAACATACTGGATGTTAAGTTCCAACAAAGCACGTACCTCAGACCTTTTTGTACCTCAATAGCACCTAGGTTAGTGTCTTGTACCATTAACTACTCAATAAATACTTGTTGGGTTTGATTTAACATACTAAAAATCAAGACCACTTAATCATAGTCAATTAGAAGAATATGATTTCCTTCACCAAATAGGAAACATAGAACTGACACCATTTATTAAGCACTGAGTAACCCACAGGAAAAAAAAATTGTCTCAAAGCTTTCCTAAGCCAGGGATGTAGCAGTTTTTTGCATCTTACCCTGTGGGAAAGAAAAAGTCTCTGTTCCCAGATTTCTTTCTGAATGAGGTTGAGACCTCCTCCGGAGCTGCCCAGGGCCAGCCATTTCCGAGACACAGCTATACTTGTGCACTGAAAAGACAAATCAATCAACCAACAAACATTTCTTAAGCAAGCTCATTATGTGCCAGGATTGTGCTAACAGCTGAGAGTACACACTAAAAACAGTCCCCAACTTCAAAGAGATCACATTCCCACAAGGAAGACGAGATATCAATGACTAGGTACATACATACAAGATACACATAGAGTAGATGAGAAGTAGCCATAGAGGGAAAGGCATTCACAGCTGGAAGGAAAAGATCTCTTCTAAAAAGTGTTATATGAGCCACTTTTTATGTGCTAGGCACTGTGGTAGGTGCTAAAGGAAACAAATATTAAAATGTGATAGACCCCAACCTCAGGAAGAGTTTATGGTCTATTAAAGAGTTAAAATTAATATAACCAGAGCCATCTAAACAAACTAACCAATCAGGAATATGGTTAGTGCAGTTGGTTTTGCAATCTGTTGCCCATTTAATTTCTAAAACAAGCCTACTATATTAGTATTAATATCTACAATGTAATAAGATACATTCATTTTTTACTTAGAGTTAACCATGTTTCCTGTTTTCTGAAACAGTATGATGAGTTATTAAATTGATTCAATAAACTCTTTAAGCACCTTCTTTGTGCAAGGCACTAAGATATCTACATGAAAAGATGAAATTAAATTCTTCTCCTTGGAAAAGGAGCTAACAGCCCAGCGCAGGGGAATGTCAAACTGAGACATTGGCACAGATAAGTTGAAATGTGATCAGGGGAAAGGAAAAAAATCCAGAAAAAATGTTCTAAGAAAATCTAAGAAAACACTTTTAGCTGAAAGGAGAGTAAAGGTGGACCTAAGGGGAGGAAATGGAACCAGAACTACATCCCGAAGGAAGGGTACAGACAAGGTGGAAGTACATACCAAGCCTAAGGGGAAGTCCCTGCAAATTCAGGGCTGAGAGACAGCTGCTGAGCTGGAGAAATAGCTGGCAATTCAGCCTGGCTGAAACAGCACCCAAGAAGAGGGCAGCATGGTGAAATAAAGGTGAAAAGGCAGGTCAGAGCCAGACTGGGAAGGCCTAAAACACTGGACTAAGGAGTTTAATTTTACTCCACAGACAACCTAAATTTAAAATGAATTAACCATGATGTATTCAAATTCAAAGTCACAACACCTAACACTGCACCCCACTTCCCTTTGTTTGTGGAGAGTCTCACCATCCTGCCAGAGCCAAATTCACAATTTAGGAGATGTCCTCAATTCTTCATCCTCCCTCACTTGCCAATTCTACCTGCATAACATCTCCTTCATTCCCTTCTCTCCACTCACACAACTACCATCCTGTTTTTGGCTCTCAGGTTGGTTATTAGAAGAGTCTTCTAAATGTACTCTATATTTTCAATCTCCCTATACCCCAATCCATCCTCTACAACCACTAAAATAATCTTCTAAAATGCAACTGACCATGTCACTCACCTATTCAAAAATCCTCAGTCATTCCCTATTGCCTGTAAGATGAAATGGAAACTCAACTTGGCAGCTAAAACTTTTCAGTCTAGCTATAGTCTACATTTCCAGAGTTATCTCATTTTATATACTTTTCATTATACTCAAATTAGCCTGCTAGCTATTTCCTAAAACCAACATTCTCTATTTCCCTTCATTCACACAGGTTGTTTCCCATATTTAGAATATATTACATCTTCCCCTTTGTCTCTTAATATTAATTAAACTTCCTTCAAAGCTCAAGTGAGCAGCCACCTCTTGTAATGTTCCACCCAGCTTTAAATTATCTTCTACTTATTCGTCTATGTAAATTTTATAATACCTTCCTCCCACCCCAATCTTGGTAGACAGTAAGCCCTATCAGGGCAAGGGCTATTTCTCATTCTGCCTTTGGATTCCCAGTAAACTTTCAGAAGGCCTTGAGAATAAAAAAGGTTTTTACTGAATCCTTGTTGAATTGAACTTCTAAAGCAGAGGTCGGCAACATATGGCTCTTTCTTCAAGAGCCATAAAGTCAATTTTTTTTCAGGCGCTGTTACAGGAGTGCTCACTGTGAGCACTGTACGGCTCTCATGAAATTACATTTAAAAAATGTGGCGTTTATGGCTCTCATGGCCAAAAAGGTTGCCAACCCCTGCTCTAAAGAGAAAACCTATCTTTATCAAAGGATTATTCTTAAGAACAGAAACATCCTCAGTGTTCAGAAAGATATATAGCTTTTGAAAGACAGGTAAGAAAGACTACTTAAAAATAAACAATTGAAAGACAAATAATATATTTGTTCCAAGGTTCACCTATACAATTATGAATACTCAATATAAAATTATGATAAAGAAACTCACCTTCAGGCGACTGGAATCCAACCTGAGAGCAGAAAGCAATGGATCCAAAGATTCAAACTCTGCCAGAACATGGCTAGAGGATTCTGGTATTCCTGGCACAAAATTCATCTGGCTAGTAAGGGAAACTGATAGTGTATAATAGACACAGTATTCCTCACTCTGGAGCTCTACCTGAAAAGATATAACATGGGAGACATATTTGCTCAGAAATTATTCAGTCTAATACTTCAATTAAGAGGAATTTAAGACCTAGAGAAGTTAGATGCTTTTGTCCACAGTCACATAATGAATAATTAGAACTAAAATGTAAACTCAAGTGTTAAATTATTATGTCATTTTTTTAGACATATCCAACTCTTCATGACCACATTTGGGGTTTTCTTGGCAAAGATACTAGAGTGATCTGTAAATTCCTTCTTCGGCTCATTTTACAGATGAGAAAATAGAGTCAAACAAGGTTAAGTGACTTGCCCAGGGTCATACAAACTAGAGTCTGACGACAAATTAGAACTCCAGAAGATGATTCTTCCTGACTCTAAACTCAGCACTCTATCCACTGTGCCACCAAACCTGTGTGTGCTCTGCCTCCAAATTGAATTATTTGAAATATGTTTATTGAATACCTATAATAAAGAGTTGGGTAAATAGAAAGGAAAGAAAATCACTATCTTACAAATGTTTACTATCTAAATGAAGAAATAATATACTTGAATACATCAAGAATATATGATTAAATAATATACTTGAATACATCAAGAATATATGAGCAGGGGGACAGCTGGGTAGCTCAGTAGATTGAGAGTCAGGCCTAGAGACGGGAGGTCCTTGGTTCAAAGCCGGCCTCAGACACTTCCCAGCTGTGTGACCCTGGGCAAGTCACTTGACCCCCATGGCCCACCCTTACCACTCTTCCACCTATGAGGCAATGCACAGAAGTTAAAGGTTTAAAAAATATTTTTTTTAAATAGTGAAAAAGAATATATGAGCACTTTTTCCACCAAGTGTTATAAAGAAGGTATCTTTGTCTACTATTATAGTTATTATAGAGTACATTAATCAGGAAAGCTGTGTGAAAGCACTCGGGTGTCCCCTGTACCAGCTATGAAGGGAATCCAAGGCACAGCTTCCCTGATTAATATACCCTATACTAATATAATAATAGAGAAACATACCTTCTTTATAACAATACTCATAGACCATATTTACTGGAATTAGGTCTCATTTGACAAAAGCTATTGAGAAAACTAGAAAGCAGTTTGGCAAAAAAAGGGTATAAAGACAAACATCTTAAATAGGGGACATGGCTCAGAAACAAAAGGCGATATAAGCAAATTAGAGGACTACAGAAAAAATTACTTTTTGCTTTCAAAGTGATCTTCCTAAAGTTCAGGTCTGACTATGCCAACCCCCCCTTACACAGTAAATTCCAGTGCCTCCTTATTACTTCCAGGATCAAATATTAAATCCTCTGATT
This sequence comes from Gracilinanus agilis, assembly GCF_016433145.1. Lineage (NCBI taxonomy): Eukaryota > Metazoa > Chordata > Mammalia > Didelphimorphia > Didelphidae > Gracilinanus > Gracilinanus agilis. The sequence goes on along the minus strand of NC_058135.1, from coordinate 231,718,321 downwards.
GACTTTCAAAGCCCTTTATAATCTTGCGTGCCCCCTTCCTCTTTTCTAATGTTTTCATGTCTTAACACTTCTCAACATACTTTTTGATCCACTGGTACTGACTTCCTTACTGTTCCATGAATAAGATCATCTCCTTACTCAAGGCATTTTCACTGACTGTCTTCCATGCCTGGAATTCTCTCCTTTCTCATTCTCACCTCCTGGATTCCCTGACTTCCATCAAGTTCTAACTAAAATCCCACCTTCTATAGGAGCCTTCCTCATCTTTTTTAATTCTAGTTTCGCCTGTTGATTATTTTCAATTTATCCTGTATATAGTTTGTTTGTACATGGTTATTTTAGCATATTGTCTTCCCCATTAGATCGTGAGTGCCTTGGGAAGAAGAACTTTTTCTTAGCATTCCAAGTTCTTAGTGCAGTGCCTAGCACATTGTAGATGCTTAATAGATGTTTATAGACTGCATATAAAAAGTTAATGACCATATAGTAAAGTAAAATTTAGAAAACAAAGTGAACAATTTACATTATTTAAGATTAAAGTTTCTGCATAAACTTAGTGCAGTTAAAATTAGAAAGGAAACAGATAAGTGGGAAAAATCTTTGCAATAAAATTTTCTGATAAAGGCGTTTTGCCCAATTTGTCAGAAATTAATTCAATTCTGTAAGACTAAAAGAGACATTCCCAAGAAGGTAAGTTGTCAAAGGATATGAATAAAAATCCAAGCTGTCAACAACTACATGGAAAAATGTGTCAAGATCTTTAATAATTAGAGAAATTCAAATGAAAGCAATTCAGAAGTTCCACATGATACCCAACAGATTAGCAGATGGTGGAAGAGCTTCAGGAAAGCAGGCATCATTGGTGGAACTATGAATTCGTCTTGCTGTTCTGGAAAGCAATTTGGAACCAAGCCTAAAATGTTACCAAACTGTTCCTGCACTTTGACTCAATTATTCAATACCAGGCTTATATTCCAAAGGAATCAAAGAAAGAGGAAGATCTATATGTATAACAATATGGAAACTACTATTCATGGTAGCTCCAAATGGGAAACTAAGGGAATCTATAGGTTTTGGAGAATGGCTCAATAAAATTATGGTAATTGAATGTACTGGAATATTGCTGTGCTACAGTAAATGATGACATGGACAGTTTCAGAGGAAACTGGTAAGGATTCTTAAGGTAAAAACTGGGGTTAACTTATATTTTATCTGGGTTCAGAAGGGTGAGTAGGAGACAGGAATGGACAGTAAGTTGGGACCTAACAAGCTGGAGAAATACAGTTCAATGAATGGTTTGGGCAACAGACAGGTGTGACAGCTGGGTCTTAACTGCCACACTGATCCACCTAGCCAGGGAATCTGTGAAACTAACAAGTGAGTAGACTGACGAAAGGTTTTATAAACAGGGGTTTTTATTAATAATTGAGGGTCAGGGATAATGGGGAGAGGTCACACTGAATCAAATCACTAAAGCCCACACAGGGGTTGGGAGAATGGGTTAATGCCTACACTGCACTAATCAGACTATTACAGACTAGAAGGGAAATGGGTCTCTCACAAAGTCATGTCCACTTCAACTCCTCTTGATGGCACAGGAAACATGTCCACAAGAAGGTAAATCCAGGAAATGCTAATCAACCACCCCAACTAGATCTTCTTGCTCACTTGATCTTCCCTGGCAGGTCTTCCTTCTCACTGTTAACTCCACACTCCTTGGGTTCCCCACTGGGCAGATAAAGGCATCCACACCCTCTCCCTTTCCCAGCTTGACCAGAGCTCAAGGGTATTATAAAAAAAGGTATCTTCATCTACTATTATAGTTATTATGGGGTATATTAATCAGGAAAGCTGTGCCTTGGATTCCCTTGATAGCTGGTGCAGTGACACCCAAGTCCTGTCACTCAGTTGGATGTTATAACTGCCCCTTCTCGATAACAGCACCTAGGCAGGATCCCTAAAGGTCAGGTGAATGGGTAACCCTTTCAGGTTCTACCTGGATTTTGGATTGATTATGATTTTTTTTTAATTTTAAACCCTTAACTTCTGTGTATTGACTTATAGGTGGAAGATTGGTAAGGGTAGGCAATAGGGGTCAAGTGACTTGCCAAGGGTCACACAGCTGGGAAGTGTCTAAGGCCTGATTTGATGGATTGATTATTAATATTAGGCTCTATTAGCCTTGGATAATGTTTTCATCTGACTGCATTGCTCCCTCCCCAAAAGTTGTGATGTAATAATCACTCAGGAAGTTACTTCATAAACTTCATCTATAGATATTAATAAGGGAAAGAAATAATCAGGAACGGATTGGGGATAGGAGACCCTGTCACTAATGGCTATGATCACTAATCCCTCAGGACTGTAGGCTGTTTCAGTAATGCTGGAGCTCTTGTTCTTCACCTCCTCTGGCTCAGCTTGGCCACGGCCAAACCAGAGAAAGCAATCTGCTTGGTTGATACAGATATCGATGATCCCTCTCAGCTTCTTATTGCCAGTTATCTCAGTCCTACAGCCTGTCAGGAAATACCTCCCTTACCTCCTTCTGCTTCTTCTCCTTCCCTCTTCCCAGTTCCCACCTGGGACCAGATACCTAAATATCTAATGATGGTTCAGATGTCTAAATATCTAGGGGGAATTCAGAGAGAATCAGAGGAAACACAGTCAGAGATCCACAGGTCAATGCTCCATGATCAGAGATCAATGTCCAAGGCCAAGGGTCCCAGGCCAAAGGTCAAAGCCAAGGGTCCCTGTCAGATGGCTGTCAGGGTATTTATATCCTCTGGCCAACTGCCTATCCTCTTGTCCTCACAGCATCTGGGAACATTCTGATGTCTCCAACTGTCTTCACCTGTCAATCAAGGTGAGACTCACAACTCCCAGAGTTTGAATATGACATGAATGCTGTTTTGTTTTTAGAAATTTCAACCTGTAAATTTCCAGCTAATCTTGTCCGTGGATGATCTCTACTCTGTGCTTTTCTTAACTATGTGTTTCTGTCCCACTAACTACCCTTCCCAAAATAATAAATCCTATCTTATCTAATGCCTTATCTATCTATCTAGAACTTCAAATAACATTCCTAATTCACAATAAATTCTAACATCTCTTCTATTCCCTATTCTATGGTTAGGAAGATTAGTTTTTCAGTAATCCTTAAACTATAGTTAATGTGTTAGTCAATTAGTTTCATTCCTAACTAACCTATACTATACAATGTTTGTCTAACATTCCTATTAACAGTTCTATTTGAACATTTTATAACTATTTTACACTGACCCTATGCTAGCTAGAATTGAACTTCCCTGCAGCTACTCTTTCCCTACGGGTTAGTACACTATGCATTATTTGTTAGTAACAATATATTACATATGTACAAGGTTTTCATGTGATGTTCCTATGAAATGAATACTTTTGACCTTACAAGGAATCTGAGTTCTCTTGTTTATTATGGCCACTGTGCTTTGTTTTCAAACTATTTACATTTATTTACGTTATATATATATATATTTGTGATGTGACTTTATTGTGACTATGTGTTGGTCTCATGACCTAACATTTACTGATTAGTTTTATGCTCACCTTCTTCAGAATCTCCTTCAATCAGCTTACATTCTGTTGTATGCATTCTAGTTTTGTGCATTTCCCTTGTGATTAGTGTCTGAATGTGAAAATCTTGCACCTGTTCAAACCTAATCCTGATTTGCTGATCTTCTCTCCTTGTGATTCTTCTGGTGATGATGTCCAAGTCACATAGATATTGTCACAGTTCAGGTCCTTGTACAGTCTGTTGTGCAATGTCTCTTGTTGTCCTCGTGCTGGTCCTGATGTCTTGATGTTTCTGGAACTCTGTAATCTTTGGGATCTCATCTCTCTTCTCCTTTGCTGGATACACAACTTGCTGGTTGTCAACTTGACTGAAGAATCCCTGGATCAGGAACCTGTGTTTGACTGTGTGGTGTTATATTAAAATTTGTGTTGCCACAAAATTTCTTCTTATGAGATTTTTGTGTTTGCACTTGTCTTTGATGTAATGTATGTAATGTTTAGTCTTCTTCACCACTGCTGAGTTCTGATAGGCTTAACTGTTGATCTTCATGTGTGAATGAGGTGTTTGTGTGATCTAAATCAATGATTTGAGTGTCTTGTTCTTGATAGTGATCTGTTTCTTGTGTTTCATTTTTGTCTGCATCTGTGTCTTGGTGTCTCTCTGAGGCTTTATTTCTGAGTGTGATTTTTTGCTTTGAGGATCTATTTCTATGTCAGATTCTGTTTCTTGTGTTTGTTGCATTTGAGGCTGAATGTTTGGATGAGGTCTTGTTTCTTGCATTTGAGGCTGAATGTTTGGAAGAGGTCTTGACTTCACTGAGGACTTTAAGTGTGCATAAGAGTACCACGCATCTTTTCCTTTGATTTTTACAGATGTAGGTATAACTAAGATTATTTCATGTGGTCCATACCATATTGGTTCTAACACTGATCTTCTTGTCAAATTTCTGTTATAGACTTTATCTCCAGGTTGATGATAATGTAGTCTAAAGCCAATTGGAACTCTTTGCTGTATTAAACTTTTTTTTTTGACGACAACTATGCACAAGGATTATTTTCCTCATAATTCACTATCACCAAAACAATTCAGTTTCCATGATTTTAAATTCTCAAAGTCCTTTTCTTTTTTTTTAATTTTTTAATCATTTATTAATATTCATTTTTAACATGGTTACATGATTCATGCTCTTACTTTCCCCTTCCCCCCACCCCGCACTCACCCCACCCATTGCCGATACACATTTCCACTGGTTTTATCATGTGTCCTTGTTCAAGACCTATTTCCAAATTGTTGTTAGTTGCATTGGTGTGGTATTTTCGAGTCCACATCCCCAATCATGTCTTCCTCAGCCCATGTGTTCAAGCATTTGTTTTTCATATATGATTCCTCTCCTGCAGTTCTTCCTCTGAATGTGGGTAGCATTCTTTACCATAAATCCCTCAGAGCTGTCCTGGGTCATTGCATTGCTGCTGGTACAGAAGTCCATTACATTCGATTTTACCATAATATATCAGTCTCTGTGTACAATGTTCTTCTGGTTCTGCTCCTTTCACTCTGCATCAATTCCTGGAGGTCTTTCCATTTCATCAGGAACTCCTCTAGTTTATTATTCCTTTTAGCACAATAGTATTCCATCACCAGCATATACCACAGTTTGTTCAGCCATTCCGCAATTAAAGGACATTCTCTCCTTTTCCAGTTCTTTGCCACCACAAAAAGCACAGCTATAAATATTTTCGTACGAGTCTGTTTATCTATGATCTCTCTGGGGTACAAACCCAACAATGCTATGGCTGGATTAAAGGGCAGGCATTCTTTTATAGCCCTTTGAGCATAGTTCCAAATTGCCAGCCAGAATGGTTGGATCACTTCACAACTCCAATAGCAATGCATTAATGTCCCAATTTTGCCACATCCCCTCCAACATTCATTACTCTCCCCTTCTTTCATTTTAGCCAATCTGCTAGGTGTGAGGTGATACCTCAGAGTTGTTTTGATTTGCATTTCTCTAATTATTAGAGATTTAGAACACTTTCTCATGTGCTTATTGATATTTTTGATTTCTTTACCTGAAAATTGCCTATTCATGTCTCTTGCCCATTTATCAGTTGGGGAATGGCTTGATTTTTTATACAATTGATTTAACTCCTTGTATATTTGAGTAATTAGACCCCTGTCAGAGTTTTTTGTTATAAAGATTTTTTCCCAATTTGTTGTTTCCCTTCTGATTTTGACTACATTGTTTTTGTTTGTACAAAAGCTTTTTAGCTTAATGTAATCAAAACCAGTTAAGTTACATTTTGTAATTTTCTCTAACTCTTGCTTGGTTTTAAAATCTTTCCTTTCCCAGACATCTGACAGGTATACTATTTTGTGTTCATTTAACTTCCCTGTCTTTTTTTTTAATCATATCTATTTTTACTTTGGTTTTGTCAGAAATCATAATAGCCACTCCTACCTTCTTTTTCTCATTTGATGCCCAAAAGATTTTGCTCAAGCCCTTAACCTTAAACTTGTGTATGTCTACCCACCTCATATGTGTTTCTTGTATATGGCAGGATTTTGGTTTCTGATCCACTCGGCTATTTGCTTCCGTTTTATGAGCGAGTTCATCCCATTCACATTCAGAGTTACAATTATCAGTTGTGCATTCACTGACATTTTTGTATCCTCCCCAAGTCCCACCCCTTCTTCTTACACTATTTTCTTTTAAACCAGTGGTTTGCTTTGAGCCGGTATCCCTTATCCCCTCCCTTGATTAACTTTCCTTTCTACCCCCTCCCTTGTTATTCCCCTCTTTTTATTTTTAAAGGCCTAATGAATTCCCTCCCCCTTCTTCTCCCCTCCCTTTTTTGACCTCCCCACTCCCCTGCTCCCTTTGGTTTATCCCTTTTGACTTTCTCAGTAGGGTTAAATAGAGTTTTTTATCCCAATGGATAATATAGCTACTCTTCCCTCTCCGGGTTGATTACACTGAGAGTAAGGTTTAAATATTACCTCTTAATGCTCTCTTCCTCTCCTTCTTATAATAGTATTTAGCCCCTCCTCTTCCCATGCCCTCTTTGTGTTTAATAGAATATCCTATTTTTCTTATTCACTCAAATTTCTCTTGGTGTCCCCTACTATTCCCCCCCTCTTTCCCACTCCCCATGTCATCTTAGACCATTTAGTATTCTGTCCTCTCCCTATGAGTTATTCTTCTGATTGCTATAATAGTGAATATTATAATAGTGAATAGAGTTCACTACAGAGAATTATACATAGCATTTCTCTACATAGGAATACAGATAATTAGATCTTATTTAAGCCCTTAAAAAGAGTCAAATTTAAAAAATTATGAGTTTTCTTTCTTTCCCCACTGTTTCTTATTTACCTTTTCATGTTTCTCTTGATTTTTGTGGTTGGATATCAAACTTTCCATTTAGTCCTGGTCTCTTTTGTGCAAATACTTGGAAATCTTCAATTTTGTTGAATGCCCATACTTTCCCCTGGAAGTATATAGTCGGTTTCGATGGCTAGTTGATCCGTAGCTGAAGGCCCAGCTCTCTTGCCTTTCTGAGTATCGTATTCCAAGCCTTGTGGTCTTTTAGCATGGAGGCTGCCAGATCCTGTGTGATCCTGATTAGTGCTCCTTGATATTTGAATTGTCTCTTTCTGGCTCCTTGTAAGACTTTTTCTTTTACTTGAAAGCTCTTGAATTTGGCTATTATATTCCTTGGTGTTGACTTTTCTGTGTCCAGTGTAGAGGGTGATCTATGGATCCTTTCAATGTCTATATTGCCCTCTTGTCGTAGTACTTCACGGCAATTTTGCTGAATAATTTCTTTAAGTATGGAGTCCAAGTTTCTATTAATTTCTGCCTTTTCTGGAAGACCAATGATTCTCAAATTGTCTCTTCTAGACCGATTTTCTTGGTCTGTCACTTTCTCATTGAGATATTTCATGTTTCCTTCTATTTTATCAGTCTTTTGACTTGGTTTTATTTGTTCTTCTTGTCTTGAGAGATCATTGGCTTCTAATTGTTCAATTCTAGCCTTTAGGGACTGGTTTTCCTTTTCAATCTGGTCATTTCTGGTGTTCAATTTGCTTAACAGTTCATTTGATTTCCGAGCCTCACTTTCCAATTGCAAAATTCTGCCTTTTAAACTGTTATTTTCTTGCCAGATCTCTTCCATCTTCTTCAAAATCTTGGTTTTGAACTCTTCCATAGCTTGTGACCAGTTTTCATTGTTTTGGGAAGGTTTGGATACTTGTTTGTCCTCCTCTGTTGTCTGGATTTTCTCTGTGTAAAAGTTGTCAAGTGTTCCAGAGTTTTTATTGATAATCTTTTTCTTCTGGGGTTCTCAGCTTGCCATTGTTAGCCCCGCCCCTTCTCAGCTTTGTCTTCACACTCAGGGTCTGTCTGTGCTGTCTGGGCTCCGGAGGGCTCAGATCTCCTTGTTCTCGGGGTTGAGCCTCCTGGTTGTCCCTGGTCTGCCCCTCTGCCCAAGGCTCCTTCAGCAGTCTCAGGGCGCTGCTTCCACAGCCTCATTCCAGTCTGCCCCGGGTCCCCACTCGAGGTCCAAGCCTGCGCTCAAGATCTTTGTCCGCGCCTAGGGCAATGCCTTCACCCATGCAGATGCTCGGGAAAGTCCCTGCGCTCGAGATCTTTGTCCGCACCTAGGGCACTGCCTTCACCCGCGCCAGCTCTCAGGGAAGTCCGTGCGCGTTCTTTAGCTTCTTGGGGTCCTAGTTCTTGCTGCTCTCAGGAACAAACCCTGGAGCTGCCAGTGATTTACTGGGTACCCCAATCCTACTTTCACTCTTGTGCGCTGGCCTCTGGGCTGTATGAGGTGTGGGGGTGGGGGAGGGGCTTCTTCTCGCGTTTTAGTGAGAGTTGTTTCACCCCTTTATATAGTGGAAATGCCCCGATTCCACGTACCTACAATGCTGCGCCCTGTTGTGGGGTCCCTTCGTCTGGATTCGTTTTTATGTCCCCTTGAGGAGTCCTGTATGCTTCGGTTAGGAGAGATCGAGCAGCTGCTCCTTACTCTGCCGCCATCTTAACCGGAAGTCCTTAAAGATAACTTTTGCAATTCATCTAATCTCTCTTTCAATGAGGTGACATACTCATAGATTTTGCACTAGATTCCTAGATGTGATAGGTAATTATATAGATTAGTGGTTCCCAAACTTTTTTGGCCTACTGCCCCCTTTCCAGAAAAAATACTACTTAATCCCCTGGAAATTAATTTTTAAAAAATTTTAATAGCAATTAATAGGAAAGATAAATGCACCTATGGCCATCACCGTTATCCTGGATCGCTGCAGCACCCACTAGGGGGCGGTAGCACCCATTTTGGGAATTAGATGAATGGGGGAGGGGATATGAAGGAGAATTACAAAGAAAAAAAAAGGGAACTTGAACTCTTGGATATAAAATTATTCTAAAATTTGTAATTGTAAAAACCATCTAGTACCGAATCAAAAATAGATCAGTAGAATGGATTAGATAATCATGATTTAGAACCAAACACTTACACTTGGCCAGTGCTGGATGAATTCAGTTTTGCAAATTATTGAGGGTAGTGTATCTGGAATCTTATAGATGTTATCTTTATCCAGTACTAAGATTGTGTGATCTTCTGCTATCCTATCTAAGCACAGGTTGGGATGATGTTTCAATGACCTTTTAGGGAGATGCAAGTATATTTCACCATTTGGCTCGCAATAGATTGTTGCGGCTAATTTACATAGGATATCTCTACCTATGAGATTGTTTGGGCATGATGGTCAAAACAAGAATTGATGGTCGAATTCTATGGGACCCAACTTCACCATTTTTCGTTGAAATTTTGGTGCAGTTTGGGGTATGCCTGATGCTCCTTTGACTATAACTGATCCAAGCATCTCACAATCTCTAGGGAGATTCTTTAAGCAACTTATATCTGCCCCAGCATCAGTTATCCTATTTATATACTCATCATGCAGATGACAGCTTCTCTACAACCTCATAGGCTACCTGGTGAACAGTCTCTTAGCTAGGTCAGCCCTTCTACCACTGTTTATACTCAAAACCTTTGTAAATTAGCAAAACCTACCATATCACATACTCTCCCCATTGGCACAGACTTCTAGAACTCAGACACCTCTATCCATAGAGAAACAAGGGAGAAATTTGGTGGAAGAAACCAACTTCTGCCATGCTACTACCTTGATACAAAACTAGTGTCTCCTCAGTGACCTAAAATTAAATTCCATACTCTTCAGGCAGGTTTTCAAAGTTATTTATAATCCAACCCTACCCTACTAATCTGTCAACTGGTCACATTAGAGGTAGTTCTATATAGTATGATATTGAAAGGATACTGGATAAGGCCCAAGGATCATCCAAGTTTTATTCCTTGGAATTTTGTAAGGGTTTTCCATCTTTAAGAGTATCCCAATGAGATCCTTGTTCCTTTGAGATATATTTAAACCTTTACTGGTTAACCTCTCAAACTAAAAGAAATGAAAAACAATATGTTATGTAACCAATATTTTTTGATAATTTACTATTTCCCTTAGGATCTAGGTATATAATACAAATCACATATCTGTTTTTATATTCTTTAAATAGGGGGAAAGAACCACAGAGATTAATAGATACAGAAGCAAATTCTAAGTGATACAAAGGCATAAGAGTTAAGATAAAAGTAATCATCAAAAACTGGGGTTGCTTGTATCTAACAAAAGAAAGGAAGTAGAACTTGAGCTGGTCCCCAAAGAAAAGCTCTGACATCACACTAAAGTTTAGAGCTAGAAATCAATATACACCATCAAGCCTGAGCCCCTCACTTTACAGAAGAAAATTCATATAAATATGCACTATACTGGCCTCAAACACATCCTAGCTGTATGACCCTGGGCAAATCACTTAATCCCAATTGCTACACTTCTGCCTTAGAACCAGTACTTAGTACTAATTTTAAGACAGAAGGGAATGAGTGAATGAATGAATAAATTTGCACCACCGGAAAGGGAGCTAGGCATTTTAATTAGGGAAAAGAGACATGAGCACAAAAGATAAGAAGGTATATGGCCTGTTCAAATATGTATACATTTGTATACAACATGTATACAGGGAAGAGGAAGAGTTTGGCCAACAGAGAAGAAATAAATGGAAGACAAAGGAATTGTCATCAATATATAGAGAATATGTGATTTCAGAGTGTAGAAATTCCAGAACTCTAATAAAAATTCTATGCTTCTTAAATTCTAGCCAATGAGGAATTATACCAGCATAATAGTAATGGCAATGAAAGTGAAGTAGGGAGGGTATGGTACCTAGTATGGGTCCTTCCTCAAAATGAAGGTTTCAGGAACTCATTGATAGGAGAAAGGGGCTGCTAAGGCAGATGCAGCATGCTATGGAAAATGAACTAGAATCCCAGTGCTAGCTTTCTTCACCTCCAGCCTAGATTACTACAATAACTTTCTAATTATCTCCCTGCCACAAATCAAAGTGATTTTTCTAAAGTGCAGTTTTCAAATCATGTCATCCTTTCTACCTTCATAAATTCCAGTGACTCCCTGCTGCCTCTAGAATAAAATATCAGCTTCTCTGCTTGGCTTTTTAATCCTTCCACAATCTGACCCTAACCTATTATTTCTGGCCTTAATTATGTCTAACACTAGTAAGACCACTAATCCACTTGGAATTTATTCTAGTATACGGTGTGAAATTGTGGATTTAATTCTATACTTTACAATACTGCTCACTTACAAGTGTGCTAATAATGTGCTCTCTCCAACCTACACACACACACACACACACACACACACACACACACACACACACACGTGTATAACCCCATTTTTACTGAATGATTTCTTCCCTCAATAATTTGCAAAACTGAATTCATCCAGCACTGGCCAAGTGTAAGTGTTTGGTTCTAAATCATGATTATCTAATCCATTCTACTGATCTATTTTTGATTCGGTACTAGATGGTTTTTACAATTACAAATTTTAGAATAATTTTATATCCAAGAGTTCAAGTTCCCTTTTTTTTTCTTTGTAATTCTCCTTCATATCCCCTCCCCCATTCATCTAATTCCCAAAATGGGTGCTACCGCCCCCTAGTGGGTGCTGCAGCGATCCAGGATAACGGTGATGGCCATAGGTGCATTTATCTTTCCTATTAATTGCTATTAAAATTTTTTAAAAATTAATTTCCAGGGGATTAAGTAGTATTTTTTCTGGAAAGGGGGCAGTAGGCCAAAAAAGTTTGGGAACCACTAATCTATATAAATGTTTTCATTTTATATAATTCTCTAAAATAGCACACTGGTTTTTTAATTGGTATTATATTAAATTCAAAAATTGAGTTGCTTTGCCCTTCTTTTAAAATTTTATTAGCTCAATTTATAGCTATAGCTTGAATCTCTCTCCAATTATTTAATTCTTCCTTTATTTTTACCAAAATTCTTTTACAGTTGTCACATTAATTTTGTATCTTGGTAGATTAAAGCCCAAGTACTCAATACATTTGTTACTGTAAATTGCATCTTGCTATTTTTTGTAATTGAAATCAAGAAAAACTGATCATTTGAACAAATTTAATAGTTGTTCATTTCCATACACTGTTGCCTGCATTCTGGAGGTTATTCTCCTTATCCCTTATGTGCCTAAATATTGAAATTTTGCCCCTGGATGCCAAGTTTTAAGGGCAAACTTCCTCTTAGTCAAACCAGGCCTCCATTTACTAACTCCCCTTTATATACAGTCTTCCCCAGTTAGAATGTAAACTTCTTAAGGGTAAGGACTCTACTTTGTTTATATTTGTATTCTTAGCATAACACTGTGTCTAGCACAAACTAAATGCTTAATATTTAATAAATGCTTTATCATTGATGAAATCATTGTTGATTGCTAGACTGAAATCTAGGTTTTCCTGATCCATGTTCAATATTCTATCCACTATTCCACACTTTGTTCCACTATCTAGATAAAGTTTTATTTTTGTTTTTGTTTTTTATTTAAGTCTCTTAAGATTTTCTAGCCATATCACCCACACGTAGAAATATTTTAACTTTTTATTGTCTAACACTCTTTGATGAGAACAAACACCACTTCAACTAACATACGTTAGTCTGGAACCAGAGAGGGTGGCAAAATCACACAGAATTATCCAATTGACAATGACTGAGTAAGGTAAAAGGCAACAGTTAGCATAAATCCTAGTTTAAAATTTGTATATTCTAAGTCAACAAATTGTTTGTACTATCTATCTAACCCTTTGCCTAAATATTGATTTGGGAATTAAGTCCTATGTCTAATTCACTACATCTCATTTTATCTTCTCCAGCCATTTCCCTTTCTTTGGAAAATAACAGGAAATGCAATATTAGAGCATACACACTTTATTGTTGTCATCTAGAAGTTTAATAACTTTACCTCTATTAGGGCTGAATTTTGAGTTTTTCTGAATTGTCATCTTGTAAATTCTGCTTACCTTCAATCTCTCTCTTTTCATTAATTTGGACTTCCTGAAAAATAAAAACCAAATAATTTTCTCTTGATTTCTCTGAAAGTCAAATAAGTCTTAGATTTCCATTCCCTAATTTGTCCTCAAAATCTGTACTTCATTATGGCTTTCAAATCTTTCTACCTCACTACAGAAGGGAAGCAATCCAAGAATCTTGAACACTGCACCAGCAGAGCACAAGCTATGGCAGATTCTACTGTCAGAAAGGCTGCTAGATATAGTCCCAGCAACAAACTATGTCTGTTTTCCAAGGAAGAGCATGACTAAGATCAAAGAGACTCATCACCAAGAGGCTGGTCAGTATTGAATCATTTATTCATCATTCTAATATTATTATTTGACCAATAGAACCCATGAAGCAAAGAAAAACAAGATATGACCCTCAGTCCTGTGTAGATTTCTTTGATTTCTGCAGTGGCAATGACAAAGTATAGAACATTAGCTAAGTGGGATAAAGAGCACATGAGAACAGTGCAGGAGAGGCCATGATAAGGAATAATATTAGAAAGCAGGTGGCCCCAGGATTGTAGAGAACCTTAAGAACAAGGCTGATGATATGAAGCCTCTAAATTTTCTAAATGAAAACTTAAAAAACGAGTGTGTGTGATATAGTAAGATCTGTGTTCCAGTACTAATTTGTTCCAGTGTTAATTTGGTAGCTATGTAGGGGATAGATTACAGAGCAAATACTGGAGACACGGAGGCAGGAAGATCAATTTTGAGGCTATTCTGAGAGTTCGGGACAAATGATGAATGGAGATCTCACAGAGATAGATTTGGCAACTGAATGGACATCACAAATAAGGAGTAGAGAGAACCTACAGACGACTTTAAGGTTTAAACTTAGAAGAAAGGAAAAATAATTGTGCCATCAAAAGAAATGGTAAAGTCTGAAGAAAGAAAGGATTCAGGGAAAGTATAATATATTCCATTTTTGACACAATGAATTTGAAATGCATTTCAAGATGCCAACAGTCAGAGGACTTTCAGCACAATAGATAGATCATCTATAAATAAGTTTACAGACATAGACAAGAATCAAATAGGAAAGTAATGAAATAAGATAATATTTGACCAATAATACATAAGGCTCTTCTAATAATGAAGAGTATTGCTTCCCTCCTGACAGAGAGGTAACAGAAAAATTTTTGTCATAGCCAATGTGGTTCATTGTTTTCCTTGACTATGCATATTTTTAACAAAGTTTTAGTTCTCTTTTTTTCCCCCAGTGGAAGAGAAGTAAAAGAGAGAAAATAAATGTTTATTCATTTTTTAAAATAAAATTTAATTTTTTTAATGTAAAGTTTTGGGGGCAACTAGATGGCTCAGTCAGGCCTGAAGAAATGAGGTCCTAGGTTCAAATCTGGCCTCAGACACTTCCTAACTGTGTAAACCTGGACAAGTCACTTAATCCCATCAGCCTAGCCCTTAACAGTTTTCTAGCCTTGGGACCAATATTTAGTATTGATTCTAAGACAGGATGTAGAAATTAAAAAAAAAAAAAAAAAAAAAAAAAGGAAGGTTTTTGAGAGCAGAGATTTCTTTTTTTGTCTTTGCATCCTCAGCACCCAGCACATCTGGCACTTAGGAAACATTTAAATGAATACTTATTGATGGATTAATGAAATCTTGAATGTTCTGAATTCCTATATAGAAGACTTCTAGTCTAAGGCAGAAAAAAGATGTTTTAACAAGAAAGTGGATCACAGTTAGAAATAATATTGATAATTCTCTGATGTGTAATGAAATCCAAGTGGCCAGCCCACTGCCACATCTACCCCAGTCAGAGCCTGTGAGAGACAAAAGGCTGACAAGCTCGGACATGTTTTCATGAATACTTATATTTGCTTACTTATTCTGCAAAGTTCTAAAGAATCATATTTAGTCATCACAAAATGTGGTTCAAAGATTTATTATTTTTAAAGAAGCTCATAAAGAACTTTAAAACATTTGTTCTCAAAATGTTTAAATGTTCAAAAAAATTGGTTAGCCTCAATTTTAAGGAAGTTGGAAAAAAAACTGCTAAGAACCACCATAAAGCTTAGCAAACAGAAGTCTTTTCCTTTATAGAAGAAAAAACTGAAAGGGCATTTTAAAAGACAAACTTCCCAATAGAAAAGTGGGGAGGAAGAGGGGCGTAACTGGATGTCTCAGTGGATTGAGAGTCAGACCCAGAGACAGGAGGTCCTGGGTTCAAATCTGGACTCAGACACATCCGAGCTGTGTGACCCTGGGCAAGTCTCTTAAGCCCCATTGCCTAGCCCTTACTGCTCTTATGCCTTGGAACCAATACAGTATTGACTCCAAGACAGAAGGTAAGGGTTTTGAAAGAAAGAAAAAGATCCAAGGAAAGGAGTATTGTATAAATGAAATTGGATCACCCTGATTCATTCTTTAGACTTTAGCCACCAGGAATAATGTCACCCCACCCAACTTAGAATTAAGTGGGGAGGGGGGAGGTCTGTGACAAATCAAAAACAAGTGACTGCCCCCTGGGTAGTCAAAAATAGTGTTGAGGCTGCCATTTGTCCACGTGAAACTGGAGGTGGACACAGGAAGTGAAGAAAGCTGCTATCTTTTAAATATGATGGTAACATCCTGTACAGGGCTTTTGGCGTTTAAACTTGGTGTTGAAGGAGCTCAGGGGAGACCTCAGACTATTTCCCTTAGAATTGTCACGTGGGTAAGTTAGGCTGACTCTCTTTCTCTTCCTTTGGCTTTTCTGGAGGCCCTAGCCTCCACAAGGCCTCTCTTCTTAGAGGAGGCCTTGTGGCTAGAAGCCTTGTTTAATTAACCTCAGTTCTTCCTCTGCTAGGGGCTCTCAATCCCTACCTGGTTCAGGCCTCTAGTCCAGGCCAAGAGTTTCTCTCTCTCCTTTTCCCTACCTTCGACCTTCCTAATTGTAAATAAACCATCATAAAAGTCATCCTGACTTGGGTCTCTTTTATTTTGAAATTGAGTTAATCGATTTCTGGCGACCAAACCAGTCCAACCATATCCAGTCCAACCATAATAATTCCCATTTTTCTCTTTTACAGTATAGTGATATAGAAGAGAAGCTTCTGCCTTAGAACCAATACCCAGTATTGATTCTAAGAGAGAAAGTAAGGGTTAAAAAAAAGTGTAGGGAGTCTTAAGCTCCCTTTGTTCTCCTTAATAGCACCTAAGGAAATTTGGAGTGTCCCTTAAAGTACTGCCCATTGACCTGGCAGGCTCATGGTTAAGAGAGATGGACCTGTATTTTGGAAAGACCAGAATCCAAATACTGATTCATTTACTACTTCTTTGGTCCTAGGCAAATTACTTAACTTCTGTCAGCCTTTATATACTCATATATAAAATGGATATAACAGGACTTACTTCCCACAGCTGATGCAAGAATAAAATGAGATAATATTTGTAAAGGGCTCTGCAAACCATAAGCCACTTTCCAAACTTTAAAAGTGCTATATAAATGCTAGCTATATTATATTATTATGAAGGAACCGAGAATGTTTACCAGGAAGAAAATTTAGGATAGCCATGATAACTATCTTCACATATCTGAAGATATGTCCAGGTCAAGACAACAGGCATTTGTGAAGTGCCTATTAGATGCCAGGCAACTGCTAAGTGCTAGGGTTACAAAGAAAGGCAAAACACAGTCCCTGCCCTTAAGGAATTCACAGTCTAATGGAAAAATAGATATAGATATAGATATAGATATAGATATAGATACAGATATATAATAATCTAAGAGGGAAAAAATAGTAATATTAAGGAGGAATGGGAAAGGCTTCTTTCAGAAGGCAGAATTTTAGCTAGGACTTAAAAGGTCAAGAGAAGGGGGTGAAGAAAAGAATTCATGACAAAAATGGTAAAAGGTAGGTCAGATTTATAATGCTTGGCCACAAAGGGAAGAAATTGCAACAACTGGTAGAACTTACAAAATGGGGGGCAGCTGGGTAGCTCAGTGGATTGAGAGCCAAGCCTAGAGACAGGAGGTCCTAGGTTCAAATCCGGCCTCAGACACTTCCCAGCTGTGTGACCCTGGGCAAGTCACTTCACCCCCATTGCCTACCCTTACCAATCTTCCACCTAAAAGTCAATACACAGAAGTTAAGGGTTTAAAATTTAAAAAAAAAAAAAAAAAGAACTTACAAAATGGGCAGATTTAACCTTAATTTAAGGCAAAAACATCCTAACAATCAGGGCAATGCAAAAGAGGATTTAGCTACTTCAGAAAGCAACTTATTCCATCCAGATCCTTAGGAGGATTCAAACAAAAGCAAGAGGATCCCATTTGCTGTATGCTGTAGAATAGATTCTTCTCTCAGGTTGAGGCTAGATTTCCTGTCTCTACTGACATAGAAATGGTCCATGAAATGTTATCAATACGCTAAGGCATTTTAATTACTGGTTTATTATATGCTCAGCATAGATCCACAGTATACTGTGAGCTGTGGTTTTCAGCAACTTCATATAGGCCTTGGTTACACGGGTAGCAGAAGGGAAAGGTAAAAATTTACATATCCAAATACAAATATCAGAAGGCATAATCTGCACCAGGTAAAATTATAATTAACCACTCATCAGTTGGGATGAACCTGGAATTTGAAGACTATTAATACTAGAGTTATAGCTCATCTTCTGTAAATAAAGGTAATAAAGCTGAGCTAGAAATTTTCCAATCAATAACCAGTTGATTACCGACGCTAAAAGTCTTGTTATTTAAATTCTGCAAATGCTAGCTAGCTATGAGACTTGCTGTCCTAAGGAAATGGCGGTAGTAAAGCGAATACTAAAATTCTCTTATGAAACCACCAACTGTCAAGTTCTCAAACTGTGACAAAGCCTAAATCTCCCTTTCGGGCGGGGCTGGAGTAGATCGAGCCAGAGGCAGGGGCTTTCTGTTCTTGAAGTGAGGAGCAGGGACCTTTGCACTGAGCGCATTAGGCAGGCCGCCCTCCCCAGGCCTCAAGCTTTAGCAGGTTAGAAAAAAAGGGGGGAATAAAAGAGACCAAGGAGGAGAAAAAGGGGAAATGAGAAGAGACGGTAAGGAAGAAGAGAAAAGTAAGGGGAAAGCTAATTTCTCAGCCTCGAGGTTCCAGGGCTGCGCATCCCACGAATCCCTCCCCGAGACGGGCCCGTGCACTGTTGGGCACTTAAGAAAACTCACCCCGCGCCGAGAACCTAACAGCCAGCCAGCTGGGTAGTTCGGTGCTTCAACTTCAACCCAGCTGACGTCAGTTACAAACGTCAGGGCGCACAGCCATGGACGTCATCGGCGCTTCCTCGTCACCTGACGGGACGCCGCACGGTCCCTCCCCCTCGGGCCGAGGCCACGCTAACGCTCCCCCACAGCCTGAAGCCGCTGGCTGCTGGGGACTCGGCCTGGCGCGAGCTGAAACCTGAGGGGCGTCATGGAGTGGGGTCATCTGGAGCCGCATCAACAGCCGCGGATCTCGCTATTGTCTGCAGTCGGAAAGAGGTGCCAGTGAAGGAGAGCGTGAAGGTGGGAGGGCGGGGGAAACGAAGTGTCATGGCGGCTGTACTCCCCTGTCACGTGGCCTCTACGCTCCGCCTCCTTGTTTCCGGTCACGTGCCCCCCGTGTCCTCCCAGGCAGCAATGGAGGAGGAGAGACCCCCCAGTACCGGAGGCGGCGGCAGCGGGAGCCCGGGCTCAGCCAGGCAGCGCCAGTGAATAGAGGAACGGAGAGAAGCTTGCCTCAGCGACCCTCCCTTTGAGCCCGGGCCGGGGCTCCACGGTACGTCCACGGAAACCAGGGAGGAGCAGAAGACTCCCAAGCTGCCGAAACCGGCCGCTGGAGCGGGGTGCCCACTCCAGGGGTGCCCAGACACGCGGGCCCGGGCTTGGGCCCCGAACTGGCGCTGCCTCAGGCCCCGAGCCCGGAAGCCGCGGCTCAGCCTTCCTCTGGGAAAGGAGCTGCAATCGTTCCAGGGGCTCGAGGAGGGAGCTTAGAGAAGGGAAGAGCCGAGGTTGCTCCTAAGGGACCCAGGGGAAAGACCCTCGGGCCCCTGTTGCCCTCGAAGGCAAGACTTTTTTGCCTGGAGAGCGGGAATTTGGTTTAAAAACATAACGTGTATATATACATAGTCGGTAACCATTTCGATATAACTGGCTTTCTTTATAATCTTTAAATGTTTAAAATCATTCTGAGGAATCTATAGACTTCCCCAGACTGTCCGTGACCCCGAAAAGGTACCCCCATGCTCCAAGGAAAGGAGTTGTGTCCCTGCCACACAGGCCTGTATTCGTCTTAGACCCTTCAAACAAACGAGTGGACCAGTGAGTACTCAACGACACTCCCAGGCTTGGATTTTGACCCAGCCTAGTTGTCAGAATGGAAGGGGAGGCCACAGAGAAACGGAAGATCTTTGTGTAACGTTCTCAGGGCTGACCAAGCCAGATTCGTTTGGGGGACCGGAGGGATGGGAAGAGGGGGTTGGGGGGGGAGAAGAGAGCAGGAAGAAAGAGTGTCTACAACCAAGAGAAATCAGTGACTCTTGTGTGTTGTTTTTTCCCCTGTCCTTCTCTCTGTAAAATGGAGGGTTTGTTGGCAACTTTTCCCTGTTGAATCTTGCAAAAGAAATTACAGAAATCCAGCTAGAGTGATCCACCTAAGGAAAGAAACAGTGAGCTCAGCAAAGTGTTAAATTGGAAATAAGTTTTGGAATGAATTAAAGTAGGTTTTAGGGGAAATAAGCAGTATAAATAAAAGATCATTCTAGCCATTTGATATGTATTTGCTGTTAAAGAGCTGTGCAGATGTCCTCATCCTGGTCAGAGCCTCCAAATAAGCCTCTCCTGAATTACCCTTTTATCCATTCCAATCTTGTTTGTGTCTGCTTCTCCAACTCATTGTCAACCAGTGGGTCAAGTTGCTGTCCTATCGTAAAGACTTAATGTTGTTTGGCAAACCCTTTTCTCCCAATAGTTCTGACCCTGACATTCCATTTGGTCTGCTGGTATGGACTACTGCAGGACCTAATCTAGTAACCTCCTTCCCTGCCTTCCCTTTAAATACACCTGTCCTCTGTCCTTTCTAAATAAGAAAGACCTGTTTATAGTATGAGTTGGGATTTGACTTTCTGGCCCCTTTCTGAGTGGGCATACTGAATAACTACTTTTATTCTCTTTTAATGTGCTAATGCAAACTAGCCTCTGCACCAACCATTTCTTCTGACTGTTGGTATTTGTGCCCCTCCCTTTCTTCCCCTTTGCCAGATTTACTCCTCCCACAAACTGCTGCAGAATGAAAATGGTTGAATAATACTGCCTAGTCCTGCAGTTACCATCCTAGTAGATAATAAAATAGCACAACTATATTGCTTTTCTGTGTAGATAAAGGTAGAAATTTTAATTACTACAGTCATATCTAACCTTTTTGTTTTCTGTCCTGCTTCATTAAAGAATGTTGAATCAGTTTGCTAATTTTTCTTGGTAATCCCACTGTTTTCCACCAGAATTCTAGGTAATGAACTTTTATACTGGAAAAAATATTAGCCCTCTTTGGAAGTAAATCAGCTTTCCATTTAGAAAAAATGTAGCTCGTTTTCCCTTTTCTTTTACTGAAAGTGATACGAACATAGGAAATCTACAGATCTAAAAGTCCAAGGCAGTATCTCTGATAACACTTTCCTCCCAATGCATGAGGGAGGCTTAGCTAAAAAAAGGTTAGAGACATGCCTCATTTTATACAAGAGGTATTTCTTATGTGTAAATCAGATCTTGGTAGTTATAATGGAAGTGGCTAAGTAAAACCTATAATAAATCCGTTTATGTTCACTTACGTTGTGTTATGTTCAGTCTTATCTGACTCTTCCTGAACCAACTTGAGGTTTTCTTGGCAAAGAGAATAGAGTAGTTTGCCATTTCCTTCTCCACTTTACAGATGAAGAAGCTGAGGCAAACAGGGTGAAGTGCTTTGTGCAGGGTCATACAGCTAGTGTCTTCCTGACTCTAGGTCTGATGCTCTTTTGATTTTATCACCTCACTGCCCTGTTATGTTGCATAAAATATTTTAGAAGATATGTTTTTGCTTATATCAATATATGTGAAATTTTCAGTGGACTTTTTGCATGTCAGCCTTAAACCTTTCCCCATTGAGGGAATCAACCCAATATCTTCACTAATCCTCTTCTTTTCTCTGGTTCCAGAAAATAAAGCAGCCTTGTTGTGCCTAACCCTTCCATTTGTGCTCTTAGTCCTTTTCCCTTCCATCCTACAGGACTTAATAATTCATCAGTCATTTTCACTGTCAAATTCATCTGGAATCTCTCTTCTTTATTAGTTCCTTCCCTTCTACATATAATATACCCAGATCCCCTCTTTTTTTTTCTTAATCTTCTCATTGCCCTTCTATTCCAAGGTATAAGTGGGAATTTGTACCTTTGAACTACCTTCTGTTGTGAGGAAGTTTACTAAATTGATAATTTCCTCACAATAGTTCCCCAAAATTCTCTTAGTATTTCCCAGAATTCCTCTCCTCTCTCCACGACGTTGCATGGTAATGTTTGTATATAAGTTTGGGGACTCCTCCCTCTCACTCTCTTCTCTCACTACGGGGGCTTGGGTTAGCTAGCTTTTTACTTTTAGTTATTATTAATAAACTTTATAAAATATAATACTTAGTTAATCTTAATCTTTACACCATCCAGCTCACATTCCAGCTCTCTCTCTTACTCTTCTGCTACTAAAAGTACATTTGATCACACCATTTTCCTCACTTCTGGGTTTGATTCTACCATAGAGACAGTTTGGCCTTTAGTGGCTATAATCAACCTCAAAGCCAGGAAGATAAAGGTTCAGGTCCTGTATTTGACACATACTGGCTTTAGAACAAATGCTCTAGGCCAGTGACTTCTTGATTGCCAAGTACAATGAGTGACCTTTTCTCCACCGTCTTTCATCTCCATTGATCTTTCTGCTAGATTAAACACTTCTAACCTCCTCTTTAAATATATCCAATCCTGCTTCTGCTCTAGACTGGTGGATTTTTCTTCAGCACCTAAGGTGGTTTATCTTCCATCTCCCTCCCCCAAATGGCTTATCTCTAGTCTCCCTTAGTGATACTATTTCTGTTTCTGTTACTTCACTTCCATTAGCTCATTCCATTTGCCTGTTGGATATCTTTACTTAGATATCATTCCAGCAGTACATCAAATTCAACTTGTACAAAATTAATTTAATCTTTTCACTTAATCCTCCTCTAAACTTCCTGTTTCTCTTTATGATAATGCCATCCTTTCAATACTCAAACCTAGCCTTTGGGAATCTTTGGTTCTTACTCTGTTCCCAACCTCATTTCTAGTTAGTTGCTAAGTCTTTTTTTTTTTTTTAAGATTTAAATATTTTATTTCTTTAGAAAAATTTTCCATGGTTACATGATCCATATTTTTACTTTCCCCTTCACCCACACATGCCCCCCAACCCCCACCCCCAGCAGTTGCTAAGTCTTCTTGATTCTACCTCTGTAGTCTCTTATCCCTCCTTTTCCTTTCCATTCATGGCCACCATTCTGGTTCTGGCCCATATCACCTTTTACCTAGATTATTATAATGGCCTCACGTACCATCTCCAGTTTCTTTAAATGATCTTTACATGCCTACCAAAAATTTCCTGTTTACCTGAAAAATTTGCTTAGGTTATTATTACTATTCATATATATAAATTTAAGTCTTCAGTGGAGCTTTTGATTAGACTCTGGTTGGTTCTTGAACATAGAGCTAACTGCTACCTAAGCAACCCTGCCAAGAAACAGTCATGGGAATGTCTGTAACTCCTCTGGGGTAGCCCCATTGGTGTTATTAACTTGAAACCATTTTCCCTTGAGTCTTGTGTATCTTCTCCATTCAAAACCCTTCAGTATCTCACCATTGCCTCTAAGATAGTATAAACTTTGTGACCTGCTTTACAAGGGCATTGTTACTCTCTCTCTCTCTCTCCAACTTTTACTTCACTATGTACCTGAATTAGTTTCCTACTCCACTCAAGCCAGATTGAACCACTAGCTATTTGCTGATTTGTCCTTTGTCCTCCTTTTTCTTCCTTATAGGCCATCCCACATACCTCAATATGTCACATCCATACTTCTATCTATTGAAATATTTCTCTTCCTTTTAGATCTAGATCAAGTGCTTCTTCCATAATACCTTCTGCCTCTGACTTATGGTTAAAAATACCTTCTCCGCCCAAATTTCTTAGAATATTATATTGTCTGGACCTCACAGAAGACATTGGTATAAGAAATATTTATTCTTTCAGACACTGAAAAATTACTGGTTTGGGTTTTAATTATCTACATCTACCTATGATATTTGATTACTGAATCCAAAAAGAGAATATATCTTTTTCTTGAATTCTTTTTTGCCATCTTTAACACAGCTTCCTGCTCCACACTCTTCAATAATAGCCATTCCTTTTACTCTCTCAGTTTGCCAGAGATAATGGAGTTCATAAATTTCTTGATTCCCCACTGCCATTTACAGATCATCTTACTACTACCATCTCTTTTAGTCTAATTTTTGAAACCGGTTACATCTGCATTTAGCTTTCCAATCCTTGTTTTATTGTCTATAGACATACAGGAGTATTAATAGAATTCAAAATTTGAAGGGACCACAGGTCGGTCTATACCTAAACAAAAATCCTCCTCTATATTGTATCTAAGCTAGCCATTATTCATTGAACTCTAATGAAGGGGAACTCCAAGGCATTTCATTCTACTTTTGGAAAGCTATAATCTTTATAAAGCTTTTCCTTATCTCAAGACTAAATTAGCTTCTCCATATTTCCCATCTGTTGTTCCAAAATCCTGCCCTTTGAGGATCAAGCAGTAATTCCTCTTCCATGCAAAATCATGTTTCCTCTAAGTCAGTGGTTCCCAAACTTTTTTGACCTACTGCCCCTTTTCCAGAAAAAATATTACTTAGCCCCCTGGAAATTAATTTTTTTTTTAATTTTAATAGCAATTAATAGGAAAGATAAATGCACCTGTGGCCATCATCGCCCTCCTGGATCGCTGCGGTGGCACCCACTTTGGGAATCACTACTCTAATGAAAATTTAGAGGGTGGCAATAGTTATTTTATTTACATCTCAATATATTAGTACAACAAATTATTCCTTCCCCTCCACATGTTCTTTCTCTGCTCATTTTCTTGTCTTCTCTTTTGGTTCTCCTTTTATTAAATAGTTTGCTAGTAGTAAGAACTGTATTTTATCTTTCCTATAAAGCTCAAATAATCTTGTTCTTCTGTTGTTGCTAAATAGTTGCTGAATAATTTCTGGAAGCCAAGAGTTGGAAGAAAAATTAACTTGAGGACATATCAAAATCCAAGTGGTCAGTTATCACACTCTGTGCAAATGAGTGACTCCCAAAGCTTTATGTCCAGTGTTAATCTTAACTCACTCCTCTTGCCTGGATATATCCTGCCTCATTCATCATTTTACTTCCTGGGTCTGGGACATAGCCCCACAAATTGGGACAGTGCATTGAGAACAGGAGAAGAAACAACCATTTATTAAGAGCCTGCTTATGCGCTAGGTACTGTGCTAATAAGCACTGTACAATTTTATCTCATTTGATCTTCACAACAGTGCTGTGAAGGTAGGTGATTTTATGATCCCCTTCTTTTCAGATGAGGAAACTTGAATAGACAAAATTGAGTGATTTGCCCAGAGTGTCTGAGACTGGGATTAAATTCAGGTCTTACTGACTCTAGAATCCTATCCACTAGACCATATTCCAGTGGTATGTTCCAGTCACTCAGTTTAATAACTATTTCAAGCCCTCACCATTACTCACATGGATTGTTTTCATTGCTTCCTAATTGTTTTCCTTGATTCCAGTTTCTCCCTAAAGCACAAGTCTATCCATGTTACTCTCTTGCTTTATGGTGCTTCCTCTAGGATAAAATTTAAAATTCCTTGCCTTAGCACTTCAGATCTTCCACAGCCTGACTTTGACCTACCTCTCCAGGCTCCCAAACTAGAGTAGCTATTCTTCAAACTCGCTGTGCCTCCATACATCCCCTCCAGAGCTATTCAAGTAAATTTTTTTTTTCAGATTCCTGATCTTC
Organism: Gracilinanus agilis; assembly: GCF_016433145.1. NCBI lineage: Eukaryota > Metazoa > Chordata > Mammalia > Didelphimorphia > Didelphidae > Gracilinanus > Gracilinanus agilis. Next base: position 231,693,180 of record NC_058135.1, on the reverse strand, counting down.
CTTCTCAATTCCAGTTAGATGCCAACTTTCCCTTAAAACTTTCCTTTATTTTCTCTTACTACCTGCCCCCATTCGAAAGTATTTTCTTTGTTCTTCACAACATTTGTCTGACATAGTTTAAAAGATATCCTCATTTTACAGATTAGGAAACTGAAATTCAAAAGAGTTAAATTATTTGCACCTTTGAATATAGGTCTTCCAGATCTTTGCCTGTATATAGATTCTATTCTCCTTTCTTACCCATACCTCATATCTGAGGGTAGGATAATTTAGGTTTTAGCTTTGGGATCCTTTGGTCCTAGAACCATGATGGCGAACTTATGGCACACATAGACCTCTCTGTAGGTATGCATGCCAAGGACCCAGGGGGGCCATCCGTGTAGCACAGAGTTCACCAGAGTTCCTAACTAGAAAGCCAAGAGGGAGGTACAGGTGGACTGCTACCCTCTCCCTCTCCCTAGTAAGAGTTAATAAGCAGGTCTCTTCAAGACCCTTGAAGAACAAGATTGCCCCACTCTTTCAGAATACAATGACCTCTTAATTACCTTTGGCCTAAGTGAGACAGAAATAACTTAAGTCTTTACTATACAAAGTATTTTTGGGATTGGGGGAAGTTCAAAACTTGTAATCTAGTGGGGGGGGGCGTAATTTATGACCCTAGGCTAGGCTAATAGCCTCTTCAGCTCCCTTCCCCAGTTTAGTTCAAAAGCAAACTTAGGCTGCTTTAATTTGCATTCTGAATCCCCTCACCTGTTATTAACCCACCCTTTTCAATTTCCATTCAAAGGGGTGCCTGCCTGAGGAAGAATAGATGGGCTAGAAGCTCTAGAAAACATAATAGTGGCTTGTCATAGGTAGTAATCTCCCAATCAGCCCTGTATCAGGATAAAAATTTGACTTCAATCCTTGACCATTTGCTAAAAAGGTTAATATGGAGGGTACCCCCTTCAGGAAGGCTGGAGGGTTATATTTACCTATAAATAAGGTGTTTTCCTGTAACCTGGGGCTTTTTTGATTTTTTTTTTTCTGGCCACTTTTTTCTTTCTCAAAGTGATGCATTTGAAATGATTTTTGGTTCCTTGAATAGTGGCTAAAGAGGCTGTACTTTGAAATTTTCACAGTCCCTTCATTTATATCTTATAGCTTTGGTTATGTACTAGGTTTGAGGAGATCATGATTCGCATGACTGGAGGGAAGCAGAGTGCTTACATCCCTCACCTCTCCCACTCCCCCAAGCCTGCCCTCTCCTTCCCTCCCCCTCCCCCCCAGCCATAATGCTTCCTCCCTCCCCTGGGTGGAGTAAGGGGGAAAGCAGTATGAGCCCAGCACTTAGTAAGGGGAGGGACACAAAATGTTGTCTGGGGTGGTGAGGTGGGGGCAGGGCCTGGAACTCCATCTCTAAAAGGTTGCCCATTGATAGCATAGAACAATCCCTTGAACATAATAGTGGCTTAATAAAAATAGATTTTGAGGAAAGGTATGCTATTTCCTAATGACCTTAAGAAATGATCCTTTACTAAAGCAAAATGAGACACCTCCCTTCCTCCTTCCCCCTCTCTTATATAATCCAATAAGAATTCAGTTGCTTACTATGTACAAGGCACTGTGATACAAAGGCAAAAATAGTTCCTATGCGCTAGAACAGCTATGGTGAACTTACAGCACCCATGCCAAAGATGGTATGCAGAGTACTCTCTGTGCTCACTGTCCTATCCCTCCCCCAGGTCATTACTAGAAAGGCAGAAGGATGTGAGCAGAGCTGCTCTCTTCCTTCTCTCCACCTTGCCAGACACACATTTTTTCACATCCCCACCCTTCTGCCCAGCAGCCCAATGGGAGTGCTTCCTCCCTCCCCTGTCTAGGGTAAGGTGGGTGGCTCATAGGCAGCAGAGCTGGAGAGGAGCAGAGAGCTTGGGCCACTCCCCTCCCCCATCTACACTGGCTGAGCACATTCCTTACTTGCACCCAGCAGCCCAGTGGCAGCTGGCACTCCATCTCTAAAAGGTTCACCATCACTACTCTAGAAGCTTAACAGTGGGGGAGGGAGAAGAGCACAGAGAATAGCAAGTAAATAGCTCATTGAATATGATTTGGAAAAGATTCTTTTTTATGTCATGGACCTCTTTGGCATTCTGGCAAAGTCAATGGACCATGAAATAATCATTTTTAAATGTAATATAGAATTACAAAGGAAACCAGTGATTTTGAAATCGTTCTCAAATTTTAAAAAAAATTTATTTTTTTTTTTTAAGTTAACTCTGGACCAGACATCAAAAAAGGCTTTCCTTAGGTGATGGGAAATGTGAGCTAATCCTTAAAGGGTGCTGGGAATTTATTAGGAAGGGAGATGTTTTCTAGCTATGAAGGCAGAGGGAGTTGGAGATGAAATTTTAAGTTTAAAGAATGACATCGTGGCCCATTTTGGCTGGAATATGAGAGCACTTGCAAAGAAACATTTGTAATTAACCCAGAAAAGGTAGATAGGGGCCAGATTTAAAAGACTTTTAATAATAAACTGGAATTTATATTTTATCACAATGGCAATTAGCAGCCTCTAAAGAATGTTTTAAGGGAGGAAAAAATTGGAGCAAGAATCGATTTTAAGAGACTATTGCTCTAGACCAGAAGAGTGGTAATGGTGGGCATTAGTATCAACTAGACTTGATATTTGATGGGAAGGCATTGAGAGTCAAGTCTAGGATGACTGGTTGCAAGTCTAGACGAGGCTACTGGTGCCCACAACAGAACCAGAAGTTTGAAGGAGGGGAAGTTTTTTAATATATTACATTTGAAACACTAGAAAGATCTCCAGTTAAGATGTGTAGCCAGAAGGTAGTGATTTGGGTCTGAAGTGCAGAAAAGAAATTAAAGCTAGACATAGAATTTGAAAACTATATGAAGATGATAAATCTATGTGCATTGATATGAGTTGACATAACAGATCCCAGATATCTCTCATAAAAGGTAGGTACTCATAACTTCAAACATTGTGTACCTCTGACATCTTCTGTAAGTTAAATATTAGAGTAATGGAAGTTTCATGGCATCCTGAATGATCCAGACTTCTTACATCTCCACTCCAGCCACAATCCTAGCCATAATACTGAACCTCATCATCATTGGAATTGCTCTTCATCCAAGGTGTCCTATTCTGAATTTCACCCCTCGATATAACTTCGTGTGATTTCACATCTCTCATTTGGATCCTCCAACCCTTCTTCCCAACTTTTAGTCCATCTATGTTCTACCTGTCCATCAACCTACTTCTCCCTTTACTTCCCTAACTGCTCAGCATGAACCATTTCATTGTAATTTCCAATAACACCCTAGATTCCCTTACCTCCTAACTTTCTCCCATATCTCTCAATCTCCAGCCCTATACAAGCTCTAGAGACACAGAAAGAAGAGAAAACACTAAAAGTATGTTTGATACAGAGTTGAGAGCTGAGTTTGAATCCTGTTTCTAACATTAGGTTGTGATACAGCCAATACATGTCAGTGGTGAAAATTGAATTCTGGGCTTCCTATCTCCAAAGCCAACTCTACCCACTATTCCATGCTTCTGACTTACTCTACCCACTATTCCATGCTTCTGACTTATTATAGCCACAAAAGTATAATTATGGCACCAAACTTTCTCATTCCTTCACAAGTCTCCAATCTTATTCATTTGTCCTTACTTTTCTAAACATGGCTCTTCATATATTATTTCACTGAAATGCTTGTGGCTGGATTTCAGTCCTCAGCATTAGGATTTCTCTGCATCTTTGCTTTATCACACAATTCTGTATCTAACCCTTCCACTTATCCTGTCAATCCTTTCCATCCTTGCTTCTTACCAAGACCTTGTGTTTTAGCATTTATCCTCTCATTTTCACATTCAGTTTTTCTTCTACTCATTCCTTCTTTCTATTCAACCTATAAACATACTCAGATCTCCCTCCTTTTTTTTTTTTTTTTAAACCTTAACTTCTGTGTGTAGGCTCCTAGGTGGAAGAGTGGTAAGGGTGGGCAATGGGGGATCAAGTGACTTGCCCAGAGTCACACAGCTAGGAAGTGTCTGAGGCCAGATTTGAACCTCCCATCTTTAGGCCTGACTCTCAATCCACTGAGCTACCCAGCTGCCCCTCCCTCCTTCTTTTAAAAAAAAAAAAAACTTTCAAATCTGAATATCACCATTCTATTTTTTTTTTTTTTACCTTAACTGCACACTTCTCAAAAGGGTAGTCTGATATATATATTTTTTACATAGCCCGTGCTATATTTTCCTTTGCTTAGTTTATTTACAAGGGTTTTGATTTATTTAATACAAGACTTTTGATTTTCCTTTTCAATGGGGAGGAAGGAGAGGAAAGAAATTGAATTTTTTTATTTTCCAAAAGGAGAGCCTACCTATTTCTAACCCTCCTTAATTTCTTGTAATCTGAGGTTGAAATTTTCTATCACCAATTCCAGTGACCTTTTTTTAACCTCCTAGATGTGACTGACATGTTTTGACACTATTGATCACTCACTTTTTTTTTTAATCTTACCTTCTGCCTTAGAATCAATACTATATATTGCTTGGTTTCAAAGCAGAAGAGTGGTAAGGGATAGGTAAGTAGAATTAAGTGACAAGTGACTTCCTCAGGACCACACAGCTAGGAAGTGTCTGAGGCCAGATTTGAACCTAGGACTCTAGGCCTGGCTCTCAGTCCATTGAGCTACCCAGCTGCCCCCTGTCACCCACTTTTTTTTTTTTAAGTATACTCTTACCTTCCATCTTGGAGTCAATACTGAGTATTGGCTCCAAGGCAGAAGAGTGGTAAGGGCTAGACAATGGGGGTTAAGTGACTTGCCCAGAGTCACACAGCTAGGAAGTGTCTGAGGCCAAATGGTGGAAGAGTGGTAAGGGTGGGCAGTGGGGGTCAAGTGACTTGCCCAGAGTCACACAGCTGGGAAGTGTCTGAGGCCGGATTTGAACCTCCTGTCTCTAGGCCTGGCTCTCAATCCACTGAGCCACCCAGCTGCCCCCCCTATCATCCACTCTTAATGAAACTCTTTTTCCTGGTTTCTGATAGGTACAGAGAAAGACAGTACCTTGCCCATAGGCATACAATAAATAAATGCCTTTTGGTTTTGATCTGATCACTTGTATACTCACTTTTCTTTATCTTCCTAATCCATTAATTGTTGAACACCAAGGTTCTTCTGTTTTCTAATTTCTTTTCTCTTTATACTCTCACCTAGTGATATCAACCACTCCCATAGCCTCAGCTATTAAAATATCTAGATGTTACCTATATCACTAGCCTGCTCCAGATTAATATCTCCAGTCACCAAAGTAACCAACTCATATCTCAATTTTAGCTTATCTCAAATCCAATTTATCCTTATAATCTATTTCCACTTTGTAATTTCTTTGTTTTAAATTAGTGGTGCCACAGCCTTCCCAGGTGTCCAGCATAAATCTCTGATTCTTTTTCACTCCCATATATACTGAGTTCTCTATTTTCTCTCCACAGTATCTACCCCTCAAGTTTCCCTTCCCAATACTATTCAAGTTCAAACCCTCATTATCTCTCCCTTAGACTAATTACCACAACAGCTTCCTATTTAGTCTTCCCGTCTCTGATGTCTATTACTTCTAGCCCTTCATAGTGCTTTCAGATTAATCTTCCTATTAAATAGCTTTGATCTTAAAGTTATTAGGCTTTTAGATTTATAACAATGAACCACAGAAATCATCTGGTCCAATCCCATTATTTCCCAGTTATTGACACAAACCCTAGAAGTGAAGGTGATGACTGACAGCTAATTAATAATGGTAAAACCAGAACCAAAATATCACTTGGAAGCTTTCAGTGGCTTCTCCCAATATTTCAAAATTCAAAGGTCTGTGATTTCATTGATAATATTACTCTCCACTGGCCTAGATTGTAATCTCGTGCTCAATATGACTGGGTTTTTTGTTTTTTTAGTTTCTGTGACTGGTCCCATCCTCTTGTTCTCTCATCTGAGTTGTGATTCTGTTATCCCAGCCAGGCTGAATATACCCTGGATTTTATTTCCCTTCTACCTTGGATGAGACTTATCTTACAGCCTCCCCACTGCCAACATACTTCCCAATGTTCCAGAAATCCAGTCTCTCCTGAAATACATCACTTTGTAGTTCTCTTTCTGTTCTCTTACTATTTTATAGTTGCTTAAAGGTTTTATTGTTTTCTACTAGACTATGAGGAGCATCAGAATAAATAGGCATTATAGATTGTCCCTACTTCTTCTCCTGTGTCCACCCAGCACAGTGTAAAACAATCAAGTATGTACATGTATAACCCAGTGGAATTGCTTGTCAGCTCAGGGAATGGGGAGGGAAAGAATATGAATTATGTAACCATAGAAAAATATTCTCAATTAATTTTTTTTTTGATGATCAAGTATTAGTTGAGTAATGGCTTAAACATTTCACTTTTCTCTTGCTTTAAGGGGGAAAGAGAGCAATGTAACTCAGTACTAAATGCTTATATGAGCATTTGCCTATCAACAGTCTCATGCAATCAAAGGGTTCTGTGTTAATAGGGACATGAGATGACTAAATCCCCTAAATTTCTTTCTTACATGTTAAAGGTTATAGTAATTGCAATGAATCTTAGGATATTCCTAGAATTCTGGTCCTTGGGAACTTTTATACTCTGTGCAGGTGGTAGGGGGCAGGGCAAGCTAGTCTAGTTGGTGGTTGCTACGTGAGGAGCTGTTATTTCATGGCTGCTATGGGCCAGACAGCTGAGGTGCAGGGGATAGCACAGCAGGAGCCAGGACTGGCCCTAGGCAAGAATGATCCTCAATAGAATCTACTAGAGCAGTGGTTCACAAACTTCTTTGGACTACCGCCCCCTTTCTAGAAAAAATATTTACTTAGCCCCCTGGAAATTAAATTTTTTAAAAATTTTAATAGCAATTAATAGGAAAGATAAATGCACCTATGGCCGTCAATGCCCTCCTGGATCGCTGCAGCACCCACCAGGGGGCGGTGGTGCCCACTTTGGGAATCACTGTACTAGAGGCTGGCCCCATAGACTTCTCACTTCATTATTTAAACCCAGGTGATAACATCTATATAAAGAATTTCAAAAGTACTGAGTCAACTGACCATGCTTATGACGGACCATTTCAAGTCATACTGACTACACCAACAGCCATTAAAATTGGAGAGAGGGACTCATGGATTCATTGTAGCCATGTAAAATGAGTAACTTCTGTTGATGGTGAATAATTGCCTATACACATTGATGGGCAAACTTTTTAAAGAGGGGGCCAAAGGAAAGGAAATGCTCATCTGTCAGTCTTTCTAAGGCAACTCTTTCAATGTTTCACTGTATTGTATCCTATTCATTGTATTCATCATATTAGGAATAATGTCACGCATTGGATAAGAACATTTAAGGGGAACCACATCTGGCCTGCGGGCCATAGTTTGCCCATCACTGGCCTATACTGATTGCATTTGACTAAGACCCCTATTGCTGGATCTGTACTATTTTGTTGCACTGTTTGTTTGATCCTTCTACTTCAACAAATTGCCCTTATAAGACAACACATATTGCCTAAATATATTTATTTGTTTGTTTGTTATAACATATGTAAATATATATAGCATATATATATAGTATTGACCTGATGTGTCTTTTGTAACATTTTGTGCCTTCTGTGGATTTTGCTGCTGTTGTTGTGTGTATTTTCTAGAATATATTATTGCTGCTATATCTCCATTGCTTTATCTACCTCATTTTGCACTCACACTGTGAATCATGGCAAGTTAAAGAGGAAATGAAGCTTATTTTTCAGCAAGTAACCTCTATATTTTACCTCTATGATTGTGAAATATATACATTTTTTATATTTTTCATTGTTGTTTTTCTTCCTGCATTTGCAATACAGTATTTGAGGTTTTTTCTTTTTCTTTTTTTTTTTTTTTCTTTTTTTTTTTTTTCTTTTTTTTTTTTTTTCTTTTTTTTTTTTTTTTTTTTTTTGAAGCACGTCACCAGTATTGAAAGATTTTTTTTTTTTAACTATTTTGATTTTGCGACAAATTAAGCTAAGATGTCCATTTACCTAGTATACAAATGAGTACTCAAAAAGCTTTGGACTATGGCAAACTGCCACCACTTATTTAAATATGAAATTTTTTGAATGTCAAATTCAAGAAAAAAGGGACCACAAAGGAGCACAGAAGTTAACCTGCAAAGTGTCACATGAGCACAAAAGGTAAAAGAGACCAAATCAATCCTACAGGAATTGATGAGATTCTGCGCAAATAGCACAAAGATTTGATCATGTGTGAGACTCGAGGTTGCAGCTTTTTAACGTGTTAAATGCGGGACTTCCTTGTACCACACTCTCTATCAAGTACATAACATCGATTGTTCTGGCTCCATTACCTGGGAAAGCAAAGAAAAGTATCGAACCAGGGAATGCTATTTTCTATTTGTTTCGAGATCTAGGCTTACCCCCCTCCCCCCCCCCCAATAATGTGATGACTTACTGTAGTCTAGGCTGCTAAATTGGGTTAGTGAGTGATTGTCATTGCAGGCGTATGGGACATGGGTTGCTACAAAAACCTGTTTTGATTTGTGAATTTTTCTAGAATTTTTTTTCATGTTTTTGCTGTTCTATATTTCACTCAAGAGGTTATTTTTTAATTTTTTTGATTCTTTAATATTTTTGATAATTGATTCATGTGCCTTATGACTCCACCATATATCCCTATGTGATTCCTATGTGTATCCCTGTATCCTCCTCGGGGGGAAGGGGAGGGATGTATTTTTATTTTATAATGAAAAAGCTTTAAGGTCCTTTTGAGAGAAAAAAAATTTTTTTAAAGGTAAGAAATTTACTGCCTCCTGGAATCCAGAGACTGAACTCCTTGTGGAAGATGCCATGGAGATGCCCTTAATACGCTGCACACTGCTCCAGGAGTTCCTGAGCAAATTGAATGTGCAGAATTGAACTTTGGGGAGTTGGAATACATTTGTTTATGTGTACTTTGTTGTACCAAAGGGGACTTCCCCCTAATTGGTTTTGTTCTTGATTTCCCTTTTGTTTCTTTGTCCCCAAATTGTATTTTCCCTGTGTGAATATTGTATGTACCTTATTTAATTATGTTTTTTAAATGATCCATTGGGAAGACTGGTCCCAAAGAATCACAGGGGGAATGTGCAGGTGGAAAATTTGCTACACCTGAGTTACATTCCCATCATCCTTTTAAGTTACTTTTGACATTTGAAGATAAATTTGGCTGAGACCCATGCTGTGGGACTCTTTTTTGAGAGCTTGTACTTTTGGTAAAGTGCTGCAGGTATGAATCTCTGGCTTTTTTTGCTCTGCTCACTTGACTGAAAGAATCCTTTTCTTTTCCCTCTCTTTTTGATTTATTAAAATCCTATATATTTTTAAATACTAGGAGTATGCATTCATTTTTACTCCTACAACTCTTTGTTCATAGGTGGGAATAGGTAGAGGCAGGATACAGATACTTTCTAAAGGAAAGCATATCCCCAGAGAGTGTTTTGGAAGGACTCCAGTGACAGAGTCCTGATCTTGTAGCTGAGAAGCTAGTATGTTGCAGTATTAGAGCCAAGCATGGGACGAGAAGGGGAGAGAGGGGATTAAAAATAACTCCTGGGCCAGGGTTCCAAAAACACTCAAGAGCTGTCTAAAAATTACACTTTCAAAAAAAACCTACTTCTATCTTGAAGAGTTGAAGGAGAGTAGTGTACTTCCTAGTGAAGCTATTAGATATATTATTAGCTTTTGAAGATTGATTCAGTTCACCAAACATTAAGTTCCTGCTACATGCAGAAACTACCAGGTACTAGGAGATAAAAAAGGCAGTTATCCCACAAGCCCTGCTGTCATGAAGTTTACAGTGGGATAGTATTGAGTAGAGTACTGGGGAAACCCAAGTACTGGCTCTGGGATTCTAGCATCCAGATTAACTAGGTCCTCTCTTACTGAGGAGGAAACTAACTTGAAATATACAAAGCTTGTTAAGAAATTCTAACTGAAATCAAAGAGAGTAGTTAAGGAGATTTAATCATTAAAAGATAAGGTAAAAGAGTAACTGAAGCATAAGATAGTTATTCAGTCCCTGAAATTAAGGATTTGAGACTTTGTATCAAAAGAAGTTTTGTTTGGAGATATAGCACAAAACTACATTGTGGGAAATTCATATTGAATTGTGAAGTTTCTCCTCTAAGATATGAAACTGGGTTGGCTCCTCTCTTTTGTTTACATCCTAACTGGATTAAGGGCAGGGCTGAGCAGCTATGATGAACCCTGATTCAAAATGTGCTCAGGAGCCATGTTAGGAAGTATGGGGGGGGGGGGGGGGGTGCAGCTGGGTAGCTCAGTGGATTGAGAGCCAGGCCTAGAGACAGGAGGTCCTAGATTCAAATCTGGCCTCAGACACTTCCCAGCTGTGTGACCCTGGGCAAGTCACTTAACTCCCATTGCCTAGCCCTTACCACTCTTTTGTCTTGGAGCCAATACACAGTATCCAAGACAGAAGGTGAGAGTTTTTTATTTAAAAAAAAAAAAGAAATACTGCCTCTTAAAAATTTCAATCATTACAATATAAGCAACCGATTAAAACAGTAGAGGAAAATGAACTTGGGTGGTGAATTTAGGAAACCCAAATTAGTCTCACCTTTACTTCTTAACAAACGCACTAGGCACATATGGTTTTTTTGTTTTTAATTTTTCTGAATATATTTTCCTTATTAATTAAAATGGAAAATTGGACTAAGTGATGATCTCTCCTCCTAGCTCAGGTGGTCAAATTATATTTTCATTTTAATCAATGAGAAAAATAGAAAAAGAAAATTTAAGTGCTTCCCAATCAAAATGCAAATTCAGGGGTATGGTTTTTTATTTTGAATAATTATGATGATGCCATAAATTTTTTAACTAGTAAACTTAAAATTGGCTAATGAGCAGCACCTTGATGGATTTGTATATATAGAATGGATTAGTGATTAGGGTACTAGGCCTGAAGTCAAAAGGACCTGGGACACTCCTAGCTGTGTGATCCTGGACAAATCACTTAATCCCAGTTGCCTAGTCTTTATTACTCCCCTGCCTTGGAATTGATCTTTAAAATTATTCTAAAACAGAAGGTAAAGGTTTAAAAAAATTAAAACTAGCTAATGCTTCTATAGGCATAATAGGAAATAATTCAAAGTAAATTTATTTTTTAAAACTGTACAAGAGTGTTTGTAGCAATATTATACATAATAACAAAAAGAGAAAACTAGAAAACCACCAAAATGCCAATGTTTGGGGATTGGCTATGTAGATCTCAGCTACCATAAGTAATGGCATACAGAAAATATACAAAAATAAGAAAGTATCTATGGAAATAATACAGATGGGAAAAAGCAGAGCTAGATTGGTTGTGCTATTTTTTTAATTGTATGAATTTATAGTCTTAAAAACCCAATGGATTTTATATTTAGTGAATTAAAGATAACTGTCATTGAGTCCTATGCTCAATCTTATGATTAAAAAGTATACTATTTAAATTACAGCCTAGAAGCAGCTATATGGCTCAGGGGATAGAGAGCCAGGCCTAGAGAAAGGAAGTCCTGGGTTCAAATGTGACCTCAAAACACTTCCTAGCTATGTGACCCTGGGCAAATCATTTAACCCTAATTGCCTAAAACTTATTGTTCTTCTTCCAGAGAACTGACTCTTTGTATCAATTCTAAGACAGAAGGTGAAGGTTTTAAAATAAAATTAATTTTACAGCCTGAGAGTCATACTATATGAGCCTCACTGTACTGGTTAATATCATTAAATTGAACAAAATAGATAATTGCTTTTAAAAAATTTTAACTGCTATAGAAACCAAAGATAACAGAAGCTTTACTTAGAATGCTAGAATTATGTCTTAAATGTTAACTCCTACATGAGCAACATTTTTGTGCCTTGTTAATTAACATCGGACCTAAGAGGATAACTTTATCTTCAATTTTCTCCAGTAGCACCTTGTAGTCAGCATGGCAACTTCATCAGAAGAAGTTTTACTGATTGTAAAGAAGGTGCGTCAAAAGAAGCAGGATGGAGCCCTGTACCTCATGGCAGAAAGGATCGCTTGGGCACCTGAAGGCAAAGACAGATTTACAATCAGCCATATGTATGCGGACATTAAATGTAAGTCAGTCACCTCAAGCAGAAATTTGTTTTTTTAATATTTCAATAACTGAATTTCAATAAGTTCTGTCTCCTTTGTAGTCCTGTATATTTTGTTTTATGCATTTAAAAACATGATTCTGGGAAGAGATCCCCAAGCTTCACCAGACTGCCCAGAGGATCTATGACAAACAGTTCTAAAAGTTATAGGAGCAGTCGTAGGTTATACTTACAAGTACATTTCAAATTACTGTCATCTACTTGAGAGGCAGCATGGAATTGTGAAAAGAACCCGCCTTGGAGCCAAGGAGACGTGGGTTCCACTCCCAACTCTTCATAAGTTGCCTTTGTGACCCTAGCACTTGACCTCTTAGTGTGCTAGGCAGCTCTCTCAGACCATAAGTTATAGAGAAATGCCAGGCCACATTGGATGATGGGAGTTTCCTCATCTAAAACGTACCTATATTAATGAAATCACTGGTGCAATCACTCTCTGTCCATGTGCTCTGTTTATGTGAGCTATCTGGATATTTGACCAACAGCTTTAGGAAATCATGAAATACTTTGCATGGGTTTGGAGTTTTTTGAGGTTTTTGTTTTTTAAGTAGGGTATAAGAATGTTGCATGTTTTATTTAGCTATAAAGCCATTAAAAATCTTTTTGTTTACCCCCAAGTTTGTAAGTTTAGCTTTGATGATCAGGGTAAATATAGAACTTTGTGAATTGACAGGAAATTTGTTACATTGTATTTTTAGCAACATTTACCAAATTGTTTTTCTATTTTGGTTCTAATTGGAATTTGAATCTGTTCTCAGAAAATAATGCTCCACTGGTCTCAACTTGTGTGAGGTCCATGACTGCATAGACAAGTAAAATCTTAGCAGAATTATAGCTTAGAACTGTTCTGATTCACAAGAAGTAGCTATTCTCTGTTGCTATGACATGTATAACATAATACTATATTAATGAGTTAATGCATCAAAACAGAAAATCTGAGATATAGAAAATACTTAGAAAAGTAGGAAAACTGAATTGCTCCCAGTGAATTCCCAAATTAGTGATGCAGTGGATAGAGAGCCAGGCCTACAGACAGGTAGTCCTAGGTTCAGATATGGCCTCAGACTCTTCCTAGGTTGTGTGACCCCAAATGAGTCATTTAACCTGTTACCTCGCCCTTACTGCCCTTCAGCCTTAGAACAGATACTAAGAATTGATTCTAAGACAGAAGGTATGGGGATTTTTATTGTTATTGTTAAGTGAATTCCCATTAGAGGTCAGGATTTAAGGAACACAAGTCCAGATACAGCCAACTGTTCCACAGCTTAACATTGAGTATTCTTAGAATGTTAGAAATATTCTCTACATATGAGTGGCTCCCTAGTCAAGACTCCCTTGCATAAATGAAAATGTACTTATTAACTGTGAGTTCCTTGAGAGCAGGCAGGCTTTTTGGCTTTCTTTATATCCCTAGAGCTTAGCACAATATATTTAATAAATGTTTTTTTGACTTACTGTGTGCTAAGAGAGAAGTTTGAAATGTCCAGTAGGCAATTGGTGGTGTGTCACTAAATCTTAGGAGAAAGGCTAGTTGGATTTTTGCTTCATGTACACAGACATGATAAACCCCTGAAGCTGATGAAGCTACCAGGTAAGTAGACTAGAAGCAGGATCACCAATTAGGCTTTTGCCAGATAGTTAAGGAAAGATCTGAATTAGAATGAAAATCACTTTCCTGGTCATGTTGAGTGGCGCAGGGGGAGGCCAACTGAATCTGATTTCATCCACATGGAAGATTCCTATTCAGAGACTACCTACAGCAGTGCAGATCTAGTTTGTCCCTAGCTTCTAGTCTTGGAGGACTACCTCAAATACTGAGAATTACTATTTTTTAGGGTCAGAACTTGAACTGGTTACTCCCTTCAGTTATATCCAGCAAAATTAATTTCACATAAAATTTTTAGAAAGACATCTTAACACTTATTGTGGGTATAGCCAGATTTGGAGCCTACCAAAAATGCCAGCTGACTAAAAGCCTTAAGTTGACAGTTCTTCAGCTGAATATAAAAGGAGCTTATATATGTGAAAATTCTATTAGTATATTATAATGAAAAATAAAATTGTTTAAATAAAGAAAAAAGTTTTGGTTTCTAAAGAAGGGGTGGGAAGTTGCTATGAAACCTATTCATTCCCCTAGGCAACTATTTCTCTGTTAACATCAAGAAATCTAAACTTGTCATGGTGGGTTTAGCTTTGTGAATGATTTTAAAAGAAAATATCCTGTTTAATATGATGTATCTGATCCTAGAACTCAGTGTAGCATTGATATAGACACATAGATGAGAAGTTTCCAGAGGGACCTTTTGCCCCTCAAAAACAAGAATATACTGCTTGGAAGCCTGCGCTTCTTCACGTGTTGAAGCAGTGGCTTGCTTGTGGGCTTGGTTTTAAGACAATTGAGGCTCCTCGTCACCACACGGAGGGATCAGGGTGCCTGGACCCCTTAGTAAGACCCCGTTCTTGGGAAGAAATAGGCATAGTCTATTATCTGAAGTCCTATGTCAGCCAACGAACACTAAATAACTAATTAACCTCACGTTTGTTTTTAGGCCAGAAAATCAGTCCAGAAGGAAAAGCTAAAATCCAGCTTCAGCTGGTGCTACATGCAGGAGACACAACCAACTTCCATTTTTCCAATGAAAGCACAGCTATAAAGGAGCGAGATGCTGTGAAAGATCTTCTTCAGCAGTTGCTACCCAAATTCAAGAGGAAAGCCAATAAAGAACTGGAAGAGAAAAACAGGTGAAGGACAAGGAGAAGCCAGAGTATGGTCTTCCAAGACCAAACTGCCTTTTTGTTTCTTTTCAACTATACTTTTGTTATCCCTACTTGTTGCTACATAAAGAATTACCCCCTGTAGGGGTAGGAAAAAAAAACAAAAAAACTTTAATTTTTCAGATTACTTTTGGATATGCTCCCATTTAATCCAAACAATAACAGAAATAGAAATTAATTTTGAAAGGTAAATGGGGAAGATGAGCGTCCACTTAGATATCAGAGAAGATGTCTAGTCTTAGAGTGTTTTGCCAGACCTAAACTACAGAAATGAGAGTAGAGGTTGGGAGGGATTGTTTTAGGATTTGAGTTTAAATTAAACCTTACTGTACTTCAGACCATCAGTACACATGAAACTCAGTGTTTCAATAATGGTCAAAATTTTCCTGGGTAAAACAGTTACTATAAAAGGTTGCTGAAAATTTCTCCCCCTCACACCATTCAAAGCAATAGTGCTCTTTTATTACCATACCTACCTCCCCAAATATGCCCCTTTAATATCAGTTCAAGATTATGTATTTTGATACTACTTGCTTTTGAAACTTGAAGCTAAATGATACATTATTCTAGAAAGTTCAATTTTTATTTAATACATTCTATCACCAGAATGCTGCAAGAGGACCCTGTCTTGTTTCAGCTTTATAAAGACCTGGTGGTGAGTCAGGTGATAAGTGCTGAGGAATTCTGGGCCAATCGTTTAAGCATGAATACTGTGGATAGCCCTGCAGCATCCAATCACAAGCAAGATGTGGGCATTTCTGCAGCATTTCTGGTATGTGACCTGTCTTATCCTCAGACTTCTAAAGAAAGAGAAATTGGAAATTATATGTCTGATAGTATAAAGAAGAAGTTTATAATGCTTATGCCAGCTCTTCCACAAGAGCTTTGGCATTTTCTTCTAGTAAGAGTAAAATATTACATTAAATTTTAAATTCTATATCTTGTGTTCTCAGTCCCTTAAAATAACATTGTATGCTTATTTTGACTGCTCTTTTTTGCCTTTTTTTGCCTTCTTGTCTTTTTGACTGAATTCTGAGTAAATTAGTCTAGTTCTGAAGCTATCTGAGCTTTAAACAAAGCAATTTATTTTCAATTATAGCCTACTAACCAATCCTTGTTTCCCCTTTGTTTTAATTAATGACCTCACCTGTCCTGAAAGTTACAGAACTTCTCATGCATTTTTGTAGTTATCAAAATTAAAATGCATAACAAAATTGAAAGGTAGAAGAACATAGTTGGTAGAGCTGACCTCAAAATCATTAGGGCCTGCATGAGTTCAATCTCACTTCTGACACAGAGTTGGTTTTTTATTGTTTTTTTTTTTAAACCCTTACCTTCCATCTTGGAATCAAATCTGTGTATTGATTCCAGAAGGCAGAAGAGTGGTTAAGGGCTAGACAGTGGAGGTCAAGTGACTTGCCCAGAGACACACAGCTGAAAGTGTCTGAGGTCAGATTTGAACCTAGAACCTCTGGTCTCTAGGCCTGGCTCTCAATCCACTGAGCTACCCAGCTGCCCCCACGCATAGGTTTTAAGAGTCTCACAAAGTCACTTGTTCTCTCAGGACCCCCGGCAACTGTTTTAGACTGTAGGTGGCTGGTCCCCATTGCTAGAAGGAAATTATTCCCCTAGGAATTCTCTGAATGAGAGAAATCATAGGCCTAGCCCCCCAAAAAGTTGTGGTTTTTTTGTTTTGTTTTTAAACAAAGTTAAATAATGACTATTTCATTTTGAAAGCAGATAAGATTCTTAGGAAAAGATTAATGCCCAGCAGAAAAAAATAAACAGTTGCCATTGCTGAATTGGAAATATTATGCTGTCCTCTTTGAACCAAAATAACATTCATTTTACACATTATTGAATACTTTCTATGTGCAAGGTACTTTGTTAGGCCTAATTAGTCTATCATGAGAGCAGTTACTGAGATCTTACTTAAACTCAACAATTTGAGGACTTATTGTCTACAAATCGCACAGATACAGAACTGGATTCAAAAATAAGATAAAATTTCTGCCCTTGAGAAGTTGATAATTTAGCAGAGAGAGAACATGTTTTATTATTAAAATGTATCCATTAACATTAATTAGATATTTATAAAAGGAATAGTAACTAGGATTTCTTTTATCTGAGGAACATACCACCACCTTTCTTATAAACATCTACCAATTATCCAGCCCTTTGCCATTCGTGCACTTACTCTTTTTGCTACATTAGAAGTAAAATGTTTTAGAGGTTGGCTATTGGGTATAGAAAACCAGACCTTTGGAGCCTGGCTTAGTAAAAAAAAAAAAAAGAAAAAGCTCGGGGAGGAAATAGACAACACCCCAAATGGTTGAAAAGGCCAATGAGAAGTTTTGTTCCCTGTATCCAATCTATGGTTAGCCCTCAAGGATCATTCTTCTTGTCTCATTCTGATTGGCTTCTGTTTCTGTTCTTTCTCATAGGCTGATGTCCGCCCTCAGACAGATGGCTGTAATGGCCTAAGGTATAATTTAACCTCTGATATCATTGAGTCCATATTTAGGACCTACCCAGCAGGTAAGAAGTTACTATTTCCAATATTAAATGCACGCACACGTGTTTGTGATGCAATACATCTTGAAAGATGGCTTCCAATTCTTGCTGTTACTTTATTGATTAAAGAGCCTTTCTTGTCATCCTTTTCAGAATTTTATCTTATAGCTAAACTTAATTTGATCAGATTAGGTTTCTCTGAAAGACTAATCATTTTTATTTTTGGATTCATAGAGTGAATCGCATAATCAAAATTTTGTTTAATCTAGAATGATATATTCAGTGATTTTGTCATCCACTACTTATGGCTAGATTCAATGTAATTAATCTCATTCATGGTCTCAAAGTTAGGTGAAACTTGCAAACTTTCAGGTACCACCTACCTACCTGACTATCCATACTCGGACTCCTTTGTAGTCCTGCCATCTCTTTGGGACTATGCCAAGGTTCTATCCCAGATCTTCTTTCTCTGTTAATTTTCATTCTTAAATCTCATCTCTCCTATTTAATCAAATGAAACCTGAATATATATATACCCAGCCTTGATGTCCTGCATGCCAGGACATCATCTAATCTGCCTCCTAGACTTAGCCACTTAGTGTCTCATTGAAACTCATGTCCAAATAGCTCATATTTCTCCAGACCCACCCCCTCAATTCCTATTTATGTCTAGATCACTACCATTCTCAAGTCTCCAAGGTCCTATCCTCCAAAAAGCATCCTTTACCTTCTTTGCCTGCCAGCAATGGCCAGGCATCTGTCAGTTGCCAAGTCCAGTCAGTTCTGCCTCCTCAAAATCTGTGACTTGTATTTCCTTCCTCACCTCTGGCACAGGCCTAACCACGTCATACCCTTGACAACTTGCCTTTTCAGACTGATTGACCATTACTATCTCTCACACAACCTCTACTACAGCTAAATTAGTCTTTTCACTGTTTGCCACATAAGATGTTCTGTCTCCCATTTATGTTTACACTGTCTCCCAAACCTGGAATGCTCTCCTTCTGTGCCTTGGCCTGCTAAAACTTCTAGCTTCCTTTAAGAGCTCCTCCTAATTCTTCTAGTTGTTAGTGATTTTCCTTCCTTCCTAAAAAAGATTATTAATTACATTATATTCATTTATATTTAATTGTATCTAGGTTGTTCCTTTTCCCTGCCCCCCACCCCTTTACTCCCCCAATGACAAAAACTATTGTGCTTTTGTTCTTAAGTTTTATCATCATTTAGTACGGCATATACTGCTTGTTGAATTAAATTACCTTTTGCACAATTCCCTTGTACATATCTGTATTCCTTACTTAAATGCCTACACTGATGGGGAACTCACCTCCTAAATCATTCCATTCAATTTTTCAACAATTATTAAACTATATATTAGATTATTATTTATAGACATAGTCTACCTCTTTATGTATGTAATCCATGAGTTCTAATTCTTCCCTTTGGAACCACATCAAATGAATATAGTCCCTCTTCCACCTTAGGATCTTTCATAAATTTTAAGAAACATACTACCCAACTTAAATCTATTATTCTTCAGACTAATTATTCGTGGCCTTGTTTGAGTTCCCTTTAAGAGTTTTAAATAATGGAAATTTGTTTGATTTGTTTTGCTTTTAACTGGTGTCTAGATTCTCTATAGCTTTTTTAATTATACATCATTATCTGTTCTGTGTTTCCCCACAGTAAAAATGAAATATGCAGAAAATGTTCCACATAACATGACAGAAAAAGAGTTCTGGACAAGATTTTTTCAGTCCCATTATTTTCATAGGGATCGACTTAACACAGGGTCAAAAGATCTCTTTGCAGAGTGTGCCAAAATGGATGAAAAGGGTGAGTGATCTTTGTTATCACTGTCAGCATTCTGGTTTTCATTAAGGGCTATTTCTTCCTAAAATAGTGTGAATTGACTCAAAGTTGAGTTTGTTTCATTTTCTAGGTTTAAAAACAATGGTATCTCTAGGAGTGAAAAACCCACTACTAGATTTGACAGCACTGGAGGATAAATCATTAGATGAGGTAAGGAGAAGTGTAAGAGTTTTTATTAGGGAAGAAAAGGATCTCAAATTTATAGTTTTTAAGCAGCTCAAAGCAGAAATTCTTAGCCTCAGGGTCCACAGATAGATATTTTGGGGCCTGGGCTTGGATGGGAATTAAATCCTTAATTTCTACTAACTGCTAACTGAAGCTTAGCATTTCTTTCAGCTGTGTTTGTTTCAGCAACAAACCAGTATTTTTTTTTAATTACCACTTTTTAAAATAACATGTAGAAACAATTTTTTATAGTTTTTTGATTCAGATTCTCTCCCTCCCTCTACACACAGACTCTCCCACCCCTATTGGTAAATATCTGTTTTAGGTTATACTAGTACTTTTCATGTAATACTTATTTCCGTATTCCCATGCTTTGACAGAAGATAAATATCACACATACAATTTAAAAAAATCATGAAAGAAATAAAGTGAATGATGACATGTTTTGATCTGCAGCAGTTTCCTACAGTTCCTTCTTTGGCTTTAGATAGCATTTTTTAGCATGAGTCTCTTTGGATTATCTTGGGACCTTGTTTTGCTGATAATAGTTTAGCCTAGTCCAGTGATGGGCAGACTTTTTAAAGAGGGGGCCAACAGAAAGGAAATGCTCATCTTGTCAGTCTGTTTCTAAGGCAACTCTTTCAAAGTTTCATTGTATTCGGCAAATTAGGAATAATGTCAGAGGTTTTTGTTATAAAGATTTTTTTCCCAGTTGTTTCTGTTCTGATTTTGTTTGCATTGTTTTTGTTTGTACAAAAACTTTTTAATTTAATGTAATCAAAATTATTTATTTTACATTTTGTGATTTTTTTTTTCTTACTTTTGCTTGGTTTTTAAATTTTCCCTTTCCCATAAATCTGACAAGTATACTATTCTGTGTTCACCTAATTTTCTTATAGTTTCCTTCTATATATTCAAGTCATTCACCCATTCTGAATTTGTCTTGGTATAGGTTGTGAGATGTTGATCTAAACCAAATCTCTCCCATATTGTTTTCCAATTTTCCCAGCAGTTTTTGTCAAATAGTTGATTTTTATCCCAAAAGTTGGGCTCTTTGGGTTTATCATACACTGTCTTGCTGATATCACTTACCCCAAGTCTATTCCACTGATCCTCCCTTCCGACTCTTAGCCAGGACCATATTGTTTTGATGACTGCTGCTTTATAGTATAGTTTAATATCTGGTACTGCTAGGCCCCCTTCCTTCACGATTTTTTAATTATTTCCCTTGGTATTCTTGATCTTTTGTTCTTCCAAATGAACTTTGTTATAGTTTTTTCTAATTTAGTAAAGTTTTTTGGTAGTTTGATAGGTATAGCACTAAATAGGTAAATTGATTTGGGTAGGATGGTCATTTTTATTATGTTAGCTCGTCCTACCCATGAGTAATCAATGTTTTTCCAATTGTTTAGATCTAGTTTTAATTGTGTGGAAAATGTTTTGTAGTTGTATTCATATAATTCCTGTGTTTGTTTTGGCAGATAGATTCCTAAGTATTTTATATTGTCTAGGGTGATTTTAAATGGTGTTTCTCTTTCTATCTCTTGCTGCTGTGATGTGTTAGAAATATATAGAAATGCTGATGATTTATGTGCATTTATTTTGTATCCTGCAACTTTGCTAAAGTTATTGATTATTTCTACTAGCTTTTTAGTTGATTCTCTAGGATTTTTTAAGTAGACCATCATATCATCTGCAAAGAGTGACAGCTTAGTCTCCTCATTGCCTATTTTAATGCCTTCAATTTCTTTTTCTTCTCTAATTGCTACTGCTAATGTTTCCAGTACAATATTAAATAATAGAGGTGATAATGGGCATCCTTTTTTTTTTTTACACCTGATCTTATTGGGAAGGCTTCTAATTTATCCCTATTGCATATGATGCTTGTTGATGGTTTTATATATATACTGTTTATTATTTTTAGGAAAGGTCCTTCTATTCCTATACTTTCTAGTGTTTTCAATAGGAATAGATGTTGCTCTTCAGCTCTTAATCTTAGACCTAGGTCACTCAGAGATGGTGACTTGTCTGGTGTCCCTTTATAGGAATGAGTCTAGGTTTTTCTGACTCTGGGGTTAGCTTTCTATGCACTATGCCACATGATCTCTTTTCTTTGTCATTCTGCATTTTAGTCAGTATTCAATAATTTTAGCAGTTAATACATCATAATACTATAGCTATTATCATTGGAGGAAGGATGGTGTATAATTTTTTTAGATATCAAAAGAGCTCTGATCCTCAAAGAAACTTAAGAAACTGTGCAAGTGGTTTTTCTTCCAGGGCTGTGTTTAGGTTTGGGGAGAGGGCTTTAGTTTTGGGTTTGGGTTCTGCTTTATTTTTAAATATTTTATGTATAATAGTGTAGCACTTGATCTTAATCCCTCAGTCTCCTTCCTTATATTTCCATCCCACCTCTTTTTCTGGTCCCACAATTTCACTTACTTAATGTCTTTTATACCATCTTAACTGCAAGTCTTAGTAGGCAATATGCTTAACAATTTTATACCTGAGAATTTAGTAATTTATTTGGAGAATTTTTAAAGGTCAGTTATTCAACAATGGTCTTTTAAATTAGCTATGATATTTGATTAGAAGCAGTCTTATTTAAGAGTTTGGAGGAAAACTATTTTAGGTATTTTCTATTTTACAACTTCATATTGTTCTTCACAGGGCTATGGAGTTTCCCCTGTGCCATCTACTTCCAACTCTTCGAAATCCATAAAGGAGAATAGCAATGCCGCAATCATCAAGAGATTTAACCATCATAGTGCCATGGTCCTGGCAGCAGGTCTCAGGAAACAGTTAAGTATTAATGCATGCAGTAGAGTAGTAGTTGAATCTTTTATGCTAATTCCATGTTTTCTCTCACCCTGTGCTTTTTTAAAAAATATCCTTTCTTTCCCCTTTAAAGAGAAGCACAACATGATCATAATGAGAACAGCACAGATGGGAACTCTCGGGATTCAGACTTCTTTCAGCCACCAGTCAAAAGGGTAAGAGGTGGGACTGTTACTTAGTGGCACATTCTGTCTTCCTTTATTACCCCTTTCATTCAGCAGACTCTCCCTCCTTCCTTGCCACTCATAGAATTTGAAGCTGAAAGAGACTAGTCTCACAGCTTCTTTTTATTGATGAAGAAATTATAAACCAGTAAGGGTTATTATCTATACAGGATCAGAAATCCTGAAAGAAAAATAAAGACAAAAAACATCCTTCATGTTTGGCAACTATTGGGTATAATTATAATTTCTTTCATAACACCCAGGCAAAAATGAATTTAAGAAAATTCATGGAGTCTACAAATAATAAGTACCTTGTCAAGATAAGACCCCTTAATGGAGGGTCTTTATGTTATCCCAAGTCATTCACATTTGGTCCTAAAAATGTTAAGGAGTCATTGTGATCCTTTTCCTTGAGCAAGAGAAGCATGTGATAACTGAACAGGCAGGAACAAGGAAACACTGCTTTCTAAAATACCTCTTGGGGTTTTTTTTCTGAAATACATTTAATGCTACAAAATGTGTTCTCATGAATCTTATACTTCAGGTAGTACTTCTTATTGGTATATTTAAAGATAAATGTAGAGAAAGGATATCTGAGATTTGTTTTCTCATATTTACTTAAGTTATTTCAGGTTTCTCTTAGCAAATAATGCCATTATATATTTATAAATAATTTCAGGTGAAGTTACAGGAATCCATTGAATATGAAGACTTGGGGAAAAATAATAGCATAAAAACTATTGCACTAAGCCTAAAGAAGTCAGATAGGTGAGTTCAATTTCAAGTTAAAATACGTGTGAGTGTGAAAATTTATTTTATAAATCAGTTTGTGCAGAGTAATTCTACCCTGAATTCTTTCTAGAATATCTTCCATATTTTTGGCCAGTGACTATTATTCAAATGTTCTGTTTTTACCAAAATCTCCCTTGCAAGATTTCACAAATCTTAATTGAAATGATTACAGTTCAGAACCCACAGTTTACATCTTGTGATCTGAAGGTTCAGTGAATAAATTCTCCATAAATTTGTTGCCTTTGTGAATATATTTTGGAGAATAGATTTACCGAAATGTCTCATTTCTGCAACATCAAAAAAACCATATGGTAACTTCTGAGATGCTTGAAAGGCAAAACATTTCAGATTGACTTATATTAACTTTTTCCTCCTTCTTCAATCTTCAGGTATTATCATGGTCCAACACCAATTCAGTCCCTCCAATATGCAACAAGTCAGGATATTATCAATTCTTTTCAGAGTATTAAGCAAGAGATGGAAACTTACACACCCAAACTAACTCAGGTAAGTAACTTTAGAGAGTAAATCCTCACTTTTCTTTTTTTTTTTAACTTACAAAACTATCCATCTTGGGATAGATATATTTTGATGGAGCTCAAAATATTGCCATTATCTCTGCTAAATTCATACTTCCTATTTATTGCCCTTGTTTTAAAAAGGATCATAGGATCCTAGAGTATGAACAGGAAGGGACATTAGAGGTCACCTATTTCAAACCATTTTTTTTCCTACAGATGTGGTAATTGGTTAATAATTGATGTTAAGTGAAGAAAGAAGCAGTAGTGAGGCTGTTTATATTCTGACATGCATACATAAAAATATATATATATACAAAAATGCATCTATACAATCTTAATGAAAAAATTAGACTGGAAATTTCCCAGCACAGTTATGTCTCTGAATGTTGATACTGACACAGTGGAGAATATATTTTCTTTCTTTTACTTAGTATTGGTTCCAAGGTGGAAGAACAATAAGGGCTAAGTAATTGGGATTAAGTGACTTACCCAAGGTCACACAACTAGGACTTTTCTGAGGCCAGATTTTAATTTTAATTATCTTCATTTGTCATGCTTTGAAATTTTAAATAAATAAATGATTGAATTTCTATTTGAATCAGTGCACTTTTTCATTATCATCAAGAGAATAAATTATTACAACCTGTTTGCTAGCCTAGTCTCTTTCATTCACTATTGATCATTCTACTTTGCCAGAAAAAAATATGTGAAATAATTGGGGGAAATAATTTCACTCAATCCGTAAGAAAGATCCCATTTAAATAGCAGTGTTCTATGGCACTTTAAGTCCTCAATGACCACTCTTGTATTTCAGGAATTCTCTATTTTGTCTTAGGCTAAGGAATTGATGCCCATCCTTGAACAGTAAGTGGAACGAGAAGCCTGGTTCCTCTTTGAAAGATTAGAATATGAAAATCCTTTTTATCCTTGAGATGGTTGTAAATAGATCTTGGCTGATCTTTCCTGTTCTTCTGAATTAAAATTTTAACCTTCATTCTTACATTTTGCTAAGTATAAAGTAACTAAAAGTTCTAAAGGAGAAGTTTTTGTTTCATGTTCTCCAGGTTCTTTCAAGTGGTGCTGCAAGTAGTACCATCACGGCCCTATCCCCTGGAGGAGCACTTATGCAGGGAGGACCACAGCAAGCCATAAACCGTATGTGTGTCACAGGTTCATCATAGATGAAAGGGGGTGGGGGGACAGATAACATTTACTTTTTAAAAGTAAATATATTGTTCATTCATATGAGAGCTTTGTTTTCATAAACTATCATACATAATATAACCTGTTTAACACTGATTTTTTATTTTAACTGGCCCAAATTTAAGCTTATTAAAATGAAAGGAAATAAATCAAGTTAACATGGAGTGTGTACATTTATTTATTCATAAGTAAGTGGACAAAATTGTTGTCTGGTTTGCCAGCGAGAATTTTAATCTCTGAAGATCTGTTATGATCTCAGGGGAGTGATTGTACATGTTATTAGACTATGGGTCCAAAGTGGTCAGTCTCAAGGATTCTATATATGGAGCATACAGGGGGGCTTGGATTTCAAAAAGGTTTTCCTTTTCTTGCAGAGATGGTGCCAAATGACATTCAGTCAGAACTCAAACACTTGTATGTGGCTGTGGGGGAGTTGCTGAGGCATTTCTGGTCCTGTTTTCCAGTTAACACACCATTCCTAGAAGAAAAGGTAAGAACAGAGGAATTCCCATCAGCCTTGATTGTCAAGGTGACATGGCTCAGGACATAGTGATCAGGGGTCAGAAATACACTCATAAACTTTAGCCACTTAGAACATTAAGGTGAGTAACTTGATACTAAAGACACAATTCATCAAATATGTTACCCTCATCATGCTTTGGGGAAGAGAAAATGAATCTCCAAAGGGAGAGACACCAGGGTACAGTTCCCCCAAAAGCTCTTGTTGTTTTAATCCGATTTATTAAGCATTTGTTAATTTGTTCAACACTCTTAGTTGCTGGGTGACTATAAAACACAAAGGATTCCTGACTCCCTGACCTGTGGAGCTTTCTTAGAAGAGTAGAAAAGAGGAGGGAAAGTACGAGAAAACAAGAGGAAGAGAGGATCCAGCACTTAGGAAGGGAGCCTTGCAGGTTAGCATAGTCCTTTGTGAAACCTTGGCTCATAAGACAGGTGCTTTGTGTTTCTATTGGCCCACATACTGGGCAGGAATCTGATTATAGCTAGCCAGAAAAGGGGACTCCTTCGTTCCATAACCATCTATTCAGTGCCTACTAAAAGGTGGCATTGTGAAAGGCACTGGGGATACAGAGACAAAATTGATGCCATCTCTGCCCTTGAGCTCTATTCTATAAATGCAAAAGTGTAGAAAGGCATTAGTGTCTAGAGTGGTTAGGAGGCCTCAGGAGGGAGCATCTGAACAAACCCTTGGTCAGTGCTAGTGATTCTACAAAATGGAAGTGCTCTAGGCATCAGGAGGTAGGATATCAAATCCAACAAACAACTACTCTAGTTTGTAGCTTAAGCCTTCAAAGAAGCATTATATGCCATAAAACCTGGGAAAATCATAAGCTGGAACCAGATTGTGATGAGTTTTAATGCAAAATGGGTTTGTTGTGACCTAAGAACAAAAGGAGCCATTGGTACATTCTTAAATGTAAAGTGCCTTTAGATCTGTGTTTTGGGAGTATCTGTCAGCTCTTGGGAACTATGTGCATAGAGGATGGGAAAAGGGAAAAGCAGTTGTCCAAAACAGCAGAGCTGAGTGTGATGTATGATCTATACCAGCAGTTAACTAGGAGGTACCAAATGGAAAAGAAAAGACTGCATCTCACTGTTGGAATTAATGGAGAGCAGCAAAAGTTTTGAAGTGACCAGCACAGAATGCCCTCTAATTGTGTTTGTGTCATTATGCACAAAGTATAGGTTGGTGTCTTTCCAAGATGTAATGGTGGAAGGGCTAGAGGAATTCTTCTCTTCAACTTGTCAGGAAAATGAAATGTTCCTTGAAAAAAATGAGGAAAGTATTTCAAGAAATCCAAGGAAATGGGGCAGCTGGGTGGCTCAGTGGATAGAGAGCCAGACCTAGAGATGGGAGGTCTTATCTGGCCTCAGATACTTCCTAGCTGTGTGACTCTGGACAAGTCACTTAACCTCTGTTGCCTAGCCCTTACTGCTCCTTTTGCCTTGGAACTAATACTCAATGTTGACTCCAAGATGGAAGGTAAGGGTTTTGAAAGAAAGAAAGAAATCCAAGGAAAGGAGTATGATGATACCAAATAGAGGCTTAATCTATATCAAGAGATTGGATGATAGAAAATTTGAAAGAAGAAAGCTACTTAACATTTAGCAATAGAGAGTTACTTCTTTTGAAAGAGGAATTGGTAGCTTTCTTAGAGCCAGTGTCCAAGTTGTGCCTTAAAGTCTCTTGAGACTTGTTGAGCTGGACAGTCATTACCCACAATATGAAGAGCATATTGCTGGATCTCTAGAATTCTTCAAGAAACTGAAGACCCTGTTTAGGGGTAGATGTGGCACTTTTAGCCCTGTAGCCCCACAAAAGTAGGAGTGTCAGGGAAGCAGCTTGGAATGAATTACGAAGGATTTTATTAAGCATCTGTGATATCCTGAGAGAACAAATGCAAAAACCAGAGAGGTCCTGACCTCAAAGAATTTAGAAGAATGGAAGAGGATGTTTTTGTCTGGGAAGTCACAGCAGGGACAGTAAGTGTAGTCATAGGCAAATTGATTTGCATGTGCCTTTTGAGTAGTCTTATTGATTTGAGTACAGTTCAGAGCTGGAAGAGTACACGAGGAAGATGGTAAAAAAGAAGGCCAAGGTGAGATATGTTGAAGTATGACTGGAGCCAGCTATAGAATAGGCCATAGTATAAATGATCTGGATAGCATAGATCTGTGTTGGCAAACCTATATATAGCACAAGTGCCAGAGGGGGCTGCTCCCTTCCCCTCTCCATGTGCACCTGAGGACATTTGCCCCATCAATTGCCCCTCTGCCCAGCAGCCCAATGGAGGCACTTCCTCTCTCCCGTCTGCCATAAGACAGACCTCACATGGGCATGAGGGTTGCAGTTTGGGCACTTGGTCTCTAAAAGGTTCACCGTCACTGGCATAGACCATGAGCAAGAATTACAGAGCTAAGAATAAAGTCCTACAGGAGCATTTAGCTGTAGACAGAACCAAATTATTTGCCCATGGTAAATTAATTATATTATTTCTTTGAGTTCTGTTACTTGGGGAGAAACCAAACTCTTCATTTATTCAGTGACCATTTTACCATGAGGTGCCTACTCTGTGCCAAACAATCCCTGCTTGTAAGGAACTTAAATTCTATTGAGGGAAACAACACATACCCTTAAAGAGAAAATATAAATAAAAGTTGTCATAAAAGGATGATTTTAGTAAGTGGAAATATAGTATGTAGTATGTATCAGAGGCAAGTTTAGACCAGGTCATTATGGTTAAAAGCCACTTCTACAGTCCCTGTGCAACACTACATCTTACTGTGCATTTGCTCATATTTTTCAGGTAGTAAGGATGAAGAATAATTTGGAACGATTCCAAGCTACTAAGCTCTGCCCATTCCAAGAAAAAATTCGGAGACAGTATTTAAGCACAAATGTAAGAAAACAGCTGATTTAACATTTTCTATGTGTAGTAAAATACTTAGATTATATTTTATTTTGTATTAGCGAGCAGACATTCTGGTTTTTTTTTTTTAATCAGCCAAGATTATTTGCCATTATATGTCTAAACATAATGGGTTGAGGAGTATAGGTGGTGAAATTTTCTTTAAAAGTATTGCCTAAATAGACAAATAAGTGATCTAAGACACTGAGCAAGGTAAGACTTTATAAACAATTCCCCACAAGTGAGACAAGGGATTTCTTATGCAAATACCAAAATTTCATTCAAAATCATACTCATTCATTTTAATCTGATGGATATTATCCTTTATCTTTTTGAGCATCTATAAACATGCCACTTCTTGATCAGAAAAGTTTCTGATATAAGAGAACCACTTCTTTACTTTTCTTATAAGAGCAGCAGTTTAAATAGGGGAATCCCCAGTGACTTCCAGATTTGATTAAAATAAGTCCTATCACTAAATGATTGGGCATCATAAGCCAAACAGTTAAGTGAGTTCTCTGTCAGACCTATCCCTCTGCACATGTTTGGTGTGGAGCCAATCCCTGACATGCTGGAAAATTAACATCTCCCCCACACAAACACATTTGCACACACAGTGTGTGGCTAACTCTTAGGGCCACCACAGGGCCCTGTGACCTCCCGGAGGTAATTAAACCAGGCCTCTGGCCTGGGGTCAAGTAAATCGGGGATGTTTCCACCAAGAGTCAGCCCAGAGGCAAGAGCAGTCTCAGTATGCCTAGAGCAACTGTGAACTCCAAGATCTTGACCTGGGATCCTGGATACTTTCATTAATTCTAGGATTCCCCACGTGGTGACTTGTGTACTCACTTTGCTGCATCCAGCCCGTCGTCTTCTTTGGCTGTCTCTAATGTATAATGACTTTTGATGCTTGTATCCAGCTTGACTCTTATGCTCAGAGCCCTTCGCTGCACACTGGGTCACCAGTAAATGGTGGTAATGAGTTTAGGTCATGGTATGTCAGCAGAGGTACTGCAGCCTTCCGGGGTGTTGTCAAAGTCTTTTGGCTGTTTTACAGTTGGTAAGTCACATAGAAGAGATGTTGCAGACAGCCTACAATAAGCTCCACACATGGCAGTCCAGGCGCTTGCTGAAGAAGACGTGAAGGAGCCCGGGGCATCGGAGGCTTTGGTCCCTGGGATGCTTTCTGCAGCAGTTGAGGGAACACACCCCGAGCAGCTCACACATCACCCAGAAGAGGCTGCAGGGACATCTGCAGCCACTGGACTTGGGAGCTGACGCTATTGAACTTGCACATTCTGGAGTGAAAGGAGCTGTGGTTAAACTTGAAAACTGGGAGGTAAATTAAGGCAGAACCAAAACAAGCTGAATTGCAAAAAATATATATATTTTAAAAAGACACTGTTTACTGCAGTTACTCAGGAACTGCTTTTGATTTGCATTAAGAGCTGCTTTCAGAAATAAAAAGTAACTTTTAAAAGGGTGAATTGATAAAAATCTGAAAAAAAAATTTTTTTTTGTCTAACCTTTTTTTTAAGTATATGGCACAGGGTAGAAATTTAATGTTGTTGTTTTTTTGTTTTTGTTTTTTTCCTTCACTGGATCCTCACGTTTTACTGGATTCTGTTTGTACTTTACTGAAACAGGTTGAAAAAGGAGTATTTTAAATAAAGCAGAGAGAAGCTGTCGCTCTAACCGTCAGGAGACAATTGTGGTCAGAGGCATCTTCTGCTCTGTGTTTCCTACGGAAATGAGAAGCAATAGAATTGCACTGAGCGCTTATTTGTGGTTTGGGGTCCTGGAATGACACAAGGGGAACAGTTTTGCAGAAAGTCTTGAATTTTTTATGCAAAATCTTTTCAAGAGACAATGGAGCTGCATGTTTTTGTTTGAGTGCACATGTGCACTGCTGAGATTTTTTTAAGATGGCATGTGCTTTGGGAAACAAACTGCTTTTTTAAGAGTTTAAAGATCTTACAAGTGAAGAGAACTATAAGAATCATTTACTTATTTTCACCTCTTTAAGAGAAATAAAGTTTCTCAAGTCTGTTTTTTTCCAGTCTCTACCTGACTGTTAAAACTATTTTTGGCGAATCGATAATCATTGCATAGAGTGGAAAGCGTGTGAATGCAAAAAGAAGTTAGATATGATATTGTATCTGGAATCTGTGCCATATTTTGTTCCTAATAGGATCAACTCACTGTTTATCTAAGACTTAGCTGTCTTGTATTAAAAATTATACAAAAAAAGTAAACCCGTTTTATACATACCGTTTAACTGACACATTCTGTGTTTTTTCATTATGTCTGTTGGTTCCTGTCTGGTCTTGCAGTGGGTTGGGTTGCTCATACGCTGAATTTGAAGCAAATGTCACTTTGCATTTCATAATCCGGGTGCAAGGGAAAACTATATTTAGTACTTGAACAGGGGAATAAGTAGGGAAAGGTGATCAAAACTCCAGAGACAATATGGATTCCATTTTTCTTTGATGTATGTGAGTTCCAACAAATGGTGTCTCTGGGTTTCAGTCAGTTTCAATGTGCACAACGTGGGAGGCCAAGTGTGGTCCTCTGGAATGAGGCCATCGGCCCCCCTGCAGCAGAGGGTCCGCTACCTGCTCAAGGCAATCACCAAGGGCTTCCCGATGTGGGCAGTGGGTAGGTCATTATTCCAGAAGCAGATCTAGTTATCTGCTTCAAGAACGTGCTGTTATTCATGGGGATACAAGTAGAGAATATGATGATGCCAGGTTGGGGGTGTCAGAGGGGAGGTGGGTGTGGGAGATGGGATAAGATGGGTTCTCTAGGACCAGTATCAAGCTGTTAACTGTGGATTGACAAGCCAACAGTAACTGACCAGAGCACACACAGACCACTCAGTAAACGGGGAAAATTGTTTAACTAGAGGAAAGGTTAAAGGGAATGGGATAAACCCTAAAGCTAAATCTCTAATTAAAACCCCAAAGATTTGTCTCCTCAAGGAGAGTCTTCACAGAGTTGTTGTCTAGACTAACCCTCTCCTCACTTACTAGGAAATCCCCAGTCCTTGCTCTTCCTGAGTAGCACTAAACCCCACCTTGGTGGTATTAAGGCCCTGGTCTGTGTAAGCTGGGCAAGCCCAGGGAAGATCCCTAGAACGAACAGACTCACTGACAGCTGCTGATGACAAGATTCTGAGTCAGGCTCGCTTCCATTCAAGGTTCCTGACAGGAAGACAGGAAGACAGGCACGGGTGACCCACAAGGAAGGCTGACAGCCAAAAGCCTCCTAGATGTTTGCAATCTGCAAACCCCAGAGACAGACTAACTGTTTCTGAGTTTTTCCACTCAACCCCCTTTCCCAACATTCCAGAATTCTTTCCCTGTCGGTCTCATGCCCTCCTTTGCAAACCTACACACTCTCCTACTTAACTTTTCATTAAAATGGGGGTGGGGGTAGAACATGTGGGTCAGGCATGGACAGGATGTATTTTCTAACCCATTTTTGCTCAATGCCAGTCACCCCGATTACATATGTAGAAGTCGCATCACAGTATACTTCACATTCACCATCCTGAATCAGTCGAGTTTATTAAAAAGCTTCTTAGGACCAGGCAATGTACTGTTCATTGCAGAGACAAAGACAAAGTCAAAATATAAAGGATCGGAGCAGCTGGGTAGCTCAGTGGAGTGAGAGCCAGGCCTAGAGACAGGAGGTCCTGGGTTCAAACCCGGCCTCAGCCACTTCCAGCTGTGTGACCCTGGGCAAGTCACTTGACCCCCATTGCCCACCCTTACCACTCTTCCACCTATGAGAAAATACACTGAAGTACAAGGGTTTAAAAAAAAAAATATAAAGGATCTCGTGCTTCCATAAAAAACTTCATTCTAATAGCAGCCAGAGTTCAGAGCAACCTCAGAGAAGGCATGAGAAGCTTTAAAAAGAGGAGAAAAGGCCTTTTCTGAAAGGTAGTGCTCGCCCTGAGTCTCAAAGGCCTGGAATCAGGAGATGGAATATTACGTGTAAAGGACAGCAAACTGTCCCTTGTGTCCAAAGACTTGAAAGTATGCAGAGGAATAAGGGGTCCAGGCTGTAAAGAGGCTGGAATTTCAAACTGGGGCTTATATGAGATCGTGAAGGGTGAAGGGGCTCCTGGAGGGATGGTCAGTCAGACCAGACTGGTGCAGCAGAGCTGGGATGTGAATGGGGAAAGACAGGAACAGAGGCATCTGTTGGGACGGGGGCCATGGAGACCCTCGAGACAAATGCAATAGATGTTAACATGAATTCCTTCACCGGGTAATTTGCTTTTTTTTTTCCTTTTCATCACTCCTCTGCCAAGAGAGAGTCCTCTGGAAGCCCATCTGCATACATTTATTAATAAGCAAGTTCCTGCCCTTGGGGAAGATAAATTAGACAGTCCCTATGCTTGAGCTTACAGCATAATAAGGGAAACGATACCATTAACTTTAATAGAACTAAACCAAAGGCTAAAATTCCACCCCAAGAAGTAGAGGGAACTTGCAGGACATATTTGCCAACAGATTACAAACCCTAAAATGGGGCTTAAATGGATCTGATAAAAATCATACAAAAATCATCCTACCTGCACAAAACTTCGTTCCCACACGGTTAGTCATAGTGGATCAT
Organism: Gracilinanus agilis; assembly: GCF_016433145.1. NCBI lineage: Eukaryota > Metazoa > Chordata > Mammalia > Didelphimorphia > Didelphidae > Gracilinanus > Gracilinanus agilis. The sequence continues at coordinate 231,660,051 of NC_058135.1, read as the reverse complement.
AACAAGAGGTAAATACATTGTCCGAAGTATAAGTAGCCCATGTGGAGAACTTGTGAGGAAAAGATCGCTTAACGGACAGTAAATAAAAACAGCCTCGCATCTCACCTTCACTGAATGCCATTTTCCAGCCACTAAGCGTGAGGGGGCCAATTCCTCATGAATAGGAAGAGGTCAGTGCAGGGTTCAGCCACACACTGATTCCCCTCTGACTGATGTTATTTATGATTCACCTAAGACACCTGAATTTAATGCTGTTTTATGCAAGTTCTTTGGCCCGGTCAGACCACATCTGAGATATCTGATGTATTTCTAGGCACACTGCATTTGAGGAAAAGTTACAAGCCTTCCTAGAATCAGTGACCAGAAAAGCATTTATACTCAAAACCACAGGATCATAGGTTTAAAATTGAAAAGAATCTTCAAAGTCATCAAGTATCCCCTCATTTTGCAACTGAGGAAACAGACACAAGGGGTTCAGTCATTTGTCCAATGTCATGAAGGCCAGCCAGATGAAAACTAAAATCCTTGTGATTCCCAAGTCCAACACATTACTAAACTTGCTTTGTATCATTAGATTGACAAAGGTGACAAAAACGGTAAAGGACTTGTTGGAAGGGCTCTGGGAAATGACACTCATTGATGGAGCTGTGGACCGGTCCAGCCATTCTGGAAAGCAATTTGGAACTTGCCCCAAAAGTTACTAACCCGTCTACTCTTTGATCCAACTATAGGTCTACTTACTAAGTCTAGCAGAGGTAGGCCCTCCATAGAGCTCCAAGAAAGAAAGTAGAACCATATGTACAACAACATCACGGCTCTTTTTAAGGAGCCCCAAAGAAATGGCTAAACAAATTATGGTTTAATCATATAAAGGAATATTATCACCCTATAAGAAATGATGAATGCTTCTGGAATCCGATCCCTAGTTAACTGAGGAGAAAAATGTATATGATGAAAATTAAAAACCATAAGACTGAGGCTTCCGGGTTAAGATGGCGGCAGAGTAGGAAGCAGCTCTAAACCTCTCCTGACCGAAGCACACAAAACTCCTCAAGGGGACATAAAAACGGGTCCAGACGAACGGAGGAACCCCACAGCAGGACACAGCGTGGAAGGTACGTGGAATCGAGACATTTCCAAGCTAAAAAGGGCTCTCACTCAAGCGCAAGCTGAGCAACCGCCCCACCCCCACCCCCTCCACACTCACCTATAGCTCTGAACCCAGCTAAAAAGAAGTGGAGCAAGTTTGGGGCACCCATCGAGTCATCGGCAGCTCCGGGACCTGTTCCTGAGAGCAGCAAGACTTAGGACCCCATTAAGTCAAGAACGCACGCGAAAGCTGAGCGCGCGGGAGCAGAGAGTGGACGCTGGGCGCGCGGAGTGCCGGCTGAGCAGAGGTGTGGGTGGAGGCAAACACAACCAGGAACTAAAGCCTAAGTGGGGAACCAGTGCAGACGGGTATACGACTGTGGAAGTAGCGCCCTGAGACTTGTAAAGAAACCTCCTGCAGAGGTTCAAGCAAGGGAATCCACCAGGGGGCTTGACCTTGGAAAAAACTAGATCTCAGTCCTCAGGAGCCAATAGATCTCAGACACTGAGAGCGAGGATAAACCTGAGAAGCTGCTGGGCTAATGATGGCTAATCAGTTACAGGAAATTCAGAAGAGAAAGAATAATAACAAAAAAAAGAAGTCTTTAACACTCGACAGCTTCTACACAGAGAAAATCCAGACAACCGAGCAAACAGAGGAGGAGAACAAACAACCATCCAGACCCTCCCCAAATAAGGAAAACTCCTCACAACCTATGGAAGAGTTCAAATCTGAGATTTTGAGGAAAATGGAAGAGATCTGGCAAGAAAATAACAGCTTAAAAGGTAGAATCTTGCAACTGGAAAGCGAGGCTCAGAAACCAAATGAACTGATAAGCAAATTGAACACAAGAAATGACCAGATTGAAAAGGAATACCAGAAGATTATGGCGGAAAACAAGAAGATTATGGCCGAAAATCAAAAGATTATGGCCGATTACCAGAAGATTATGGCCGAAAATCAATCCCTAAAGGCTAGAATTGAGCAAGTAGAAACTAATGATCTCTCAAGACAACAAGAACAAATAAAACAAAGCCAAAAGACTGAAAAAATAGAAGGAAACATGAAATATCTCAATGAGAGAGTGACAGACCAAGAAAACCGGTCTAGAAGAGACAATTTGAGAATAATTGGTCTTCCAGAAAAACCAGAAATCAATAAAAACCTGGACTCTATACTAACAGAAATAATTCAGCAAAATTGCCCTGAAGTCCTACAACAAGAGGGCAATATAGACATTGAAAGGATTCATAGAACACCTGCGGCATTCGATCAAGAAAGGAAAACACCAAGAAACATCATTGCAAAATTCAAGAGTTTCCAAGCAAAAGAAAAAATCTTACAAGAAGCCAGAAAGAAACAATTCAAATATCAAGGAGCAACAATCAGGATCACACAGGATCTGGCAGCCTCAACACTAAAAGACCGCAAGGCGTGGAATACAATATTCAGAAAGGCAAGAGAGCTGGGCCTGCAACCACGGATCAAC
>NC_058135.1:231594714-231652480 GCF_016433145.1 Gracilinanus agilis | reverse complement strand
AAAAAAAAAAAAAAAAAAAAAAAAAAAAAAAACCATAAGACTTTAAGAACTCCAATTAATTCAATAATAAATCAGGTTTGGAAGAGGGAAAATGAATCATGCCACCCACTCACTACCAAATAGGTGATGGAATTAAAATACAAAATAAGATGGGTATTTGGGGGTATGGCTGGTGGAAAGGTGTTTTGCAAAAGTATGAATGCTTGTTGTGAGGGAGTTTAATGAGGGAGTTTTTTTTGTTTTAAATTGTCAAATGGAAACTCAAAGAATTAGAAGGAAAAAAGTTAGTTTGCAGGTGACTTGAGAGACTTAACTAAGGAAAACCATTCAAAAGGCATTTAAGCATGAGACTAGGAAAAAGACAACAGAAGATGAAAAAGATATGTAAAGATTTCTAATGGAGTTTTTCACCATCACTGACAGTGAATCCATCAAACTTTAGAATCTAAAGTCAGATTAAAAGGAAGCTCTACCAAATAAAATGGTCCAGAAATACAACAGATTTGCCTTTTTTAATAAATTTATTATCACTGGAAATCTTCAAGGAAATATTAGATCATCTGTAGTCTATGAAATTATAGCATGTGATCACACTTGAAAGGCTCTGGGTTAGATGACCTTAAGGATCTAGAGGATAAAATCATACTCTAAGAAGCAGAAGCCACGATTGGCCACCTAAAAGAGCATTCAGAAAATGTACCTCATTCTCTTAGCACAATAGGTGTAGAATATTGCATTGTCAGGGTTAATGTTTTAGTTTTGCTGAACTATTTTTTATCTTATTCTTTGTTACAAAATATGGTTTACTCTTCCCAGCTGTGTGACCCTGGGCAAGTCACTTGACCCCCATTGCCCACCCTTACTCTTACACCAAGGAACCAATACACAGAAGTTAAGGAACCAATACACAGAAGTTAAGTGTTAAAAAAAAAAAACATTTAAAAAAAATATATGGTTTACTAAATAGGCAAGAAAGGGGATATTAGGTACTTAATAAATGTTTACCCATATTTGGAAATTCTGTAAAAACAAAAAATAAAAATTTAAATTAACTAATAAAGAGGGAGCATAGTATAGCAAGAGACTATAAGACTTGTCAAGACACCTGAGTTTAAGTCTTGAATCTTAACATTTAACTGTTTGACCTTGAATATATACACTTTATTTTCTTCAACTCTTAAGATCATTATTTTCTTCAACTCTAAAATGGAAGTAATATTGCTTACACTACCTGCAAATTTTTAAGAGCTTTAGAAATTATTTCTGTAATTTCTTCTCTGGATAACCCATTCCCTAATTCAAAGTTTAACATCTTTTTTAAGCAAGTAGATGGTTTCCATCAGTTAGTTACCATGGCTGAAAATGAATTAAGCTGGAGCCAACATTATAATAAATCTCTGATCTTAGCTAATCTGGCCCTCAAAGGAGAGAAATAACCCATCTCAAAGCCTGTATTTTAAATCTTTCCAGCTTGAAAAGACCTGCTGGAATTTTGAGTCCTACAGGCATAGCCTTCAAGAGCTCATAGGTTGTAGTTATACTACACAGAAGCATTTAAATAGAACTGTCCCCTCTTGGGTGACTTTCTGACTTTTTGTTCAGCACAATGCCCCAACTGCCACCTCCCCCTGAAACTTCCCTTAGCACCTGGGGCCTTCTCACCCTGGAATATCTCTCCACCTTTTCTACCCCTTTTTACCCATTGGTGAGTTCCCCCTAAGGCAAATTCCTTCAGGGCAAAGACTGTCATTATTTTTGCTTTTATCCCCAATTTATCTGGCAGATAATTAGTGCTTAATAAATGCTTGTCTCCCTGCCTGTTAAATATCTTATCATACTTTCTTTAAACTGATTTTACCTTCCACTGTGTCTCTTTTCTTTATTAGATGTTAGTCCTCCTCAATCCATCCTTATTCACAGGATTTTGCATCAATATTTTAAAATATTGAGGGACTGATTTTCAAGGTAGCTCAGATAACATTCTAAAACAACTGGAAAAAAATCAGAAATTATATTATCACCAAAAAGGATAAATTAGAAATGTCAACAACTACCTACCCACATGCTTATTTTTTCCTCTATAAAATCTTTATGAGAATAATCTATACACAAGTGAAGAATATCCTTACTGAAAATAGAAGGAAATGGAGTTTCATAGACAATTATTTTTACACAATTTACTGAAAGGCAGAGATATACCAAATCTTGCTGTTTGTCATTTGTTAACCAAAAACCCATTTGACTCAGTACAGCAAACAAAACAGTCTTTTTTTTTTTTTTAAACCCTTACCTTGTCTTGGAGTCAATACTGTGTATGGCTCCAAGGCAGAAGAGTGGTAAGGGTAGGCAAGGGGGTCAAGTGACTTGCCCAGGGTCACACAGCTGAGAAGTGTCTGAGGCCGAATTTGAACCTAGGACCTCCCATCTCTAGGCCTGGCTCTCAAACCACTGAGATAACCAGCTGCCCCCTAAACAAAACACTCTTAAAGCTTCCCCTCCAACAAAGTATCTTCTACTTGTATATTCAGGTCTTACTAGAGTTTCTGTTAGATGCTTCCACAGAAAACTCCCATTTTTTTTAAATTTAATTAATTTAGAATATTTTTCCATGGTTACATGATTCATGTTCTTTCCCTCCCCTCCTCCCACATCTCCTCCCGTATCCAATGAGCAATTCCACCAGGCAGAGAACCCTTTTTAATGATGAATTTAGTGATTATTAGTATATAGCAAAGCATGTAACAAAGAGGATAGGAGTGTGCTAACCAAAAGTTTTTAACAGCATCATAAAGTGTGTCCTGCACCTGCCCAGTGAAAGAGATTTTATACAATGATGAAATCCTCTGGGAAGAAGTTGATTGCATTTAATCCAGAAATTTCCTAGAGCCTCTTGGATGCCATAGATAGCCAAGTTTCAGAGGCAGTAAGGTGGTACAGTAGACAGTGCAGGTTTTAGAGTCAGGAAGATCCAAGTTTGAATCCTGCCTCTGACACTAGCAGTCTGACCCCAGCAGAGTCATTTTATTTCCATTAGCCTTAGTTTTCTACATCTATGCAGCAGAATAATAATAGCAGCTGTCTCACCAGTTGTGAGGATAAATTGAGGTAACAGGTAAAGTGCTTTACTATTTGAAAGTGCTGTATAAATATGAACTTCTACTATGCCCAAAGGGGCTGTCTACCCTTTGAGCCAACCATACCATTGCTGGGTTTATACCCCAAAGAGATCATAAGGAAAAAGACTTGTACGAAAATATTTATAGCTGCGCTTTTTGTGGTGGCAAAAAATTGGAAAATGAGAGTATGCCCTTTGCTTGGGGAATGGCTGAACAAATTGTGGTATCTGTTGGTGATGGAATACTATTGTGCTCAAAGGAATAATGAACTGGAGGAATTCCATGTGAACTGGAGGAATTCCACGTGAACTGGAAAGACCTCTAGGAATTGATACAGAGTGAAAGGAGCAGAACCAGGAGAACATTGTACACAGAGACAGATATACTGTGGCCCAATCAAATATAAGATTTCTCTACTTAGCAGCAATGCAATGATCCAGGACAATTCTGAGGGACTTATGAGAAAGAACCCTATCCATATCCAGAGAAAGAACTGTGGGAGCAGAAACAGAAGAACAGCTGCTTGATCACATGGGTTGATGGGGATATGATTGGGGATGCAGGCTCTAAACAATCACCCCAGTGCCACTATTAATAATATGGAAATAGGTCTTGATCAACGACACAGGTAAAACCCAGTGGAATTGCATGTTGGCTATGGGAGATGGGTGGGAGGAAGGGAGGGAAAGAACATCAAACGTGTAACCATGGAAAAATATTCTAAATTAAATAAAAATTTTCAAATTAAAAAAAATGAGCTTCTATTGCTGCCCTGAACTTAAGCTTTTTTATCATTGAACTCAGGGCCCTAAAAGCTCAGATGGTTGATATAATTTCTGGGAAACATGAATTAAAGATAGCTACAAGGAGCTTCATTCAGCCCCTGAGACTTAGCATGGGCATTTATTAAGTGCCTACTACTATGTGCCAGGCATTGTACCAAATACTGAGAGTAAAGGAGGGTAAAAAAACAGCTCGCTGTCTGTTAGAGGAGACTTACATGTGTAAATATTATGTATAAATTTATACTATGTACAAATAAGATATATACAGAATAAACTAGAGAAAATCTCAGAGGAAAGGAGAAGATTAAGAAGGCCTGGAAAAGGCTTCTTACAGAAAGTGCGATTTTAGCTAAATTGGAGAAAAGCAGTCATGCTTCTGAATTTATCTGAATGTACCCTAATTCCCACTCCCTTTGGAGATATGAATGAGGAGGTGAACTGGACAAGTTTCCCATAAGAAAGCTTCTCTATGTGCCAGTCATGTAAGCCTTGATTACCCTTAGAAAATCAGTAGCCTAAGAGGCAGCTGGGTGGCTCAGTGGATGGAGAGTCAGGCCTAGAGGAGGGAGGTCCTGGGTTCAAATCTGACCTCAGCTACTTCCCAGCTGTGTGATCCTGGGCAGGTCACTTAACCCCCATTGCCCACCCTTACCACTCTTCTGTCTTAGAACCAATACACAGTATTACTGAAAGGCAGAGATATACCAAATCTTGCTGTTTGTCATTTGTCGACCAAAAACCCATTTGACTCAGTACAGCAAACAAATAAGCAGCAAGGGTTTAAAAAAATAAAAATAAAAAAGAATCAGTAGCCTACTTAGATTATAATTGCTAAACTAACCCATTCCTTTCTTAAATTTTTTTCATCTTATCTAAGTTGTTTTCTCTTCTTAAGAAAATTTGTCTTTAAAAGTTTGGGGACTTAATGCCTTGTATGATGATAAACTAATTTTTCCTAACTCTTCTTTAGAGTGAAGCCCTACTGAAGAATTTTTTTTTCAACGATTGCTAAGAGAGTAATAAAACAAGGGAGAAAATGCCAGATACTGGCAACAGCCATTGAAAAGGCACATCAAAGTAGGGAAATGGAGTGTTTTGTATAAGAAACAATAAGGAGGCCAGTATCACTAGATCACCCAGGATGTGGAGGAAAGAAAGTATAAGAACACTGGAAAGGCAGGAAGGGTCTTAAAAATCAAACATTTTATATTTGTTCCTAGAAGTAATCATGGAGAGCCACTGAAGTGAATTGAAAAAAGATGGCGCCAGGGGGTGGGTTAGAGATGGTGATATAGTCAGATGTTAAATCAGCTGAGTGGAGGATGGACTGGAGTGGGGAGACAGGAGGCAGGCTATCGTAGTGGCTCACAGGTGTGAAGTGACCAGGACCTTCTAAGGGGGTATATACTAAAGATATTTGTTCCAAAGGTAATTTTAGGAGCCATTGAAGACTTGAAAGCTGATTGGGTGGGAGGAGGGAGGAGAGAAGAACAGGATTGAAGATGGTACCTAACTTTGGGGATTGAGGGAATGGTGGTACCTTCCACAGTATCAGGGAAGTTAGAAAGAGGGGGGAAAAGATAATGAATCCAATATTGGACAAGTTGAGGTTAAGACAACCACAGGGCATCTGGTTAGAGATGTCTGTTAGGCAGTTAGATGTGAAACAGGTCAGAAGAGAGACATTGGGTTGGTCCATCAACCTGGAAAAACAGAACCACCAGAGCAATTAGAAAGAACCTTTAATCTGGACAAGGGAGACAAGGCTCTTATGGCCACCACACAGAGTCACGCACACAGCAACACCACTGGGAATTTTCCATTGAACTGAAGAATTTGGGGTCTTTGAAAGTCTTGGAATAGAAGGTTATATATATAGGGGCTTAGGAAAGAGGTTGTAGCCTTCAGGGTAGGGTCTCTGGGAGAGGCCTAAATAAAATAAGAGAATTAAGAGAAGAAAACAAGGAACTGAAAGACGTGCCTACATCACTCCTATCCAGGGTGCTCGATGGGTGCTTGATGGCTTATCGTTCAGTCTGGGACAAGGGTCAGGCTGGGAGTCTCTCTCTCGAAGGCAAGTTCAGGACAAAGGTAGATTCGAGATTTCATAAAACAAGGTTGCCATTTCCCCCTGGTCATGGTGATTCTGCCATGGACCATAAAAAGGGCCAAAAGGCAACGTCCCGTCCCCAGGAGAGTCTGTCTGACCCTCCGTTACCAAAATTAAAATCAAATTGACTGACCAACAGTAGAAGGGAGACAAGGAGCCTCAGCTCCAACAATTGGCTTCTAGGCAAACCCCCCATCAGCAAAACTACATTGATAGCTAGAAGATGGGCACTCCAAGTGGGCAAAATCTTAGCAGAAAAAGCTACCCCGTTTCCCACAATCTAGTATGACTTTCAAGTCTTGGGAGATCCAAGGTAGACTTCACAGACCTTTTTCTTTTGTAGAAGTCTCCCTTGCAATAGATTGGGTGCTCAAACAGTTTTAAACGATGGAAAAGAAAACAGGAGAAATGTATGACCAAATTCTCAGAGAGGAAAGGATTGATTCTTCAGTGATTTGCTTATGTGCATATACAAGACTTAACTTAAGCCGTCAGCCACAGCACGCATTTAATCATTTTGGATGAACCGAAATGTTCTTTTGGTTCTTTGAAATCACTTGAAACCGGTGCTTTGAACAATACTAAAAGTAACCTCGTTAGCTAACCTTTAACAACGTCTCATTTCTATTAAAATCCACTTGTATCACATAAAAATATATGTAAGCTATACTTGCAAAGAAAATACAGTTTGGGGTAGCTGGGGGCTCAGTGGATTGAGAGCCAGGCCTAGAGATGGTTCAAATCTGGTCTCAGACACTTCCCAGCTGTGTGACCCTGGGCAAGTCACTTGACCCCCATTGCCTAAGTTTTAGCACTCTTCTGCCTTGGTAATACACAGTGTGGGTTCTAAGACAGAAGGTAAGAGCTCTAAAAAAAACAGCTTTTCTAACAATACCAGAGTAGTTGCATAGTTGCCAGAAGGGGGAAATGGCAGCCTTGTTTTACGAAATCTTGAATCTACCTTTGTCCTGCATAGTTGAAAGCAATAGTTTAAAAAATAGATACAAACTAACTTAGAAATAATTATTTTTTAAATTTTTTTAAATAATTATTTTTTTGAAAAACACAGGTTATCAAGATTTGTAAATCTGGTAATGACCCCACTCATCATTTGTGGAAATAAAAATACCAGCAGTTTGACATAAAAAAATCTAATTGAGTATCCTATTTAAAAACCCCAAACAATATATTTTTAAATGCTTGCATGACAATTTTAATTTGGAAAACAATTTTAAAATTAAAATCAAAAATTCTCAAAATTAAAAATCAAGTTCAAACTTCCGACTTCCTCTTGTGAAGAATGAGATGCTAATTCAACATTCTCATTTCCCTCTTCTGGAGAATGAGATGCTAAGGAGCTTTAAAAAAATCTTTTAATTCACTTTACCTGCTCTGGGCATTCATTCCACTCGCATTAACCAATATTTTAAATTTTTTTTCAGATCTGTTGAACTTTTGTGCACTTTCAGGATGTGTTTTCTCTCTGTATATTAAAACAATATAGGGGGGCAGCTGGGGTAGCTCAGTGGATGGAGAGCCAGGCCTAGAGACAGGAGGTCCTGGTTTCAAATCTGGCTTCAGACATTTCCCAGCTTTGTGACCCTGGGCAAGTCACTTAATCCCCATTGCCTGGCTCTTACCACTCTTCTGCCTTGGAGCCAATCACAGTATTGATTCCAAGAGGAAAGGTAAGGGTTTTTTAAAAAATAATAAAAATTTTTAAAAAGTAAAACAATACCGAAATAAAGCACCACAGTCAAGTAAATGGATATTTCTCTGGGATAGTCAGCTCAAAAGTCACTCTTTCCTACTGATAACTAAAACTCAGTATTCATCTGCTTCATTGTTTGGATGACTAAAATTCTACATATCTGCATCTTTAATTCTTATATATTTCAGCATTAGCCTATCAAGGACTACATCATCTTTAATGAATGTAGAAAACTTGCCATAACAGGAGAAAAGAGGGACATGATTAAAATAAGGGGAAAGTAAAAAAAATAAACAAAATAAAATAAAGGGAAAGTACTCCCCTCATTTGGAGTATTAAGGCCAGGTTTAAATTGGCAATGATGCATAGACAAATATAGAACCAACCAGCCATAAACTGAAGTCTCTTTCTAGGGAATCCAGCTGAGCATCCTCTCTGCTTTCTCGTGATACAGAACTATATCTGCAGTTACCTAAAGACACCTCACTGGGCTGCTTATATCACACCAACCAATTTGCTCCATAGCATTATTACTAATTACTTTCCCATACAATTTAACCTCAAATGGTAGTTCTCTCCAATCATGTTTAAGATTGAATATAACTCACCTGTTACTAATAATTACATGCACAAAAATTATCAGACTCGACTATTCTTTCCTATATTCTTCTGACATTAGATTGAGAAATAATTACATTTTGCAATTCTGCATAAATACTGAGATAATTTATGCATATTTCAAAAAGCACTCTGGAAACTTAATTACAAATCTCCAAATTGACAGATATTATGTTAGACCTCCTAATACAATAAAACAGAACTGGGTTGAAACTCTTTTATGTTCATTAGTTAACTGTAAGGTTTAGCTTTTTTCCTTTCCAATTTCTCTAATTCTCAGGTTAAAATAATTGCTGATCGATCACCATAGCATTGCTGGGTTTGTACCGCAAAGAAATCATAGATAAAAAGACTTGTACAAAAATATTTATAGTCACGCTTTTTGTGGTGGCAAAAAACTGGAAAAGGAGGGTATGCCCTTCAATTGGGGAATGGCTGAACAAATTGTGGTATATGCTGGTGATGGAATACTATTGTGTTCAAAGGAATAATAAACTGGAGGAATTCCATGTGAACTGGAAAGACCTCCAGGAACTGATGCAGAGTGAAAGGAGCAGAGCCAGAACACTATACACAGAGACTGATACACTGTGGTAAAATCGAATGTAATGGACTTCTGTACTAGCAGCAATACAATGACCCAGGACAATTCTGAGGGATTTATGGTAAAGAACACTACCCACATTCAGAAGAAGATCTGCAGGAGAGGAAAAACAGAAGAAAAACAACTGCTTGTACACATGGGTTGAGGCGGACATGATTGGGGATGTAGACCTGAAACCAGTGGAAATGCGTGTTGGCTATGGGGGAGTGGGGGGTGAAGGGGAAAGTAAAAATATGATTCATGTAACCATGGAAAATTTTTCTAAAAAAATAAAATATTTAAATCTAAAAAAAATAAAATAATTGCTGATCTTAAAAGGGACTTCACTCAGGGGAGGCACCACTAGAATTCCCAGAAGGGGGAAATAGCAAAGCTAAATTCTATAACTTTCCCATGGATATGTGTTTAAAGAAATCTAATGGGCCCAGTAAAGGAGAAAAAAAAAAAGGATATTTAGGAGTCTACTGAGACTTAGTGAAGTAAGGTGTCCTTGCACAGGTGTCTTCTATGGATTCCAAGTTATAGCTGTAGAGTGACCTTGTCTGGGGGGTTTGGTTCTCAAAGAAATGACTGGAATGGAATAATTAAGGCTTCAGAGATTCTGATTTAGTTCTCCTTTGACTCCACTCTCACCTGCGGCTCTACCCTAAATATTTCCTTGTTGTTCTAAGGCAGAATCTGCTTCCAAGAAATTGGGCTATTCAATTAAAATGCTCATGGGGGAGTTTTGTTGTTGTTTAAGTATTAACTTTTTTTTTTAACCCTCACCTTTGGTCTTGGAGTCAATACTGTGTATTAGTTCCAAGGCAGAAGAGTGGTAAGGGCTGTGCAATGGGGGTTGTGACTTGCCCAGGGTCACACAGCTAGGAAGTATCTGGGGTCAAATTTGAACCTAGGAACTCCCACTCTCTAGGCCTGGCTCTCAATCCACTGAGCCACCCAGCTGCCCCCAGTATTAATTTTTAAGTAGATAGGACAATCAAATTTAGGGAATTGGAAGTTAATTTTCTCCTCCAGAAGAAAAGTGCTGAAGAATGAGATGTGCCCTGTCTATCCTGGAACTTAATCCCTTTATATTGCTAATGGTCTTTACCTAATTGTCTGGGGTAAATTTATGGAAACCCTTTCCCAGCTTTAAGGAAGGGTCTTATAATGTAAATTTAATGCTCAAGTTGGTGAAAAGGAATTTTTTTTCCCTTTCAGATCTTTCTGGGAGATATGTGAATGCAAGGTCCTAGAAGTGTTTGGTTTCAAATGACTTTTTAGAAATGATAATAGATTTGAGCCCAGTAATAGTGTATGGACTCTACTAGCCCACTGAAGAATGGCTGGAGAGATCCCTGGTGAGAGAATGCAAACCAGAGCAAGTCCTTGGGATTTCAGGATTGTCTCCCCACTGTGTTAAAAGGACTTTGTTTTGGGGCAGTTTTTGATGTTTGGGTTTTTTTTTTTTTAATATGGCATTTGAAGAGCCTTTGTTACTTGCATCCCTAGGATGGTCTTTGACCTTTGTGAAGGCACTTGCAAGTACTGTATTTGATTCTCTCCAGGAACCCAAAGACTTTTCTAGAATTGGGGATGAAAATAAATTGCCTATTAAACCCAGTTGCTTTGCTGAGAAAGAAAAAGCTACATCCATCTATCAATCAGCAAACATCTGCTAAATGCCTTTCATGTTCAAATCTAACCTCAGACATTCCCAAGCCCTCTGACCCTGGTCATTTAATCCTAATGGCCTCAAGTCTCCTCATCTGGAAAATGAGCCAAAGAAGAAAATGACAAATTACTCCAGTATCTTTGCCAAGAATATCCCAAATGGGGTATCAACCTGAAAAAACACAGAGGCACCCAAGCAATTATAATAGAACATGTCTTTTATCAGGACAAGGGGGACAATGCTCTTATGGCCACCCTCAGAGCCCACCATTCTGGATTCTGTACACACTGTAGGGTCTTCAGGAAAGACACCAATAATGAGAAATTTCCATGGAACTAAGGAACTTGAGTTTACATATTTATACATAGGGAGTATAATCAAGGAAGAACAACTGACTAGATAGAGGCTGGGGAAAGTGGAAGTAACTAGAAGCTATAATACCTGGGAGAGACCTAGATTCAATAAGAGAAACTAAGAAGACAAAAAAAAAGCAAGATTTGATTCTAAAGTGATCAAGGGGTGCTGGAGGAACTTCCCATGAGATAGAGGAAAATTTGGGGTTTCATAAAACAAGCTTGTCAGAGGTCAGGAAAGGTCAGGCTAGACTGAAATGACTGAACAACAAATAACAACAATAATGTGCCAGACACTGTACTAAGAGCTTACCTCCTGGTAGAAAAAGAGGCAAAAGACAGTTCCTGTCCTCTAAGAGTATGTGATCTAGTGGGGTAGACAATATGCAAACAAATAGATGCAAAGCAAGTTATGTACAAGGGAAACAGGAAATATTTAACCAAGGGAAGGCATTAGAATTAAAAGGGCTTAGGAAAAGCTTCTTATAGAAGGTGGCATTTTAGTTGAGACATGAAGGAAGCTGGTTTCCTCTCTTTTATTTGAAAAACCCTTACCTTTGGTCTTAGAATCACAAAAGAGTGCTAAGGGCTAGGCAAATGGAGTTAAGTAACTTGGCCAGAGTCAAAGAACTCAGAATTGCCTGAATTTCAAATTTGAAACCAGGACTCCCATCTCCAAATCTGGCTCCCCATCCACTGAGCCAACCAGCTGCCCCAAAGTAACTAGTTTTTAAAAGAGATCCTCCTTCTGCTTCTGCTCTCACTCGTGAGCTATGAACTCTTTCTGGGTTTCACATAGGTACCCTCCCCAACCCTGGCAAAAATGACTACTTTCTGCACATTGCAAAAGGGACTTTCTGGCTTTGGGCTTCTATTTTTGTTCTTGCTTTGTGTCTCCTTCCCAGCATCAGCAGGGCAGTGGCAGCAGTAGATTCGGGCCACTGCTCTGCCCCTTATGGGGGGGTAGGGGAAAATTAGGCCCCAGTAGTGATTGTTGCTGTGCCCCTTCACAGAGGTGCAGTAAAAACTGTCCAGGGATAGAGTCAAGTGCCAGCATGCCAGTATGGGGATAATAGCTAGCCCTGGCAGAAAGGGCATTGGGGCCAACCAGTACCAGTGGCAGTAGCGATTGGCATCACCCCCAGCCCCAGTGGCAATAGCAATAGCTCAGTAACAGGGTGAACAGACTCAAAGGCTCCAGCAAAGTGAGCCCTGGCAAGAGAAGTGGCCAAAGCAGGCCCAGGGTTAAGTCCTTTAGCAATAACTGGCCTCTCCACATTGCTGCTGGACCAATATCCTAACTCCTATTCCCTTTTCCAGTTAGGTTCATCTTCCCTTAAACAGCATCAGTTGGCTCAGGCCTTTGAGATCACTTCCTTGTCCCCTGATGCCCCAGGAAGGCTCTGATGCTAAATTAAGCAAATCATGTTGGGCAACTCCGGCAGAGGAACTTCCTTCAGTTGAATTAACTCAAGAGGTTCTCATGTCTTTATTAGATATCTTTCTCCTGCTGAAGCTAAGTAAATCTTCTTTTGTTAACTGTTGAAAGATCTCTGCTTCGTTTTGTTCCAGTTTTGCACTTAAACTCCCAAAGTCCTGGCCTGAGTCAGGCCCAGTTCAGAACAAATACCCAGTGGTCCCTAGACAACTCCTCTCCTCCAAGAAGAACAAGAACAGTCTCTCAGAGATATCGAATGGAACAGAGATTTGGTGTCCTTCATAGAGCTCCCAGGTAGAAGGTCTTGGCCAGTAGGCTAGGGAACACAATGCTGGTGAAAGAATTTTTCTTGATCCATGATAAGAATCAGTGACTAGAGACTTCCAGGTCATATGACCAACACAGTAGAGGATTAGATCTTTTTCCTAAATATCACAATCTCACAAATCTCTCCAAAATGGGAATTATATCCAAGTGTTAACAAGTAGCTAGGTGGTAAAGACTATAGAGTACCACACCAGGAGTCAGGAAGACTCCTCTTCCTGAGTTCAAATCGCCTCAGACATTTATTAACTGTGTGACCCTGAGCATTAAACATTTAACCCTGTTTGCCTGAAAAAAAAAAATAAAGAAAAGTGATTAAACAATTGCAATTGGCTCAATGGTCTAGGACACCAAAAACCCTAACAAAATAATGACTGAATGAATTAACAACAGAAAATAACTCTTCATCTAATCACTCATCTCCACTGTTCTATCCCTCATTCCCCTACAGCAAGGCAAAGTCTTACAAAATTTATTTCCTACCCCTTGTCCAAAATGGGAAGAAACTAAGATGGTTTTGAGGTCCATTCACCAGGGAAACCAACCTCAAAAGCAAGTCAGAAAGTTAGCAATAGGAGGAAATAAGAAGAAAAAAAATGGAAATTATCAAAGATCTCAGGAGAAATAAAACTCAATTAAAGGTCTTTAAGCATAAGCAAATAAAGCAACAGGGAAGATATTAGTAACAGAAGGGAATATAATAAAATGTTTAAAATAATCCAGATATCTTGGAGGGACAAGTGAAGGTATATTAAGGATGAAGACCTGAGTACATTGATAGGAAGTAGAAAAGTACCCAGTGAATAGAGAAAAATTAAAGAGAAAAAAAAATGAAGAAAAAGATTGAGAAGATGGGTATATCCATCCATGGACTGGGATATATATCAAGTCTAATGTCTCTCAAATTCTAGTCCAAGATTACCAACTGCCTACCATCTCCACCTAGAAGTCCTAGAGGAATCTCAAATTCAACACATCCAAAAGTGAACTCATTATGGGTCCCCCAAGATCTATCAATCTGCCAATCTTTCCTGTTACCCACCTTCACATCCTTGGAATCATGTATAATTCTTCTCTCTGCCTCTACTCTCATATCTGTTTGGCAAGTCAATGTTTATATGTCGTCTTAGTGATGCTTCCTTCATTAATATCTCTCTTATTCGTCCCCTTTGCTAGCTTAGTTCAAACCCTCATCACCTCTCAGCTGGACTATTGCAAAAGCATTTTAATTGGTCTTTCTTTTCCCATCCATCTGCCACACAACTGCCAAATTGACATTCTTAAACAAATTCTGAGGCGTGTCGCTCCCATGCTCAAGAATCTTGAATGATTCCCTATTGCTGTCATCAAATACAACTATAGAACACTTCACAGTCTGGCTCTTATTTATTTTTCCAAACTGATTTTACATTATTCCCTCTTGGGCTTTTCAGGTAACTGGATTACTTACTGTTCCCTTCAAGGCTCAGCTTAGGTACCATCTCCTACACTATACTTTTCCTGGTCCCCTCAGTAATTAATGTTCTCCAACCTTCCTTAAAAAACTGCTCTGTATTCCTGTATACTGTAATTTTGTAAGTATTGTATATTTATTTATCTTCATACATTATATCTCCTTAGTAGAATATTGACTCCTTGGTACTGGAGATAATCTTATTTTTGTCTTTATGTCCCATAATTATTGCTTATCCTTTGTTTTGATGATGACCTGTGACATCATGGAGTGAAATCTTGTCTTTCAAATGACTTGGATTTAAATGCCATACAATTGCACAAAGCTATCAGCCTCACTCCCTCTCTTTCAGAAGAATCCATGCCCAGAGGCAAGACAAAACTCCGGACTTTACTAGAGACAGCAGATGCAATGGAGCAATGTTTGACATCTTCAATGTTTGACCAAGCTCTAAGCACTCTACAGTGACTGCTTCTGCCACCTTCATGGTCTATTGAAACAAAAGTCTTCACATGCTTGGAGTAAACATAGCCCTAACTCACCAACAAGTTTGAGACCTGTTGGTTACCCTTAATCTGGTTTAGCCCATCTACTAAAATGGTTTTACGAGGGCATCCAATGTACATGCTACAACTTCTTGGAAAGTTAAGTGAAAGGTAGACACCAAAAATGGGTGAGCAGCTTGAAAAGGGCTAAGCAAGCCTTTACCCCAGAGGCACTAGGTTCTCCCTGCACCCTCTATATACCCCGTATTCCAAAATGGGCACTAAATGAACACTTGTTGAATCCCTGGTCTCATCATTCCTATTTCTCATGCCATAGTTCCCAAAAGACAAATCCTATTCTCCAGCACCATCTTCTTGGACAACTGTAGACTCCTTATGTCTAGCATCAATGAAGACAGGACTTGCATCCCTAAGTTCTTCATTTTCCTCTGAATATTAGCAGTTCTGCAACAGTGATGGAAATCTCCACACTTGGAGTTCTCTGTAAGTCCAAAACAATAAAACAAACTGACTACCAATCACTGATGTGCAAATGTTTGACAAAGAAGAATGAGGTGTTTTCTGAGGCAGTTACTGTCCCATCAGATGCCAGCGATGCTACTGTCATCTTTTTTGTATTTGGGAAAAGGCATCTATAATACATAAATGAGGGGGCTAGGTCACTGAGACAGTTGGGCAAAAGGCTGGGAATAGAAATGGGTGCTGTTTCCTTTTCTACTTCTTTGAATGAGTCATGGGAGCCTTAACAGATGATCATAGCAGTCAACAATATATTCTTTATATCCAGAACAGCAAGAGAAAAGAAAGGGGGGGGGGGGCGGAGAAGACTCCTTGTTAAACATTTTCTGGAATTCTTTTAAGTTTCTGCATCATTAGGCCAATAAGTGGTTGTAGATGTTGTGGCGAACCCACTTGAGCACACCCTGGCAGTGAGTGGTTTTCCTCAGGCATAAAGTGACAGCAAGACAACAGTAGCAATGTCAGAATTCTGTTTGTTATAAAAGATATTTTTATTTATAAGCATAGGCTCTCATGTCAGCAAACCAGCAATTCTCCTAAATTTTGGCCAGGCTGCTGTCTGAAGGAAAGTGCAGGATCTAGAATTCAAAATTTCCAAGCCATTAAGATATGAATTCAAAATTCCAAATACTTTATAAGACCATAATCTAATCAAAGGTCACAGAGTATGGAGCTAGAAAGGGTCAGAGAGAGACCTTATTTTTCCAGATAAGAAAACCTTTCTAATCTGGCCCCTTCCTTTTCCAGATAAGGAAGCACAGAGAATTTAATAGCTTAGTCTAAGATCACACAGATTGCAGAGATGGAATTCAAACCCAATATCTCTTATTCCACCTTTCTTATTCTTTGACCCTTTTACTGCAATTACACAAGAAGAAGCTTTGTTAATCATCTCAATGTGCATATTTGCACATGCAGAGACCTCTTTATACATTCATTTGGTTTTGCATCTGTACAAAAGCTTCATTTCCAGATGCACTTGGGGACCCCACCACCCAGAGTCCCACTCCAGGGTGACTGAGTGACTGTTCTGTACAAGGGCCTGACACTGACTGCCACCGGGTGCTCTTGGCAATCAGTGAGGATCAACTATTAAAAACATGCTCCAAAGAAGATCATTTCTCAGGATTCTTTTTTCCAAAGGACTCTTGTATCATCAATCAGTAGGACATCGTGGACCATAGATTCAAGCATGGTCATACTCTCTTGTGTGGCTATGGAGTAGTTCTTATTGTCTTTAAGATTTTCTGGGTTGTAGGAAACAAAGAGACTTTTTATACCATTCATGCCCATTCATAAAAAGTAGTAAACACACTTATACAACTATTAGATGCAGCTACATGGTACAGTAACTAGAATGTTGGACTTGGAATCAGGAAGGGTTGAGTTCAAATCTTGCCTCTGACCCTTTGCTAGCTATGTGACTATGGATGTCATTTAGCCTTTCTCAGCCTCAGTTTCCTTTTTTGTAAAATGCTAATAATAAGAACTCTTTTGTAAGGATAAAATAAAATAACATACAGGGCTTTGCAAATATTTAAAATGCTATAAAATGCTAATGATTATTATTATTCCAGTAATTGAATTCATTTGAATCTGGTCTATAACTTTAGCAATTCATTAATGTAGCTTATGAGTCTAAAGAAGCTAGATGATCAAGACCATGAAATCAAGAAGACCTGAGTTCAAATACTCCTTCTGAGACTAATTAGTTTTATGACCTTGGATGACTCACTTAACCTGGGTGAACCTCAGTTTTCCCACCTATGAAAATGGGGGAAGTAGTGCTTTATATGATTGTTTTGAGAGTGAAATAAGATAACATGTGTAAAGTGCTTTGCAAACGTTAAAGTTCCATCTAAATGTAGTCATTATTATATTGATTTCCTCTGAGAATTAATACATCAGTCACATGATATTCTACTGACTGGGTTCTGGGCCAAGATCTTCAGCTTCTGCTCCCCAAGTGTTCTGAGCTATCTAAGAAAGCAGCATAGATGGGCTTAGAAGAGAGAGAACAGTGTGGGAGGAATTAAGGTCTACAATGAGTCATGACAATATTTTTCCAGTTAGCCAAATTTCTCTTAAATTTCTCCCTAAAAGAAACCAATGACACTGGCTTCCTCTGTTTGCTCCTGAGGCTCTACCCCTGACACAACTTCCCTTTTCTCTACCCTCCACCTCCAGAATAGAGATAGCTCATAAGAATGAAAACCTTCATACTATTTCTAAAGAGTCTAGAGCTACCTGACACTATTCTTATGAAAGATCAGAGTCTTCCTTTCTTTTTAGGATTGTTAACATCCTAGAAAAGACCAAAGATACAAAACTGATTTGTTCTTTTCCCCATTCAGCTGTATGCCTGTTATCTCTTTAAAATGAAGAGATTGGGGACAGTTTATTGGGTAGCTGGGTGTATTGAGAACTAGGCCTTGAGATGGGAGGTCCTATGTTCAAATCTGGCCTCAGATACTTCCTGGCTGTGTGGCCCTGAGTAAGTCACTTAACCCCCACTGCCTAGTCCTTAGCTACTTTTCTGCCTTGGAACCAATACATAGTATTTATTCTAAAGCAGAAGATAAGGGTTTATAAATTTTTTTAATAAAAAATAAAATAAAGGAGTTGCTTGGGTATTGGGTAATTGGAAGAACCGACATCTCTGCCTAACCAGCTATCATTTTTACCAACTCAGAAAGGGGCAAAGGCCTAACGGCCAGAAACAAACTTTGGGATTGTCAGCTTCTACCCAGTAGGTTACAGAAGCCCATTGACCAGCCAAAGGGAATTCATTTAGAATGAGGTGGGAGAGTATGAAGGTAGCCAAAATGTTTTAGAACAGAAAACAACATCCTAATCCCTCCTTGACACACTCTGGTGAACTCATGCCAAGCAACGAGTCACTGGGAATCAGCTTTCTATTTCTGAGACCCCCAAGCACCCAGCTCCAACAAATCAAGGGGCATTCCTGCACTCAGGAATAAAAGGAGGCTCTGGGTANTGCTCTGTTTGGGAAGCCGTAAATAGAGCACCTGCCTGGGCTACCATCTTCTCATACTCCAGTTCTTAGAAGAATGTGTGTGTGTGTGTGTGTGTGTGTGTGTGTGTGTGTGTGTGTGTGTGTATGTGTGATGACAGTTAACGGTACTGAGGAGGGACCTTGGAAATATCTTGGGAGCTCTTATTCATACTGAAATAAATTTGGGGTAGGAACAGTGCCCTGTTTGTTCGACTTTAAGGGCCAAGAGGTGTGGCCAGCTGCAAAATGAGGCTAAAAAAACTGAGCTGCCAGCCCTGTATAAAGGGTGCGCAGGATGATGAGTTATGGAAAAAAACCAGAAGTTGGAAGGGAGAAAGTAGTATAAACAGAAGGAAAAGACCAGCCCTGGGGCACAGAGAAAAGGCACTAACACACCCAATAGTAGCTCAGCAATCTCAGCTGCTCACACTGAATGGGTATCTTTCACTGGGAATTTGTCTTTCTGGGCTGGCAGGAAGGTCCAGGAGACACATGGGGAGGAGGAGGGAGGAGGTTTTCTGGAGAAAGCTGGTTAAGTAAAAGATAATACTGAAACAATGGCTAGATTCCTAGTCTTGACATATATTCTCCATGGCTCTGGCTTATTGACAGTAGTTTTGGGTGTAATGGTCAATGAGATAAAAGTTTAAAGTGCTCTTGGAGATCACCCAACCCCAGGAAACAAATTGGAACAAAGGGCAGGCGATTGAGCCAAGTATAGTTAGGATCCAGGGAGAGAATTTGGCTTGTAAAGTTGATCAGGAGTGCCAGGGAGTAAGAGGTTAGATTAGAGGATTCCAGATCTAGAATGCTAAGGATCACCTGCCGTCATCTAGTGGATAAGGAAACTGGGGCCCCAGGAGATTAAGTAATTGGGTGGCAGTACTTGATTGCTCTTTAATTCCAGAGCCAGGACTCAACAGCTGTGTCCTGAAGTAGGTAAGCACACTGGTCTCTGCCTCCAGAATACCTGAGTTTGAATCCCCCATTAAACAGGTAACTGTAGGCAAGTCATTTACTCTCTGTCTGTCTGTCTGTCTGTCTGTCTCTCTCTCTTTCTCTCTCTCGGGCTCATTTTCTTCATTTCTAAAATGGGTGCTATCAAAATACTAGCAAATATTACTATTATTATTATTATTTCTCCTATATTACACTAGTCTCAAAAGACAAAGCGTCTCTGCTTCCCATTTACCCCCTCTACAGTCTAAGAGTTTATGTCATCCTTGCCCTAAGATTCCTAGGTGCCAAGGCGAACAAGAACAGGTCTGGGCAGATTCTTTGTTTAGCAAGTCACTGCCTATTCCTCGTATCCCTTCTTTTGGTACATCTTTTTAGAGGTTTCCCTATTTTCAAAACTGTGAGACATCCACTGCAGAGATGGAGGAGGCAGTATATAGGGTCAAGATCAGTAATGTCAAACTCAAATATAAACAGGGCCACTAAACCGAAAATAAGCCCCTCCCCCAACCTGGGAATCCATATTAACTTAGAAAACTACATGTTAACATTTACTATGTCTTATTATATGTGTACTTATTTTGTTCAATAGAGCAGAAAGCAATAGGGGCTAGGTTATAGGGATCAAGTGACTTGCCCAGCTAGGAAGTATCAGGCCATATTTAACCCCAGGTCCTCCAGACACCAGGCTTGGCACTCTATCCACTGTGCCACCTAACTGCCCCAAGGTCCCAGTCTTTAAAGCACGTGCAGAAATGCCCTTCCTGGTTGGTTCTACAGAACATGAGCAATATTCTTTGTCTGCTGTACTTTGTGAAGCTAGATTTCTGCCATAAATAACTGAGTGGCCATGAACTATTATGATGATAAATAGACTTCTGGTCACTGAGGGGACCAGAACTGAATCCATATACAAAAAAGATAAAGAAACAACCTCATTTAGCCTTTTAGGCATGATCCTGGTGAAAAGCCAGAGCAGCTAGTAAGTGCTTGAACTAGCCCAGCAATGGAGTGATCCAGTAGCCAAGGAGCTCCCTAGTGATAATATTAGAACCCATCAGGGCCATTCCTTGAAAACAGAAGAGAAAAGTAGCTGATGGCCCTTTAGGTAACCACCATACTGCAAAGAGCAGGAATTGGGAGAATTAGTCAAAGGGGATGCTAAGCTCATTAGTCAGAGGGGATGTTATGCTTACCTCTGGAAAGGATGTAACAATTTACTCTCCTAAAGTTAGCTCCCAACTCTCTCTTTCTTATTTAAGAATCTCTGGAATTTAGAAAACATGGCTATCTAGGCAAATCTTCAATTCCCTGATATCATTTCCAGCTCCCTCCTGCCCATTCTTTTTGGCTCTACTCTTCTCCTGTCCTATCCAGACCTTTCTTGATTCTCCATCTTGTTAGTACCCTAACCTAGTTACACCTAGTTACTTTGTATTTATTTTATATCTATCTTGAATTTATTTACTTGTGTATCTTTTGAGACAATTATTAATTTGCTTTTATCTTTGTATCTTCAGGGCTTAGAACAAGGTCTGGCTCTTTTTTGGGAGGTCAGTATCTGTGATTTCATCATCATGGAGAAACTCCCCCAATCAGAAGCTTTTTCCAGGTTCTCTGACAAAATGCCAGCCTACTGACAGTTGGAACTCATTGTATGACCTTTGTTCCATAGTTTAAGTTACTGTGTAAATGGTACAAAAGCTTTGATTTCTAATCACACTTGGCTCTCTTTTCTACCCATCCAGCAGTCACAGCTATCGTGAAAAGAGACTGGCATGGAACTAAGGAGTCATTTTTTATGTAGTCCACAGCCTAGGGTTGCTCCCAAGGCTCTGGGTTCAGTCAGTCAGTGGGTCAATAAATATTAAGTACCTACTATATGCCAGGCACTGTGCTAAATGCTGGAGATACAAAGAAAGGTAAAAATCCTTGTTTTCTAGGAACTCATGGTCTAATAGTAGAGGACAACATACAAACAACTATGTACCCCCAAAGAAGGATTCATACAGGAAAATTGGAAATAACAAACAGAGAGAAGGCACTAGAATTATGAGGGATTAAGATAGATTTCCTGTAGAAGGTAGGGTTTTAATTGAATCTTGAAGGAACCCAAGGAGGTTCACACAGACTGAGATAAATTCTTAGGCTGTAATTTCAATAGGGGCATTATTTCTTTTTGGCTCATTTTCCCCATCTATAGTTACTCAAAAAAAATCTAAGTATGGCTTTCATTTACTTTAGGTCTAGGTTTCCATAAATGTAGGTAACAGGCTTCCTAGCTCCCATATATAAGTACTCAAAGTAGTACATACACATTTGGTGTAGGTCTTTATTTCGCCCTATACAAATTGCAAAGGCAAAGAATTTGTAGGAGTCCATAAAATGAAACAAAAAAAATGCATAAAACACAGAAAAAGCCCACTAACTCCCTCTCCCCTCCAAAAAAGGGAACTGATCTTGCAGTTGCTATCTTGCAGAGAAGCCTTTGACATTCCTCTGAGTCTTTTTTTTTTTTTTTTTTTTTTTTTTTTTTTTTTTTAATATTTTTAAACCCTTAACTTCTGTGTATTAGTTCCTTGGTGGAAGAGTGGTAAGGGTAGGCAATGGGGGTCAAGTGACTTGCCCAAGGTCACACAGCTGGGAAGTGTCTGAGGCCAGATTTGAACCTAGGACCTCCCGTCTCTAGGCCTGGCTCTCAATCCACTGAGCTACCCAGCTGCCCCCTCCTCTGAGTCTTTTTTAACCCCCACAGAGTCTTAGATTCTCCCTGAAATATATACTTCAGGGGCTGATGAATAACCAGTTCCATTTCCACTGGAACTGCACTGTAACTCCCTGTTTTTGCTGTAGAAGTAAGCTGCTTGGTGCCCAAGAAATACATGATTGATCCATTTTCAAGAAGCATGCAATATCGATCAATGATACATGTAAAACCCAGTGGAATTACTCATTGGCTATGGGAGAGGAGGGAAAGAACATGAATCATGTAACAATGGAAAAATATTCTAAATTAACTAATTAAATAAACTTAAATTTTAAAAAAGAATGGAGGGAGGTACAACAGGATGGTTGGTACCCAAACCCAGCGTTTCCCCTCCTAATTCAAGGGCTATATAGTATAGACTTATTAAATAATTACTAAATCTAATTGTTTGGGAAATTGCCCATAGATTTCAGGTGCAAGCCTTCCCTAACTCTCCTAAATAAAGTTGATGCGTTTAATTTTTACAATATTTTTTAAATGCTTGTGCAAATCAGAAAAAAGAAAAGCAGCATATGCAATATCAAGGATCCCTTTCTCTTTTTTTTTTAACTTCTTAAGCTTATAAACTTTTGACTCTAGAGTCACAGAGAGGGAAAACATCCAAAACTGGCCCCACCCCAGAAATCTCACTTATCTACATAAATGACTGGATTTCTAAAGAATGCAAAATCCCTTTCATTGATCATGAACTATCTTCTTAGGCCACATGGGCAAGTATATGTCTTCTTCCTGCCACAGACTTTTTTTTTTTTTTTTTTTTTTTTTTTTTAGGCAATGGGGGGTCAAGTGACTTGCCCAGGGTCACACAGCTGGGAAGTGTCTGAGGCCAGATTTGAACCTAGGACCTCCCGTCTCTAGTGCCACAGACTTTTACAAGACACCTATCACATCCTGGAAGGTGGGTGAAGTCTATCAATTCTCAGACTGCATACAAATGACTTCCTCTGCCATCAGCTTCTGCCACAAGTCACTATCAAATTCTCCTAAGAAAAGGAAATTGCATATGGTATGGTTCAAGGTTTCTACTGCCCCACTCCCCATGACCAGAAGACACTGTGTGTATGTGTATGCATACATCATATTTCTTTCATAAATGACATTATATATGTAGGTGTAATGCATTCTGTATATCATATATCTTTCATGAAATGACTAGCCTGCTTGGGATCCATTGCTCAGCATGGTACAGTTTTGCCTGTAAAGCCTCATGAATCTAGATGAAAAGGATCCAAGAATAGTTGGAGAGGCATGCATTAGGTCTTTCATTCCCTAGGGCAGCCCTCACCCTAAACTATGTCTTTACTTTCAGATATTGCTGGAATGAAGCTCATTCGCTGATAATATAATTCAAGATTTTTGCAGATCCCATCACCTTATCTTACAGGATTGCCCGGGATACTTGCTGATGGTCATATGGTCAGGATTCACTGCCTTTTTTCAATAATGTATATTACTTTAAAACAACTGGGTTGATGTTTGGTGTGTTGGCTTTCCTGAACTGCATTTTTTTTTTTTTTAAGGAGGTATGCTTTAGGTCTGCACTCAAAACCCAGTTCTCAAGCCCATTCCCATATTCCTTAACCAGACCAATCCAAGCACATATCTTTAATTAAACAGCTTAGCAAAACAATTACAAGAAATTAGAAGCAAAATCTTCCCTTCCCGCCACCGCACAAGAATACACTTCCTTACCTCATCACCTTTCTTTTCCTTTTTTACTTTTAACAAAATGAAATACATGTAGGGAAT
Organism: Gracilinanus agilis; assembly: GCF_016433145.1. Classification (NCBI taxonomy): domain Eukaryota; kingdom Metazoa; phylum Chordata; class Mammalia; order Didelphimorphia; family Didelphidae; genus Gracilinanus; species Gracilinanus agilis. Next base: position 231,628,797 of record NC_058135.1, on the reverse strand, counting down.
GTGTGTTAAGGACATATTAACCATATGGAGAGGACACAGTCACAAGAATATATATATATATTATATATATATATGTGTATATATTTATATACATATAGATATAGATATATATGTTGTCAGCATTAATAGCACAATGGATAGATCACTGGACCTGAAATCAGGAAGATCCGAGTTCACATTCTGCCTTAAACACTTACTAGCTGGGTGAATCACTTAACTTCTTTCAGCCTGTTTCTTCATCTGTAAAATGGAGATAATAAAATCATCTACCTCCCAAGGCTGTTGTGAGGATAAAATAAGACAGCATTTTTAAAGTGCTTTGCAAACCTTAAAGTTTTATGTGTTAGCTATTATGGTTAATAACTCACACTCATAGTGGTGCGTCCCTGTTGGACTCAGCTCTCCATCTGATTCTGTTACTGGCTCTTTCCACAGCTATCTGGCTAAATCATTGTTATAATGGAGCTGTGAGTTCCTGGGTCTTTCTATTCTAGTAAGAGAGGGTTTTATTTTTCCCACCAGTTCTTTTTGCACATAGCTTCAGAGCTCTCTCATTCTTTAGTGATTTAAATCAAAGCTACAACTAGGCCATGAAAGCCCTCAGGATAGGCTAGGCATACCATTAAATTTGTCTTTTGAATACTTTGGATTCTCTCCCAGTCACTACTCCTGGACGTGAATAAGAAACTTCTTTTAAAAATCTTTCCACTCTCACAATGCCTAGGGTGGTTCACACAAATAAATACGCTTAGTGCAAGTTTGGAGGGCCAGGGAAGAATGAGCAACAACATCCTTGCTCTTTCTATATACATACACATATAGAGTAGTTTTTCAAAATTCAAAGTGCTATATAAATATCAGTAATTAATCCCCTTCATGGAATACCTTCTGTCCACATTTTTAGCCTATCAGATAGGAGAGAATTTCTTCATTGATTCCTTCCTCCACCTTCTTGGGAAAGCTAAAGGGAATCTTTCTTTTCTCTCAATATTCAGAACACATTACATTTTTTAAAGTCATTAGCTACATATTACCTGTATCATTAAGCTCCTAAACTCCTTGAGGGCAGGAACCCTGCATTTGTATCCTCTACTTGTCAATGCACACAATGGCTGTTCAAAGAAATTTCTTGAGTAAAAATAATTTGGAGTGTGTCCTGTGAAATAAGCTCTTTTGGGTCTCCTTTCCTAGGCTTGCTCTCCTTTTTCAGAATGGCCTTGTCTTAGCCAACCAGTTTGAGAAGTCTGCTTTTATTGCAGGTGATTTCCTGTGAAAAGTAAAAGTGCCAGGGATTATGCACGATTTAATTCAGGTGTAAACTGTAAATGGAATGGCCCTGCTTTGGCTTGAACTAGTTTAAAGCCATTTCACCTTCTTTAGCAAAGGGAGCTAAAGGTTAAGAAAAGTGATTTTGAGATTCCAGAATTATCGTCCTTCCCCAAAAATCCTCTGAGTGTGGTGTTTCTGCTAAGTGATTTTGATGAGTTTTCAAATCACCTCCATCCTTTGTCTCATCTGATCCTTACAAGAGGGGTACAGCGGAAAGAGCTATGCACTTGGACTACAAGACGGAGTTTGCATCAAAACTTTGCCATTTGCTACCTACTTAACCTCTCTGAGCCTCAGTTTCTTTATGTACAAAATGAAGAGGTTGGACCAGATGACTTCCAAGATTCCTTGAATTTCTAAATCCATGACGCTTTGATTTATTAGGTAGATACTATAGGTGCTATTCTCCCCATTACATAGCTATGCTCTGTGGTCTTAGATAGGAGAGAGGAAATGCCAGTGGTTCTTTGTTGGACTAGTTTCTGGGTTGTCTGTAAGGAGTGGGGAATGGGATCAGCAATGGGACTATATTGGGTGGCTTTAAATGGACAGGAAAGAATTTGGTGAGGGGTACTAGCCTTGTGTACCAGTCTGGGTCGGTTTGTCAATCTACATGTGTCTCCCTCCATTAAAGGCCATTTCTCAGCGCTTCCTCCCGGCTCAGCCCGCCCCGCCCGATCCACACGTGGGTTCCAGCACGTCCGCTCCCGGCCTCCTTGACGTCAGCTTTCTCGGTCATATATAATGCCCCTCCCGCCGACCAGAGTCGCACGAGTCCGGGAGCAGCAGCCTCACGTACATCTCTGACTTCTTCGTACCCTGACCAGCAATCAGGTATTATTGGGGAGCAACTGGAGACCGGGAGGGAGAGGCGTATGAGCAATCGGGGCATCTGGGGGATCTGGCTCCCACGATGGAAGAAAGGCGTAGTTCCCACTTGCGGTTGTGGGGGGGGGTCTGACTTAGTGTGTTTTGGGGGTCCAAATAAGTCCTGGCTCTGAGCCTACTGCCTACTCTGCACTGCCCCGGTCCAGGGATGGGGAGAATTAGCGTTTGCCCGCCCTCCCTGTCCAGGAATGAATTAAGTAAGAAAGCTTGTGTAACCTCGCGCTCTGGACCGTGCAGCCCAGGGATCTTTGGCCCCAGCGTACCACGCTCATTCCCCAGTTCCATTCCCTCGTTGCCTGCCCCTTAGTTCTCTTGTGTACTCATGATGCAAGTCGGGCTGCGAGACTGCACCAGGGCGGAGGAAGAGTGGAGGTTGTGGTTGGGACCCGCCCTTGGGCCTGGAGCCCATGTGGGGATGAATTGGGACCGGTGGACTCACTTCCCCTCTCACTGCGCGAGGAGCAAGGGAAGGGCGGGAGAGACCCTTCAGGGACCCTCTGGCTAAGCCGTCTTTCTTACCCCCACCCCCACCCCTGGAACCCTGGCCAGAGGAGTGCATTTCCCCACCCTAGATGTGCACTGCCAACCTGAAAGGCTTCAGCTCTGGTGGGGGTGGGGTGCGGAGTACTGGAGAGGAAAAGCCCAGTTCTGCTCCCTTGGTCTTATGTGAGAGCTCAAGCTGCAATCCGGCTGCTCCGCGGGAAACGTGCTCTGTCCGGGGGCGGAAGCATGTGCCGAGTGTGAATGGGGTTTTGGGACCCAGGGCAGAGACGGAGCACACAGGTGGGGGAGGGGGGCGGAAGGGACGCTTCTACATCTAGTCCTCTCGCCCTGCTGGCCACTTGCTGAAGCCTTTGGCTTGGGATTAGATCAAGTCCCAGCAACCAACCAATCAATCAACCGACACGCTTTGTGCCAAGTGCTGGAGCTCCAGGACCAATGTGCCCGGAAGAGGAGCTCCTTAATTTTGGAATAATCCCTTGGCCAGTGTTTGATTGTAACTGGAGCCTGGATTTCAAGCTGACCTAGGCTGAATTCCTCCAGAGGGGTTTCCTGCTGGGCTGATTTTAAAGTCCATAGTCTAGCTGGCGTTTGACCTTTTCCTTAAAGGAACCTTTTTTTTTTTTTTTTTTGGTCTGTTTAGTTTTAAATCTCCAACCATTTTTAACCTCTATTGTGTCTGAACCAAAATGCTCAATTCAACATTTTTTAGTTTTACCGAAAGCCATCTCAGATAATTAAATGGATGGGCTGTGAATTTTGCAGTCTGTTGGTATGCTTTGTTGCTTTAAAACTTTCACATTTTAGCAATTGTATGGCCTTTTACTATGGACTAGGATTGACCCAGAGATTTGGGTTCTAATTCAGCCCTTTTGTTGCAACACTTGCCCTAGACTAGTCAATTTAGCCCTTTCTGGTCTGTTTCTAGTTCTCAATAAATGGAAGTTTAGGCTGGTGATCCTTAAGGGTTTTCACTTGGTTTAGAACTACGCGTTAAGGCTCAATGGAGCTTTGGGGATTTTGGTCCAAACTCTGCTGTGAAAACAGTTTGTTTTTTTTTAAACCCTTAACTTTTTGCATTTTTTTTTAAACCCTTAACTTCTGTGTATTGGCTCCTAGGTGGAAGAGTGGTAAGGATGGGCAATGGGGGTCAAATGACTTGCTCAGGGTCACACAGCTGGGAAGTATCTTGAGGTCGGATTTGAACCTAGGACCTCCTGTCTCTAGGCCTGACTCTCAATCCACTGAGTTACCCAGCTGCCCCGAAAACAGTTTGTTTTTTTTTTTGCTGCTTGATTGCCAGTTTCCTACCCTACTAGTTCCTACTGGCTGGAAAAGATTTATTTGTAATCTATTTTAAGTACCTTCTTATGCATCAAGCACTGCTTAAGGCCCTATGGGTTATTTTGTTATACAGTGTTTTTCAGAAACATGTATTATGTAATATTATGTACAATAAAAATAGGGTTGTAGATAAGTTCCTTTTTATTGCACAGGATTTTGAGATACAAGGTTATGCATAACATATTACATGTCTTGTAAATTGGTAAGGTTATAGGTAACATTTACTATAGGTAGGGTTACTTTTAACCACACCCCAAAATGTGGGATACAATTACACATTCACAAAATCCTAGAATTGTTACTTTTAATTATAGGAGCTACGGAATTTTGAGGCTTTGAAAGGAGGGATTCGATTTCTAAAGTTTTGTGAAATCCAAAGAAACTTCTTCCTGGTACCACTGTGCTCTATTTGCATATGCATTTTCCTCTTGAGTGCTCCAGACCCGTTCACCTCAGCTATTTCTGAATTTCTAATGCAGATTATTGCTTCACTGTCAACCTCTATGCTTATTGTGGGGTGGGGCGTGTTGTAATACTGAAATGATTCCTGCAGAATGAAACAGTTTATAGATTCCAGTTTAGTCGCTATTTTCTAGGTGATTTCCTGGTTGACTATTTCCTGGTTGTCCCTCCTAAAGTCTGGTTTTGAGAATTTTCACGTGTCTTCTATCAACTTTTATTAAGTCTGAAGTCTGATTTTGAGAAGATAATCACCCTGGCCCGACCCTGATTATTTCTTCCAAAGCCAAGGGGATTTTGTAGTTTAGAAGGGGAGGAGTCCTTTGAAGCACAACCGCATCCAATTCCTTAAAGTGTCTTGGGGATGGGGGGATGGGGGAATGGGGACAAGGGGCCTGGGGCAAGGATTCTGGCCATCAAAATCCCTATCTGTCAGAATTAGATATCCGGGAACCGCCTACCACCACTCCCTTGCCCTGGGGCCTTTTCTTTTGCCCTGGAAGGCTGGAGTAGTGAGCCTAGCGCTACGGTGCCTCTTCACTAAGCTCTCTTTGGAGTCTCCTGGAACTAAGCCAGGGGTGGGGGGAGGGGGGAAGGGAGGTGATAAGATGAGATGCAGTGCGCATGTGCAGTTCTGTTCTGGAGCCAGCTGCCTCCTGGGCTTTGGAGGTCCTGTGCCCTAGACCGTTAAAGGCAGTTCCCCTTTATTCACTCTGCTCCCCACATGAGTGGCCAGGCTGGACAGTGTGTTGTCAGTCCCCTTGTGCTGAGAAAACGGGGGTGGGAGTCGGCTTCAACTTCTTGGCAGCTACAAAAGTACTAGTGAAAGTTCTTTTAAAAACGCTGTCCAGAGAGCAATTAAAGCAAGATGTCGAGAGGCTACACTTACCAAGAAACCACCTTTATCGTGGTGAAGGCGAAGGTGAGGGTCTGCAGCCTACCCACCACTGGCCTCCAACTTCTACCTTTCATCTCCTCCATCCTTGGGTCCTTTTTGGATCTGGCCTCCTCCCCTTCTTCCCTGGACCCCTTGTTTTTACAGTTTACATCCCTACAGAATGGAGGACAGACTTGGGCAACTCTAATAGAGTTGTTAGTATGGTGAAGTGACTGATGATGGGATAGTCCCAAGAGTGGTTTTTTTGGTCTCATTTAAAATCTTCATTTCTCTACCCTCCCAGATTCCTTCCCCCAAGAAGATGGGAACTGTCAAGGATCAGCTGATCTTGAATGTCCTAAAGGAAGAACAGACTCCCCATAACAAGATAACTGTTGTTGGGGTTGGTGCAGTTGGCATGGCATGTGCCATCAGTATCTTAATGAAGGTGAGCGTCCTGTGTGGGTCAGAAAGTTAGATAATTTTCAGTTTTCATATTTACAGTGCCAGATACTTAGTAGGAATTGATTAATTCCACCAGCATTTTATTAAGTACTAGATATACTGAAGATTTTTAAAAAGGCAAAAATAAGGGCATTTTCTGCCCTCAAGCTTATATTTTATCAAAGGAAAGGCATCTGCAAAGGAAGTTCATGAAGGGTTTTAAATACCATGTAAAGGAGTTGGCACTCAAAATTATTTTTTAAACTGTTTCCTTCTGTCTTACAATCAATACTGTGTATTAGTTTCAAGGTACAAGAGTGGTAAGAGGTAGGTAATGAGGGTTAAGTGACTTGACAAAGAGTCCCACAGTGAGGAAGTGTCTTGAGGCTACATTTGAATCCAGGACTCCCATCTCTAGCCTGGTTCTCAATCCACTGAGCTACCCCCTTTACATTCAAAATTCTTTTGAGGGGAAATAATAGGACAAAAATCTATATAGTTCTTAATATCTGCATAGATTTCTAGATATGTAGGTCTAATTTGTATAAATTAATAAGATGTGTTTATGTCTGTCTGTAGAGCTACCTGCCCAGTGTTCCCTACCATACTTCTTACCTGCTGCCATCTACAAGTACTTCTCCCCACACTTGCAATTTCTACCCCAAGACTATTGTTAATTAAAGAGTTTGGACACTGGGTACAGGATGATTGCCATGGGCTATATAGATAATAAGCCCTAGAGGTGAGATTGGAACCCCGGCCTGTGCATTTCTTTTTCTTCCAGTACATGTAAAAACATTCTTAGTGTTTTTGGTGGGGTTTTTTTTTTTTGTTTGTTTTTTAGTTTTTAGTTCAAACTCTGAGGATGAATTTCTCCTCAACTTCAGGAAACCTTGTTTTAAAAAGTTTAATGATGATTTTGTCATTTTACCTGATCTCATGCTCAGAAGTGAAGCTATTTTATGTTTTTCATATTAGAGATGTCCAGACAGTAGAGGTATAAACTGGGAATTGAACTATTTTTGAAATCTTAGTACCAGCTGGCAGGGTTGGCTTAATCAACAGAAAGAATTCAGACCATAATACTCTTCTAGAAAATTGTTTGGGAAAACAGAAAATAGACATTTATTGTAAATCCATTACATGTTGAGTCAATAAAGTTGATTGAAAATCAAACGAGTTTCAAGCCCATAAACTGGGACAATGTTAATATAAGGTAAAATTGGATACCAAACTATTCCAAAAGCCTACTGAAACATTGTTGCTGAAAAGATCTATATCCAACTACCTTTATAAAATTGTTTCCATAGGAAAGTGGTTTGAAAGTATAGTGAATACAGACTCAAACATACAATATTTCACTTAAATTTTTTGTTTTCCTTTTCACAAAATGATTAACATGGAAAAAATGTTTTACATATATGCATACCTATATCAGATTGTTTGCCCCCTCAGAGAGGGAGAGGGAAGAAGAAATTGGCTCAATTTTTTTAAAAAACAAAGGTTAAAAATGTTTTTTAGGTGTAATTGAGTGGAAAAATATTCTTTATATTCCTTAATATTCTGGAGATGTAGAAAACCTTAGTTCACTTCACGTTTCTAGTCATCAGGGAGGCTGCATCTCCTAGAAGGGATTTCTATAGGATTTGAGATGAGAGGCAAGAAAGAAGGATTTTCTATGCCTTGCAACAGAAGCTGCTCTCAAGGTTTGGTAATAAGGTTCTCTCTTTGGGAAAGGCATTATGGGGGTTTCTTCAACTCTTTAATTCCCATAGCAATGGCAGGGAAGTCCCAGCTTTCCCAGAGAACTTTGTCTAGACACTCCCTTCACCCTTTTCAATTCAATCTCATTTTATATTTAGTTATTTTTCTTTAAAACTCCCATTACTAATAATAGTAATATTTATATAATACTGGAGGGTTTGCAGAATGCTATCATCAATCCTTAAGAAAACCCTATGATAGGGGTTGGCAACCTTTTTTGGCCGTGAGAGCCATAAACGTCACATTTTTTAAAATGTAATTTTGTGAGAACTGTACAGTCCTCACAGTGTGCTCTCCTGTAACAGTGCCTGAAAAAAAATTGACTTTATGGCTCCTGCAGAAAGAGCCATATGTTGCTGACCCCTGCCCTATGAGGTAGGAGGAAATAAATTAAATCACTTGTCCAGGCTCACAGAGCTAGTATCTGAGATGGAATTCAAACACAGGTCTTTGCTGCTCTAGATTACTACATTATAACCCAGTTGAGGTTGATGAGGTTTTTAATTTTCATACACCAGCATAGAACTTTATACATTACAACTTCTAAGACCTGGCCTTTTTAATAGTATGGCTCCTCCTTTCCTGAAGCAGATTAAAACTCTTCTCCAGGTTTTAATGTCCTCTGTAAATTTTTAGCCCAGGCCATTGATGTTTCATCAAACAATTGCCAACATTTTGGTTATCCTTTGGCAAATTATCACTGGATCAATTCTTGATCTTTGCAGTTTAGTAGACTTGCCATGCATAGCTTGTAGTTTGAGGCAGCTTTACAGAATTCCTGGATCATGATAGAATATCATTATAGAATTTGAGTCACTGTCCTTGCACGTATATGGTAAGAATTTAATCAATTGCTGAATAAAAATGTCAAGGAACAATTTACCTAGAGGGATTATGAGGAAGACATTTCATAAATTTTAAATTAACATAGAAATGTAAGAGCTACATACACATACACATGTACATATGAAGAATTAAAATACTTTGTCTTAAACTTTTTTCCCTTGTACTTGAGGAACCTAAAAAATTCCTTTTAATCAGAATATTTTAGCCCAATTGAAATTGTTTGAAAATATCTCTTTTAGGATTTGGCTGATGAACTTGCCTTAGTTGATGTTATAGAAGATAAACTAAAGGGAGAGATGATGGATCTCCAACATGGCAGCCTTTTCCTCAAAACACCAAAGATCGTCTCAAGCAAAGGTTAATTTTTTTTTTTTTTTTTGGAATTTTTTTCAGTTGTGAATTCTTTTTTTTCTCTTCTTCCACCTCCACTGGCCAAAAAAGGGAGAAAACAAGCCTGGTCAAGCATTATTAATTCTTATATTAGCCATGTCCAAAAATGAGTCCTTCTGCTTTAGTCCTAACTCTTACAAAGTTTCATGATTTGTGTTAGATTTGATTTCCATTATTTGTCATGGAAAATAATTTTTAAAAGTTCATAGATTTTTAGTTTTTTAGTTGTTTTTTTTTTTTTTTTACCCAGAATAGATAGCATTTTGGCACTGATTAATGTTAGACACTACCAATTTCATTTCCTTGTAAACATTTTTAATTCAGATGGTTTATTCATGATATGGAAGAGATTTATGATCTTCTTTCAGATGGTTTTTGGTTTTACATCTAAAATAAAATTTATAGATTCTTGCAGCTCTAAACCCCATCTTTAATTTTGTATAAAGATTTTCTTGCTGCATTAACATGTCAATTTTGCTTTGAATTTGAAATAGGATGTAGGAGTTGGTAGGATATCAGTTTTTGTTGTTGTTTTTTAATTAAAAACCCTTATCTTCTGTCTTAGAATCAATACTGTGTATTGGTTCCAAGGCAGAAGAGTGGTGTAAGGGGTAGGCAATGGGGGTCAAGTGACTTGGCCAGGGTCACACAGTTAGGAAGTATCTGAGGCCAGGTTTGAACCCAGGACCTCCCTTCTTTGGGCCTGACTCTCAATCCACTGAGCCACCCAGCTGCCCCCAGGATATCAAATTTAAAAAAAATTCTTAAGCCATTAAGCAAAGTAGGACTAAGACCTCACTTCCTCTGAGGTAAGTAGTCACAGTAACAGGTCCAGTTTTCCTAAAGAAATAAAAAATGAAAGAAGACGCCAATTCTTCTATTATGGACCCAGATTATTCAGAATGGCAGAAAAGAAACTACATATAAGTACAAGATGTATTTTGGATGAGGTGATAATATTTCAGACATTAATCTATTATGTTTGCCTTTTCTCTAGACTATTCTGTGACTGCCAACTCAAAGCTGGTCGTGATTACTGCTGGGGCCCGTCAGCAGGAAGGAGAAAGTCGTCTTAATTTGGTCCAGCGTAATGTGAATATCTTCAAGTTCATCATTCCCAATATTGTTAAATACAGCCCTAATTGCAAGTTGCTTGTTGTCTCCAATCCAGGTAAGATTTGTTTGACTTGTTAAGTTAAGGCATCTTTTAACACAAACATGGCTTTAAAATTCAAAATTAGTGAACTATAATAAACTATAGGAGTTAGTCATTTTGTTATTTTTTTAATTTAATTTTTATTTTTTCCCAGGTGATGTCAATACAAATTTTAATAATAATTTTCTGACATTTTGTGATCCATAATCTCTCCCTTTGTCCATATCCCCTTCCCAAGACAGGAAGTAATATGTTATAGATTTTGAGTTAGTCATATTGTAAATATATATTTTTAGGTTTATCAGTTCAAAGGAGGACTCCTGGTGGTAACATACAATGATTCTGTCATAATCTCTTATTCCAGAGATTCACATATTCCAGAGTTATTTAGGATTGTACTACATATATGTACATTAGTATTATCACACCATCATATATGATCTGGTTCTTTTGCATAAAATCAAAATAGTGGCAGCTGAAAAGCTCCTGACCACTGACTGATTTGTGCATTCACAATAGTCAGATTGGCTCAGAAGATCATTCCCTCTAATTTTTGTCTTAAAATTTTACAGAGATTTCAGGAGTGATTGGTTAGGCATAATTTTTATCCTTAAAGCAATCATCTTCCAGAGGATATTAATAGATTGTTGTCTATCTTATTTCTCTTCATAGTGGATATTTTGACATATGTGGCCTGGAAGCTAAGTGGCTTTCCTAAAAACCGTGTTATTGGAAGTGGTTGCAATCTGGATTCTGCCCGTTTCCGTTACCTGATGGGGGAGAAACTTGGTATCCATTCTTCAAGTTGTCATGGATGGATCCTTGGGGAACATGGAGACTCAAGTGGTAAGACTGTACTACTAATAACCATAGAACTCAGCAAATCGAAATGTCAAGGGTTCTGCTTTAAATTACATTTTAAAGTTGTTTAGAACCATATTTGTCAATCTTGCCTATTTATCTGTAAGGCATGGTTTATGAGAATGCCACCTTTTTGCTAAAGAAATAGGCAGTTTTGACAACATCTACAATTTTGCTGGTAATAAGTGAAAACTGCCATGAGTATAGCTTTTACTAACTTGATTGCAGTCATCATAAACTGGTTTAGATTTTACTAGAACTAGCTACCTTTGAAAGGTCAGCCTTGTAATTCAAGAAGGATATGATTTATGGTCTAATTCTATTCATTTCTGTCTTAGACTTTATCTGGAGAAGCATGATGATACAGTGGAAAGAGCACTTGATTTGGATTCAGGAAAGATCCAAGTTCAAATCCTTGCTCTTATAATTACTTGCTGTGTGTGTCCATGGCAAGTTAATCACTCAGAGAACCCATTTATTCATTTTTCAAAGAATGATAATTTTTTTAAAAAGGAAAGAGAATGGTAATGCTTTTTACCAGCGGAATTACAGATAATGCCAAACTTAGGCCATTCTTTTAGCAAAAGATGATGTATATTGCTAGTATTACCTTGAAATTATATTTTTATGAAAAAGTTTATAAGGAAGCAGTATTGCTTTTCTTTAAGGAGATTCCCAAAATGAAATATGATGGGATAGAATTTAAGAGGAAATTACACCGTTGCCATAATTACTAATTGCTTGGATGCTTGGAAATCTGCATGATTTTGTCATTTTTTTTTTCCAGTTCCTGTATGGAGTGGTGTGAATGTTGCTGGTGTCTCTCTGAAGAGTCTTCATCCTGCTCTAGGAAGTGATGGTGATTCAGAGCATTGGAGAGATGTTCATAAACAAGTAGTTGAAAGGTAAGTGAGGATATCCTTTAGACTTCAATGACAATGTATCTTTGAAAAAATGAAGTTCTAGTTTTCATTTAAATGATTTTGTATGAAAAATTCCTCCCCCAAAATCTAATCAAAGTTCACAAGGACTTTCATTCAATGGATCCATCATCTCTTAAGAAAGATTATGCCAAAAAAACATGAGCATAAGATAGAACAAAAGCACAAAATATTCAGTTAAGTAGCTTGTAAATAATGGAGTGAAATCTTGAGTAGGAAAGATTTCTGTTTGTATTATTGTTGTGTAATTTCTGAAAGCTGTTTCTGCTTAATTTCTTTCCCAACTCATAGTAGCTTATTATTTCTGACAGTGCTTATGAGGTGATCAAGTTGAAGGGCTACACTTCCTGGGCCATTGGCTTGTCTGTGGCAGACCTGGCAGAAAGCATCATGAAGAATCTTAGGAGAGTACATCCGATTTCCACCATGATTAAGGTAAGTGTCTGATAGGGGGAAATGGTTTTACTCATTTATTTTTTGTTTTTAACTTATATATATATATTTTTTTTGCTGATTACATGTAATATATTTCCATATAAGTTTTCCTAACTCCTTCCTTCCTTTCCCTTCCCTCTTGTGCTGGCAGGCAATTTGATCTGGCTTACACATGTATTATGTGAAACATAAGAAATGGATTTGGTGTGTGGTTTTGTTTCTTTTTTTTTGAGTTTGTAAAAGTTTGTGACTTTGCAAAGAGTGAATGTGTTTTGAAAGGATTGTTTACTGGGTGAGAGCATTTGAATACAAAGAAATACCTTGGCAGGCTAGACTAGTAAGTAGAATAAAGCAAGGTGAAATATAATCAGGATCAATGCAAAATCCTACAGTTGGATTTACAAAAATCAACTCCACAAATGTTAGAGGAAATAAAACTCTTCACATTTTAAGGTTTGCAAAAAGCTTTCCACTCAACAACCTTATGAGGTAGGAAGAGTGTTTTTATCTATAAGTGACTCAAGTTGTAACTTTTTTTTAAACTCTTACCTTCCGCCTTAGAATCAATACAACGTGTTGGTTTTAAGGCATAAAAGCTGTAAGGGCTAGGCAGTGAGGATTAAGTGATTTGCCCAGGGTCCCACAGCTAGGAAGTTTCTGAATCAAATGTTGAGTCTCCCAATTCTAAGTGTAGCATTCTTTTTACTATGCCATGGTACCTCAAATGTCCATGAAACAGTTACATTTCTGCAACAGTGGCCCTTCAGCATTCTGCCAGTGAAAAAAATGAACAAATTATATTTAGATAAAGAGATTATAGAAATTGAACAGATTATATAGAAATTTGACAAACTGCTTTGCTCAAAATTACCTATTCATAAGAAACATTTCATTGAGGCAAAAGGCATTAGCATTTTGGTTCTGGAAACTTAGAAAAGAAGAATGCCTAGTCTGCTAATCCGTTCACCAAAAAAAAAACATTTTTGTCTAATATTATGGGCAATGTTACAGCTATACTAAAATATATAAACGTGTTATTTAAAATGCACTCTAGAAAGAAAGCATTGGGATTTAGTAGTTCTAATATACAACTTAGAACTTAAAATTAAGGCAAAACTCTTCATCCGGATAAAGTATACTGCTGCGACATCAGTATATTATAAAAGAAAATATGATTTCATTTTGTCTTTCAGGGCTTCTATGGCATTAATGAAGATGTCTTCCTTAGTGTTCCATGCATCTTGGGGCAGAATGGCATTTCAGATGTGGTGAAGGTTACCCTGACTCCAGAGGAAGAGTGCCGTTTGAAGCAGAGTGCAGACACTCTTTGGGGGATCCAGAAGGAGCTGCAATTTTAAAGCCTTCTAATATGCTTCCACTTTACTGTCTAGAGAACATGATAGTGGTTAAGGGATGATGTATGATGCACATTTCAAGTGGGTCAAATCTTTCCTCGGATGAGTGATTCAACACCAATAGAAAGCAGAAATATAAATCCTATGAACATCTACAGTTTAGAGATGGGGAATATAGTACAGTGACTCCTATTTGTTAAATCCTGTTTGCGAAACCCTGTTGTTGCACAGTGATGCTGGGTATGACTGGTCTTGTACCAAAGTCATGAAGTGCTTGTTTGTCAAGCTAAGTCAGCTCCCCACAGGTATGGTACTGCCTGCCTTGTAGGTGCTACCAGCTCCTACTTACCCCTTAGATCCAAAAGTCAGTTTTTGGTTCCTGTATTCACACCACCATACAGTAGTAATACTCTGCTGATGGACTGATTACCTTTGGGGGCGGGGGGCTTACCCATTAGAGTTCTACAGTATTTCCCCATGCATCACTTTTCCAGAGGACCCAGTTCTGTCTACTATATATATATATCAGTAGTTGTACATTTCAATTATAAAAAGGATCTATATAGGTACAACAATTCAATTCCTCATGTGTCATACTAACCCAAATATTGAATAAACAACAAATAACTTATTTTCTCTTTGTTGAATTATTTTTTTTTTCCATTTGGAGCATAGATATCAGGATTAAAAGTTTCAGACAGTGCTGGAGAAAGATATTTGTCCTGAGAAATGTAAATTATACTGCGTCAGCATTGGCTCCGACACTAGTCATATAATCTAATATGTGTGGGCTCCATTCCCTTCCAACAATGGTTCATAACCCATTTGTGCCTTCCCATTTTGAGTGATTCTCACATTCTTCTGGAAATCTGGGCTTTGCTTCAATATGCTAGAAACTTTCCTCTAGATGGCCTGATATCAAGTGGATACCAATGGAGCACATAAGCTTGTCCTCTTTCCCACCATGACCAGCAATCACCTTTTAAATTTTTTTTCCTTGATTGTGGATTCATCAGTCATAAAATTACAAACATCTCAAGACCAAAACACAGAAGAGGATTATAGAAGAAACATTAAATATGTGTGTATGAACATATAATAACTGATTTATGTTTGACCCCTCCTGCACTTCACTTCCCATTTGTGCAACTTGGAAGATGGTTTATTGATTCCCCCTCTTCCCCCTTCCCAATATCACTGCCAACAATCTTACCATCTATGGCACTAAGCCATCATTTTTCTGGCCATAGGTTTTTCTGATAACATTTCTGTTCGACATTAAATCATTCCTCGATTTTTGTTTAGAGGTTCATCTATTGAAAATATTGCACAGTTAAGTCATTGAAATCTTGTGAATTAACTTCCAGTTGAGTATAAGAACAGTTGAGGAAGAACAAGGGTCCTAAAATAGCTTTCAAAAAAAATACTTAAGAGCCTACTGCTTGCAAAAGTCCTGGGTTAAGCTTTTTCATTTTTCCCTTTGAGAAATACAAAAATAATATATTCTATAAATCCATAAGCGATAAGGGACAGAGGGGAGAATGGCTAGGCTTTCATAGTTTATTTTATCTAGGCCTTAGGCTTCTACAAATAGGTGGGATCACAATGGAGATGTGAAGAGGGTGGTAAAGATAGGGAAGAAAGAGCATGGAGAGCACACCTGAGCACAATTTTGTTGTAGACTTCCTGACCCCTATTTAGGGTTTTCTTGATAAAGATAATGGAGTGGTTTGCCATTTATCCAGTTCTCTCTTAGAATCAAGGATTCCCATATTGATGTATTCTTCCCTTTTTCCAGGTTATGAAGAAAAACATTTGGCAAACAGAAAAATGAGCCAAAAAAATTGCTAAAAAACAAACTTTTACCTTACCATAAATACACTGGTAAAAAGGATTTTCCCATAAGATCTCATTGTACTGGCAAAAGGCTAAATTAGCTTTCCGAAATGTGCATAAGGAAATAATTTCCTGGAACATGACATCTACTGCCCTATTTACAAAATAATTTGAAAATTTGTGACCTGGAATTATAAAATATTTGACATTTGCATCTTTTCACTAACTAAACTTAACTTTCAAAATTTTCTATGTTTTTTCACTCATATATCAATTATATTGATAGGTATTAAAAATTATGCCTTATGGTTCAATTTTAAAAATTTAAGCCCTTACTTTCTGTCCTAGAATCAATACTGAGTATCAGTTCCAAGGCAGAAGAACAGTGAGGGCTGGGCAATTGGGATTAAATAATTTACCCAGGGTCACACAGCTAGAAAGTATCTGCATCCAAGTTTGAACCCAGGACCTCCTCTCTCCAGGCCTTGCCCGCTATCCACTGAGCTACCTAGCTGCCCCATATATCTTACCATTTACAAATTCTAAGCAGCTTCATTTTCTTAATTTTTAGGCTGTAATGTTTGCTGTGTGGTTTTTATTCTGTTTTTAAGATGGTTTGGTCTCCTTTAAAGTACATTTTCTTCTAGAACCATGAGTTCCTTTTTCCTGTAAATCAATATCTTTTTGGTTATTAATCTTTTGGAACAAACCTTATTGCCTAATAAAGCATCATTCCCATTTTTTAAACAGTACTTCCTCTTAGCAAGACTAGCATAGATGCATTCTTTTTTTTTTTAATTAATAAAATTTATTTCCAGATATCTCAGCTCCTCCCCTACACCAGAGAAGACATCATCTGGCAAACATATATATGCATATATAGGTTATGTCTTTTGTGTTTCCATTCTTCATTTTCTGGAGACAAATATTCACAAGTTATCCTTCATGGATTAAATCTGTAGCTGTATATAATGTTCTCTTGGTTTTACTTGTTTCAGTCTAATTTATCTCAGGTAGTTCTTTCCAAGATTTTTGAAAATTAAACTGCTCAAATGTACTGTTCTTAAAATTCTTTATCTCCTGTATTTTCATCTATATACTTAAAAATGTGTTTCTTTTGAGCAAAGTATATGATTACATCAGTAGTACCTATGAGGTCATATCTACCACCTTGCTAAAAATTTAAGTTCAACTTTTTGTGATAGCAAAAAAAATGGAAACTGAAGGAATGTCCATCAATTGGGGATTGGTACATGGTGGTGATGGAATTCTAATATACTGTAAGAAATGATGAACAGGATGATTTCAGAAAGACCTGGAAAAGCTACATGAACTGATTCAGAGTGAAATAAACAGAACCAGGAGTATATTATACGCAGTAAAAGAATGTTGTGGAATTATCAACTGTGTTAGACTTACTATTGGCAATACAATGATACAGGACAACTCTGAGGTACTTGTGACAAAGAATGCTATCCACCTCTAGAGAAAGAACTGCTGGAGTCAGAATGCAGATGAAAGCATATGGTTTTTCATTTGTTTGTTTGGGTTTATGTTTTGGTTTTATATGATTATTCACTTTCAAAAACGAGTAGAATGGAAATAAAAATAAATTTATGTTCACCTGATTAGAAACAAAGGAAATGAGAGGCAACTAGGTGGCTCAGTGGATTGAGAGCCAGTCCTACAAACAGGAGGTTCTGGGTTCAAATTTGACCTCGGATATTTCCTAGCTGGGTGACCCTGGGCAAGTCATTTAACCCCTGTTGCCTAGCCCTAACCATTCTTCTTCTTTGGAACTAATGCACAGTATTGATTGTAAGACAGAAGGTAAGGGTTTAAAAAGAAAGGTAAAGGAAATGGAACTAGAAAAATGATATATACAAAGGGCTACAGCAATGGAAATGGAAATAATAATGAAATACTAATAACTGAACACAATGCTAAAAATGCAATCCTAAAGAAGAGTTAAGAACTTTCTACCTTTCTTTTTTTTAAACCCTTGCCTTCTATCTTAGAATCAATACCATGTATTGGTTCCAAGGCAGAAGAACAATAAGGGTTAGGCAATGGGGGTTAAGTGACTTGCCCGGGGTCATATAGCTAGGAAGATAAAGTCAACAATCAGGACTTTCAGGAAAGACATCCTCTAGGATACAGTACTTAAGCTGTGATTTCTTTTTATTTTTTCTAATTATGAATTTAACAAACACCAAATGAAGTGAACCCTTCCATATGTATAAAATAAAAAAGGGAACTATATATGAAACAGTAAATATTACATATAGCTTGCTTTTATTTTTAAATAAATATATAAATTCAACATGTAGCTCTCAAAATTGTCCTGTTTGTGATTCCTTGTAGCCTTAATATTTCTTCTCTGCACTTTCTTTTAAAAATGATTCAAATGACACATTTTTCTTCAGGAAAAACTATCTCTAGTCCCAACCAATTTCCTCCTTCCTTACTCTAAGTTGGAAAAAAAGAAAAAGAAAAAGAAATGTAACCATGTAACCCGATACGCATAGCCAAAGAGGACAAATACCCACAAGCCTAAAAATACAAATGTCATTCTGTACCCAGAGTCCCACACTTCTCTCGTCAGGACTCAAGCTTCATCATCAACATAATCATAGGTCTTAAATCTTTCAAAGTTTCTCCTTTTTACCAAGTTATAGTCATTCTATAAATTATTCTCCTGGTTCTGCTAATTTCCCTTTGTATCAGTTCATTTAAGCCTACCGAACTTTTCCTGAAACTCTCTTCATTGATTATTGGAAAATAACGTCCCATTTTTTTCTGAGCTCTGCTTTAAAGCAAGAGAGGGTTCTAAGATTCTCTTTAAATAGTGCTCAGATTTCCAAATCTCTTTTCTCTCATTTCTCATCTCATTTTGGTCTAAGAGCCCAATTAAGGAAGATAAGTATGCCCAATTAAGAGATTAAGATAATGTGACTGAGATTTATTCCATAGGCTGCCTGCCTCCTTAAAGCTTCTGGATGCCTATTTTGTCTTTATATCCCCAGTGTTTATTTAGCATGGTGCCTAGCACATAGCGCTTAATAACTGCTTGTCGATTTAGAATACCTGGGGCTGGTATATCCTGGCCCTTTCTCTTAGAGGAAGAGGTCAGTGCCAGTAGGCATGCCTCACTGCTGTCTTCATTAAGGTTCCTCCAATCTCTGGCGCTGCCAAGTGCACCAACCTAGCAAGAAGCACGCGGAGGCACACAAAGGACTCGCAGAGTTAGGTGAGTGAGCAGTCCTTTCCCAGCCTAGAAGCATGGAGGACTGGAGAGGTGATGAAGTGGCTCCCTAAACACACCAGCCCTTAGGCTATCCCTCAGGGGGCAGGAAGAGCCGCTCAATTGCTGGAGGAAATCAGCCATCTCCTCTCTCTCCCCTTCCCCGGCTCCCAGGGAAGGGTCGGAGGAAGAGAAGCTCCCGGTGACCCAGACACAAGGGCACGCGGCGCTTCTCCCTTTAGAGGTTTCGAACTCAAGCCCGGGAACGGAAGCACAGCTACGCAGTGTGCTCCCAACCACTGCATGGCTCTTGTTGCGCAGGGGCAGGCAGGATTGGGAGGGAGGCGGACCCGAGTCCTGCATCTGCTTGAGGAGGGTGGCGCGGGGCTCACGGCGCTGGGCGCGGGGCGGTAACGGTTGCTCTTCGAAGTTCTTCGAAATCCGGTTGGTCTGTTTAACCCGCCCGCAGGAGGTGTGTGGTGAGAGGCAGGTTTCGCGGGTCCACGGCCTACCACCCCGATTTCAGGAAGAGAAATCTCGAGGGTGAGTGCTTCTGCAAGGGGGAAATCGGACATATTTCATTTCAGCCAGCTTCTGTTGAGCACCAGCTGTGTGCAAGGCTTGGGGAATGGGTAGGCTGCCCTCAGTGGATGTAAGATTGATTTGGGGGGGGGGGGAGGGAAGGCCCTCACCACAGAAAGACAACTGTGGTAAAAGTAAGAGAATCAGGCAAAGTGCTGCCAACAGGCATTTATTGAGCTCCTACTGTGTACCCGGAACTGTGCCAGATGCTGGGGGTTCAAAGGCCCTCAGAGCAGAAAATCAGAAAAGAGTTTCTGAGTAAAAAGCACTCACAGTTGGATGAGACACAAAACACAAACGATTGTGGGGAATCCCATTCAGGTACAGAGCTGGTGGGCTGAACCTTGAGAGAAGGGAAGGAAGGCGCTCCAGAACATGGAGGTGGAGGTGGAGGTGGAGGTAGCCGGTGGATCCACTCCAGGCAAGGGTGATGTGAACAGAGGTCCAGAAACCAGAGTGGGAAGGACAAGAAAGACAAGGGCACGCTGGATAAAAAATGTCCAGTGGGGCCGACAAGCAGAATCAATAAAAGAAAACTGTAAAATAAGGGTGGAAGGATAGCTTGATGCTAGAAGCTGATCAGTTAGGAGACTATTATTCTGTTATTCTGACTAAAGGGGAAACTGGAGTGATTGCAGTGGGAAGAATGAGGAAGGTAGAGGGGAAAGCATTTGAGAGAAATTAAAATAAAATTCCAGAGGAAAGATGAATAGACTCACAGTTGTCTTCTAATTGACAAGAAACTCATTTGTCTCTCTGACTTGGTTTTCCTCTCTTGTTTTGCTTGCTTATTTCCCCATTATTTTAGTCTTCTTTGTGCCTTTGGTTATCTTGGATTTTTTTTTTTAACCCTTAACTTCTGTGTATGGACTCCTAGTTGGAAGAGTGGTAAGGGTGGGCAATGGGGGTCAAGTGACTTGCCCAGGGTCACACAGCTGGGAAGTGTCTGAACCTAGGACCTCCCTTCTCTAGGCCTGGCTCTCAATCTACTGAGTCACCCAGCTTGTCCCCCTTCTTGGGGGTTTTTAACCTATGAGAAGAGGCAGTTATTTTCATAGAGATTTTGATTAATATGTTGGGTGGTTAAGAAAAGTTAAATATGTTGATGACAATTCACTGATAATACCTAACTTATACTGTAAAATTACTTGAAATCTCTCAGATTTTCAAAATGTCAGCAGTCAAAGATATGCTCATTGAGAATCTTCTTCAAGAAGAGTCTACTGCTCAAAACAAGATCACCATTATTGGGTGTGGTGCAGTTGGCATGGCATGTGCCATCAGTATCTTAATCAAGGTAAGCAATAGACCTGGTATGAAATAAAGTGCCAGAGTGGTGGCACTTGATAAATGTTGACAGTAATAATAATATGGGGTCAGAGACAGCAATTATAGGAGTGTTCATATGATTTACAAGGTCTGTGACTTGTGGCAAAGGGACCCATTCCTCCCAGAAGGAGCTCCAGATTTGTACTTATTCAAATGGGGGTCCATCCTGACTCCAAAGATGGGAATTAGAATTTTTCTCTTGTTCATTGCCCCCATCCTGAAATAACTGGGGAAATCTGTAAAACAAACCTTAGGCAAGGTGCATGTCTTGGGTCTCCCTAAAAGCAGGTAACTAGATCCCTTTTAAAAAAGGTACTGAGTGGGCATTGGGTTACTATTGTTTATTTCTCCTACCAGTGAAAATTCAAAAGATCATTTTTTTTGCCTTCTCAATGGGTGGAAGGAAAGAAGAGAATCTGGAACTGAAAGTGAAATAAAATTGATTTGAATTTTTAAAAATTTCAAATATCCAAAAGAACATGAGTAACTATAGAAGAACATAAACCATTTCAAACAACCTAGTATTCTCATGACACTCCTCTGGAAAGGTAAAGGCCTTTGTGAGATTGCTGAAATATATCTGTGATTGCTATTTTATATCGAACTAGGATCATGCCTCTCTCTTTAGTCCTTTTCATTCGAGGTTCTGAGAGTGGTGCTTTTCTCTGTGCAGTGATACAG
Source organism: Gracilinanus agilis (assembly GCF_016433145.1). Taxonomy (NCBI): domain Eukaryota; kingdom Metazoa; phylum Chordata; class Mammalia; order Didelphimorphia; family Didelphidae; genus Gracilinanus; species Gracilinanus agilis. The sequence goes on along the minus strand of NC_058135.1, from coordinate 231,607,535 downwards.
TTTTGAAAAGCCTTTTTCCCCACTGTACAGCCGGTACTTGCTTGGAACCTCTTGAACCAACAAGATAGCAAGCCTAGAAATCCATTTCTCAGGATTGTTGTTTAGTGTTCTGTGCTCAGGGAAAGAGACAGAAAATGGAAATGGAGGCCAAAGTCTTGTTGTTCAGTCTCGGACTTAACGATAAACCGTTATCAGTGAGGGCTGGAACAGAGGAGGGAGAGAGAGGAGAGAAATCCCTTCTACCCCATTGTTTGAAAGCCCAAGAGAGAAAGGAGTGGATGTATCCCAAAAGGAGCAGAGTTGTTTCTCCTCAGCTCATCACTCTGTGGTCAGTCATCTTCATAGCCTCCCAATCCCAGAACTACCAATAAAGACATGAAGTGTACTCTCAGATCATGTTGCTCCTCAAAGGCCCAGAGGACACCCACACCCACACCCACACCCACACACTCCAGGGATCAACCTTGTTATAGCTATCATCTTGTCGGTATAACCTAGTTTGTGGACCGGCTCTCTGACATGGTGGGACAGCTGGCTTACACTATTCCCTCTGCCTGAACTTCCCTTACACACACACACACACACACACACACACACACACCTTGAATTATATGAATTTTTTTGAAAAATTTAACTAAATACTATCTCTTCCATGGAGCTTTTCTTCATTTCTGAAGGCAATGATGACTTTTTTTTTTTACCCACACAGAAGTTTATTTGCATGATCCCTAATGCATTTATTTTTTCCTATATTATGTATTATATAAAGTCAGGAACCCTTCCCCTAAGGGGAGAGTATTTGAGTGTGCTAAAGAAGTGGCAAACTCAAATAGAAACAAAGGCCACTACAGGATTCACAAGGATCCCTTTGGGCCACATATTGACTTGGTTTTAAAATAACAAATTTTAAAATAATATTTATATTTTTATTGTATTTCTATTTATTTTGTTGATCATTTCCCAGTTGCATTTTAATTTGGTTTGTGCTCTACTTGGAAATATTGTAGACCTTATGTATCCCATGTCTGACGCCTCTGAGTTAGAATCAAGTAACCTCTTTCTCGGATTAGTTAGTCCCTAATTCCTTTAAATAGATAAATCTTCAGACTCATGAGAGAACCCCAAGTTTTCTATTTCTTCAAATTGGGAAAGCACTTGATTCACTAGAGAATTATTTACACCAAATGATAAATGGTAATGGATACGAAGAGGAAGAAATCCAAGCTATTGATAATCACATAATGAATATTAAAATCACAGTTGGATTCCACCTCACACTCAGCAGTTTGGCAAAGTTGCTCAAAAAGGAAAATGAAAAATATTGAAGAAGCTATAAGAAAATAGGGATATTAATTCACTGTTAGTAGAGCTATAAATTCCAGCCATTCTGGGATGCACTTTGGAACTATCCCCCCTCAAAACTATTTGACTGTGTGCCCTTCGACCTAGTGATTCCACTGTTAGGTCTCATCTCAAAGAAATTAAAAAGGAAAAGGACACATATATTCAGAAATATAGCAGTAGTAGCAAAGGAAGCCCATTAATTGGAGAAATGGCTGAACAAGTTTGGTATGTGACCGATGAAATACTGTTATGTTTAAGAAATGATGATGAAGGAGACAATTTCAGAGAAAGCAAGGAAAACTTCAAAGACTCATATGAACTAATGAAGAGTGAAGTGAGCAGAACCGGGGGAATAGTTTATATAGTGACAAAAAAACAACCTTGAAATTCTTAGGAACACTGATAAACACAATATCACAATGCCAGAGGACCCATGGCCCCCTCTAAATGAATTTGGGGAATCCAAGGGCAGAGTAAAAGGGTTGGATTTTTTTGGTTTGGCTTACTTATACATGTTTATTAATAGGAGGTTTGTTTTTCTTTCTCACTGGGGAGGGGAAGGTAGGAGGGAAAGAAGGCAGACCTTTGTGGGGAAAAAATATTCCTTAAATTACAACACCTAAGAATCTCTTTGTTCTGCATCTTCACTCATAATACTAGTAAAGGGCAAAGTCTGTTTTTGTTTCTCTATATCATTGCTTGATCACCTGCTAGATCTAGGAATTTGGTTACATCAAAGAAAGAATACTTTTAGATTTAGAGTTAGAATAATTGAGTTCAAATCTCATCACTGCTCTATCCTATCTGATTTGGGGCAAGACACTTAACCTCTCTCAGCTTTATTTTCTTCATCTGTAAAATAAGAGGTATGGACTAGATGGACCACTAAGTTCCCTTTGAGCTTTAAATCAGACTATTCTCTGAATCTAAGAGATATTACCCAGGAGCCCTGTGTAGTCTAGGAACTCCTCTTTTGGGCCCAAAGAGGCCTGTTCCAGTTTTATAGGTTTTGTTATTTTTTTATTGTTTTTTTTTTATGATAAAGTCTGTTGTTTATTTTCAATGCCACAGTTTTTCCTGAGGGAGAGGGAGTATGGAGGGGAACTGGGTAGGGGTGGGCTGGTGTTCCAGGGATGCTCCCAAGGAAAAGCAGGTCAGGGGGATAGAACTCAACCCCAAGTGAACTCATGACCTGAGTGGCAGCAACAGCCAAAGGGACCTTGTCTTCTCGATCTAGTGGGGTTTTAGTGTCTCAAGAGACTGGAGTGGAGAGAAGTGAACAGGGGAACCATTCTAGGGGATGAGATGGCACCCTCTCTGCCCCCCACAGGCCTTGACTCTCCTCCCAGTTAGGTGTGAGGAAGGAGGAGAGGGATGGGATTCAGGCTGGGCCCACACCATGTGAGGGTTCATGAGAGGGTCTAGGTTAGGGTCACTGTCAGCTGCAGCCCGGCCCAAGCGCGACATGAGAATCAAGAGGGCCAGGAAACCCAGGGCTCCCAGCAGAACTAGTAGCCCAGCCCTCTGCATCAGGGTCAAGGGTCGTTTTCGGGGCCCTGCCTGGCTCCTTAGTAGCTGGGCCAACCATCCCAGAGCAGGCCTCCGGCGGTATTTGTCATCATCACAGTCACTTTGGGGGCTGGGATCCCGATCCCCTTCCCGTGCCCGATCCCCTTCCCGGGTGTCGTAGACTTTTCGAGGAGCAGAGGCTGTCAAGGGCTCAGGGCTACCCATATGGATTATGGCATGCTTCTCAGGCTGGGCGGGGGGAAGAGCAATAGGCTGGGAAGGGGAGGGTGTGCTACTGTAGAAAGATGGATCATCTTCATCATCGCAGTGGGAATCATCTAGCCCTAAAGGGCTACTTGTATTGAAGCCAGACCAATTAGAGAAGCCAGAAGTCTCAAGGGTCTGAGAGGTTGGGGTCACTTCATCAATCAGTGGAAGGCCCAGCCCAGCTCGAGCCCAGTTGACAGTTGACAGTTTCTTCCTCAAGGCAATGGCCACAGGTCCCGCAAGGTTGGCAGGAGGAAAGATGGGGCCACTACAGCTAGGGCATTGGTAACTGGCAGGTGCTGTATTTCGAGACAGCTGGGCAGCTCGTTCGTTAAGGCATGACCAATGGAATAGATCATAACAGACAAGGCGGGTGGTCTCCCTTGTGGAAAGGAGGGTGCAGCAAAGAAAGCAGTTGGGGTTGTAGTCACTGTCCTGGAGCCACTGCAGGTAGGACTGGACAATGCACTTGGAGTGGTTGGCCACCAGGCAGTGCTCGCACACGTTGACCCGGTGCTCAAAGCAGAACAGGTTGGTCACCTTCCTCTTGGGGCACTTACAGAGCCCCATGGTCTCCCGGGGGTGGCCTGGGAGCCGTCGCTTCACCCCCTCGGACGGCTCCTGTTCTTTTTTATTGGTTTTATAGGACTTAAAAATCTTTTATCTGTGGCAGGAAACTGCTCTGTTGCCTCTATTTCAGGGTGCTATCTAGTAGTGTCCCCAGATTCTTACGCAGCTTGGAATCCTAGCTTCTCTACTTCTCCCTTGAATTTTTTTCTGTGTTACAGGGCCTGATTAAATCCAGGTAGCAAAGGAAGAAAATAAACATGTATTAAGTAAGTGCCTTCAATGTGCCAGGCATTGTGCTAAGCACTTTACAAGTATTATCTCATTTAATCCTCACCACAACCTTGAGAGGTAGGTGTCTAGTTATTCCCATTTCACAGTTGGGGAAACTGAGGGAGACAGAAGTGACTTGCTGAGGGTCCCATTGTGACTGAGTGTCTAAGACTGGGTTTGAACTCGGGTCTGACTGACTTCATACCCAGTGCTTTGTCCAATGCATTCCCTAGCTGTCTTAGCTAACGTATACAGATTTGGTCTTGGCTTATTGCTTCTAGGATCGAATAAAAACTCTTCTCTTTGTTATTTAAACCTTTCACAACCTGGCTCCAAATTACCTCTCCAGTCTTAATTATGCATTACTCCTTTTTGTATACTTTGTGAGCTAGACAAACCGGCTTTCTTGCTGTTCCCTACACACAGTACCCAATTCTTGTCTTTGCGTTGTACATCCTCTGTGCCTGGATGCATTCTTCTCCCACCTCTGCCTCATAGGATCTTCTTTCCTTTAAAAACAGTATGAATGCTGCCTTCTACATGATGCCTCTGTAACCCCGTCCCCATCTACTGCTAACTAGTGTTCACACACACACCCCCATTACCTTGTATATATTTTGTTCATGCATATATATATATATATATGTATGTATTGTGTTATACTGTTTGTCCTAATAGAGTGTAAGCTTCTTGAAGGCAGAGACTATTTCAGTTTTATATTTTTATCCACGGAGCCTCGTACATAGCAAAGTGACAGATAAATAGTAAATAATGTTTACTTTTGATTGAATAAAAGAAATATCTTGAAAGACTGCAGTCTGGGGGGATGAGGAAAGCAGGAAGAATATGGGACTGAAGGGAGGCAAAGGAAAAGAGAAAATAAAAGAGGAAAGAAAGAAGGAAAGAAAAGGAAACATGGGGGAATGTTTTGATCTCAGTCCAGCTTCCCTTTATAAATAGTTTGTGACAGCTGGCTTCTATGTTACTCAGTTTGCTGAATCCGGCTAAAGCTGACTGGCAGAAACAGCTGGGCCTTTTGATGACTGACCCATTAGAAGTCTATAAAGTTACTTTTAAAGAATAACCCAATCAACTTGAAGGATGAAACTGCTGTGGTCACTCACCATAGTGACTCCTTAGCTCCTTGGAAGGGAAGAGCTAAAAAAAAACCCTTTTATATTAAGATACTTTTATATTATTTTTTATATTACTTTTATATTAAGATACTTTTATATTAAGAAAAACTGAAAGAAGGAATAATTTTTGCTGTACAAAATCACATTATCCCTGTAAAGTGAAATACAAATCAGATTTAAAAATATTAGATTGTTCTCAATTTCTTTTTTGTAAATAGGCTTTTTCATAATTTGAATTATTGGTTAAATCAAAATTTATCTATATTTATGAATGTACTAAGATTAATTTATCATAAAATAAACATTAGGTCAGTGGCATTAAATAACATTCTGAATTGAGGGAATTTTTCACAGTAGTCTTTTTGTCCTTTTCCTCCCCTGTGCTTAGAATATTCTGCCCCTTCTGCCTCTTAGTTTCTTGATCTTTATTTTTTTTTATTTTTAAATTTTTTATTGATTAATTAATTTAGAATATTTTTCCATGGTTCCATGATTCATGTTCCTTCCCTCCTCTCCTCCCTCCCCCATTGCAGAGCCAACAAGCAATTCCACTGGGTTTTACATTGATCATTGTTCAAAACTTATTTCCATATCATTAATATTTGCAATAGAGTGATCAAAGTCAATATCCCCAATCATGTGCCCAAGTGATCAATCATATGTTTTTCTTCTGCATTTCTGCTCCCACAGCTCTTTCTCTGGATGTGGATAGGGTTCTTTCTCACAAGTTCCTCAGAATTGTCCTGGATCATTGCATTGCTGCTAGTTAGAAAAGTCTATTCCATTCAGTTGTGCCACAGTGTATCAGTCTCTGTGTACAATGTTCTTCTGGTTCTGCTCCTTTCACTGTGTATCTTGATCTCCTTTATGACTCAACTCAGTGGAGCCTGGAGGTCCTTGTTCAAATTTGACCTCAGACACTTCCTAACTGTGTGACCCTGGGCAAGTCACTTAACCTCAGTTGCCTAGCCATTACTGCTTTTCTGTATTGGAACTGATATTTAGTATTGAGTCTAAGACAGAAGGTAAGAATTTTTTTAACAAGACAACTAAAATCCTATCTTTTGCTTTTTCCATCACTAGTGCCTTCCCTCTGAGATTACCTACATCATATATATCTAGCATGTACAGTTATTTATCTTATTTTTCCTTCCTTAGAAAGCAATCTTGAGGGCAGGGACCTTGTTTTGCCTTTCTATATATCAATAACAAACAGCTTGTAGTAAACACATAGGCTTGTGATGGACTCTTTTATTATAGAATGAAAGAGGAAGCTTAGGGAAATTGTGGTATAGGGAGAAATAAATTCTAGTCCCACAAAAAGGGCTCATTTGAGGATTGCTTCTTTCTTTGAGTTTGTATCCCCAATGCCAGCTGCTTAGTCAGGGCATATCTTCCACCTTTACCATTTTATTGACTGACAATAAAATGTGACCTTTGTGAGCTTTGCAAATCTGCCATAATGTGAATCGTTTTGCCAGGGTCCTTGAAATGGACTTTAAGGTTTGAACATCTAGATTTTTTATGATTTTGTGGGAGTCTCTGAATCAGAGGAGCACCTTACCATTTTAAATTATCATCTGGGCCAGCTCATAAGCAAGGGGCTTCTCCCCAAGGAGATTATTTATAGCATGAAATGCTGTCCCATATTACCATGTTGTAAATATGTTACACATGCTTTGAACCTTCTACTTCCTCCTCACACTGGAGAGTTAGATTTCCAGAACATGGCTATTACATCCCCTCAGGACTCTAAGGTTAAGCCTGAGGGGTTGACGAATAGTCCTTTTAATGCTGTGGCTCATAAGCTCTCACCAATGATCATTTATATAAATTATTCAGCCTAATAATTACTGTTAGAGGTATTTACTAAGGTGGTATAGAAAGAAGACGTCCTCTGCCCTTCACCTCCCAAAGTCTGCAAATTTCCTACCAGCACATATGAAGTCCAGGGAAACTGGGCTCAAGCTTAGAGCATGTGTTAAAAGGGCAACTTAGAGTTGCCGAAAGTACTTTATTTCCCCTTCATGAAGTTCCCCTCAGGTATGGTACAGCTTTTCTGTTGACACCTTGTAAAGTGTTAAATCTGCTTTGATTTATGCCTCCTTTGTTCTTGGTTTCCAGTGTAGATATACTATCAGCAACTACAAATCTGGAAATGTTGCCGGACCATTGGTCAGAAAGGTCCAGTTCCTTAAACCCTGAAAATGAAAGTTCACCTATGGCCAAGAGAGAGGGGGTGGGAAAGTAAGAGACATGCCTGAGAGGGAACTGTTCTCCCCACATCCTCCCAAGCAACTCTTCCTCAGGGGCTTGATGGAAATTGTTCTCCCTTTACATACCACTTGCTCAAATCTCAGTTTGATAACTAGTTTGACAACTTTAGATAGTCTACAGGTTATGACTAGTTTTCCTTAGCTAATCCGAACACGTTTCCTAGTTTTCAAGGACTTTTTTGTACTTGGTCTTTGATCAATTGAGACATGCTTTCATGAAGGCATCCAGCTACAGCATTTCACTTTATGTAGGATGGGGTAATGGATCAACCTCTTGACCCCCTACCCTTTTATAAGGAATGACAAACTTGAAGAATTCAGAGAACCATCAAATGACTTCTAGAAGGGGTAATGGAATGAAGAAAGCAGAGCCAAAAAACTACATACATGGCTACAACAATGTAAATGCAGATAGTACAGAAAGGAAACAAAATTCTTGTCAAATAAAAGTTGTGTTAGTACCAAAATGTCCTAATTAAAGGACATTTCTGCCTTTTATGTAAACAACTGATAAGTTATTTGGGAAGGGAGGAATTTTGTAGAGTGAATTATTTGGATATATTTTGGGAAGTTTCTTGTGTTAGAACAAAATATTCAGTTTTAAACTCACTGCCTAAAATAAAAAATAACACTTTTTTGGAATTGTGCCCAAAGGGCTTTATTTTATTTTTTTAATTGAAAAATTATATTTTCAATTGATTTAGAATACTTTTCCACAGTTACATGATTCATGTTCTTTCCCTCCCCTTCTCTCACCCCCCTCCCATAGCCAATGAGCAGTTCCACTGGGTTTTACATATGTCATTGATTAAGCTCTATTTCCATATTATTAATATTTGCATTAGGGTGATCGCTTTGAGTCTACATCCCCAATCATGTCCCCATAGACCCATGTGATCAAGTAGTTGCTTTTCTTCTGTGTTTCTACTTCCACAGTTCTTTCTCTGGATGTGGATAGCATTCTTTCTCATAAGTCCCTCAGAATTTTCCTGGATCATTCCCTTGCTGCTAGTAGAGAAGTCCATTACATTTGATTATGCCACAGTGTATCAGTCTCTGTGTATAATGTTTTCCTGGTTCTGCTCCTTTCACTCTGTATCAATTCCTGGAGATTGTTCCAGTTCACATGGAATTTGTCCAGTTCATTATTCCTTTTATTATTATTATTATTATTATTATTATTGTTATTGTTATTATTATTATTCCCATTGACTCCCAGAGGAGCATAGGGCCACAACCATCTCACGCCAATGGACTCTGTTCTGGGCAACTTCCCCCAACTGGGCATATCTTTGCCAGGTCTGTTTTGGCCTTCCGACTTTCCTCCTCCCTGGTGGGTTCCATATTTTTTTCATAGCGTCCTGACTGATGGGATACTGAATTGTTCTTTCCCAGAGTCTGGTATTGGAGATCTTTTCAGGCCATCTGATGTTCAAGATTTGACGTAGGCATCTGTTAACAAAGACCTGGAGTTTGTTGGCTTTTGCCAGCACGCGTCGTGGACTCTGTTGGAGAGCAGTCTTCCAGACTAGGCGATCGTTGGTTTTGTTGGTTTAATGAGGTTGCAGTTTCTGTAGCAAGTGAGATTTTTTATGGGGTGAGGTTGCTAGCCTCGCGCCCAACCCTCCTCCTTTTTCAGCCAGGCTTGGGACCGTCCTTGGCAGAGTTATTATTCCTTATAGCACAATAAAAATTAAAATATTATTCCTTATAGCACAATAAAAATAAATAATATTTTAAATTTACTTTGTGAAAAAGAGTATCTAGAATGATTTAAAATATAGGTCTCTGGGGCAGCTGGATGACTCAATGGATTGAGAACCAGGCCTTGAGACAGGAGGTCCTAGGTTCAAATTTGACCTCAGACACTTCCCAGCTGTGTGACCCTGGGCAAATCACTTAACCCCCTTACCACTCTTCTGCCTTGGAGCCAATACACAGAACTGATTCTAAGGCAGAAGGTAAGAGTTTAAATATATCTATATCATCTACCTTCTGTTTCTGGTAATTGAGTAAAACCTCTCAAAAATTTCAACATTGGCATTTTTAGATTCAGCAGCTAAGAAATTATTGGTTACTAAATATTTGCCATCAGCTATAAAATTTAGATGGACTCTCAAGAGGTCACTTTTCCTAGTTTTAAGCTTAGTGACTGTGCTTCATTTCTGTTGAAATTCCAATATTATAAATAATTTAAAATGGCTTGTAATGCTTGCCACACTTTGTAGACATTTTTGTTTGTGTATATGCTTTTAGCAAATATAAGTAATAAAATAGCCAAGTTTTAGTATTGCAAATATAAGAAAATTTTGATTAAATGTCAAATATAGATGTTCTTATTCTATCAGAAATCTAGTCAGGAACATTAGCCCTTGTAACTGACTTTTTATGTATTGTAGGGCTTAACTGATGAACTCGCTCTTATTGATGTCATGGAAGACAAACTGAAAGGAGAAATGATGGATCTCCAACATGGCAGCCTTTTCCTTAGTACTCCAAAGATTATCTCTAGCAAAGGTTCATTTAAATTAAATTTCATAAACCAATCACATTACTGAAAGTTATTTTAAAAAAATGAAATGTATTGAAATTATTTTTCCCCAATAGTAATTCATTTGATCTTTCTTTTCCACTCCCTTGGTGAACGACAACTAAATTTCTGTTGTTATAGAGGATAGTGAAGCTTATGTGAGGCAACTGTAGTGTTTTGAATGGAGCATTGGATTTGGAGTCAAACAACTAGGTTCAAGTTCAAAAGACTAGTCTACTATGACTTCCTCGGTCAGTGTGAATGCATGTGTGTACAGACACATGTAAGTCTTTATCAGTCTACACACTTGTTTCCCTGTTATGTATAAAATCCTTGAGAGCCCTCCTTCCCCCATATTCACCTATCTCACATTCATCCCTTTAAAATTTTTTTCACATGAAAATTGTTTCTGTAATTAAGGAGATTGTAATTTTGTTATAATTTTACCATATCTTGAGTGTGATATTCAATTTCTAGCATTATGTTTAAGAAAAATGTTGACAGCATTAACATTGTACCGAAGAGGATGAGTAGGATGGCGAATGGTCTCTAAATTATACCATACAAAGATAATTTCAAGACCCTAAAGATAACTAGCCTGAAAAAGAGAAGGCTTTTATTTGGCGTAATAGCTGTCTGGATAGTCATTTGATAAACATTCATAGAGACAAGAAAGCACCCTTGTTTTACTTGGCCCTGAAGGACAGAACACAGTATAGTGGACAGAAGTTGTAGAGAAATGAATTTTGCCTTCAGTCAGTGAAACAGCAGGCATCTATTAAGTGACTACGATGTACTAGATTCTGGGAATGCAAACACAAAGTTCCAAGCACTGGACTAAGAGCTAGGTTTACCAAAAAAGGGCCTTGCTTGCAAGGTCTGGTGGAGGAGACAATGTGCAAATAATTGTATACAAAGAGGATATATATGTATGTATGTATATCCTGTACATAGTTATTTGCACATTGTTTTCTCCACCAGACTATATATATATATATATGGTGCATATATGTATATATGGGGTAAAATTGAAAGTAATCTCAGAGGGAAGGCGATGGATAAGAAAGAAAATGGAAGCTTCAGGGAAGCTAGAAAGATAAAATATGGGGGGACAGAATGTCAGGAATGAGGGATTGCCAGTGCAAATCCCCAGAGCTGGGAGATGGAAAGTCTTATAGAAGGTATATTAAAGAGGACAGGATCATTGAGTGTAAAAGGGATTATGGGGAATGGGAGGGGACAAGTAAGAAAACTGGTGGGATAGGAACATAACAGAATAAGAAGGTTTTTTTTTTAACATTTATTAATATACATTTTTAACATGGTTACATGATTCATGCTCCTCCTTTCCCCTTCACCCTCCCCCCCGCACCCACCCACCCATGGCCGATGCGCATTTCCACTAGTTTTGTCATGTGTCCTTGATCAAGACCAATTTCCAAATTGTTGGTAGTTGCATTGGTTTGGTAGTTTCGAGCCCACACCCTCAATCATGTCCACCCCGACCCATGCGTTCAAGCAGTTGTTTTTCTTATATGTTTCCTCTCCTGCAGTCCTGATAGGAAGGGTTTTAAAGGACAAATGATGGGAGCAGCTGAGTAGCTCAGTGGATTGAGAATCAGGCCTAGAGATGGGAGGTCCTAGGTTCAGATATGATCTCAGACACTTCCCAGCTGTGTGACCCTAGACAAGTCACTTGACCCCCATTGCCTACCCTTACCACTCTTCTGTCTTGGAGCCATATTGGTAAGGTAAGGGTTTAAAAATAAAGGACAAATGGAATTTTCTTTGATATTGGAGGCTATTAATAGGGAGCCACTGGAGTTCTGATGTGGTCAGACTTGTGCTTTCCTTTAAAACATTTGTTTTTGGTTTTGTTTTTAAAATCTTCTGTCTTAGAATCAGTACTGTGGTATTTACTTTTTCCGGGTTAAGATGGCGGCAGAGTAAAAAGCAGCTGCTTCACTTCTCCTAACCCACACATATAGGACTCCTCAAGAAGATATAAAAACTAATCCAGAGGAAAGAAGGGACCCCACAACAGGGTGCAGCATTGAAGGTACGTGGAATCAGGGGCATTTCCATGCTATAAAGGGGTGAAACAGCTCTCACAAAAACACAAGCGGAGCAACCCCCTCTGCCACCCCACACCACCTACAACTCCAAAGCCAGCGCACAAGAGTCAGAGCAAGTTTGGGGCACCCATTAAGTTGCTGGCAGCTCACCAGGGCTTGTTCCTGAGAGCAGCAAGACTTAAGACCCCCCAAGAGGCTAAAGAACTCACAGACTCTGAACACAGACCCTGAGCCCAGGCACAGGCGAAGGAGGTGACACAGGCGCGGGCTAAGGCTTGGATGAAGGGGTGGATCCTGAGTGCAGGCTTGGACCTTGAGTGGGGACCAAGTGCAGAGAGGTGCTTGACTATGGAAGCAGCTACCTGAGACTGTTAAAGTTGCTTCAGGCAGAAGAACGAGAGAGGAGACCACCAGGAGGCTTGACCCAGAATGGCTAGACTTGAGACCTCAGGAGCCTAAAGAGCACAGACAGATCCTGGGAGTGAGCATAAAGCTGAGAGGGCACTCAGCTTACAATGGCAAGCCAGAATCATCAAGAAAACCAGAAGAGAAAGATGAAGAAGAAAAAACCTTTAACACTCGATAGTTTTTACACAGAAAAAATCCAGACAACAGAGCAAACAGCAGAGGAGAACAAACGAGTAACCATATCCAAACCTTCCCAAAACAATGAAAACGGGTCACAAGGTCTTGAAGAGTTCAAATCTGAGATCATGAGAAAGATGGAAGAGATTTGGCAAGAAAATAACAGTTTAAAAGGCAGAATTTCACAATTGGAAAGCGAGGCAAGTAAATCAAAGACCAGAAATGACCAGATTGAAAAGGAAAACCAAAAGATTGTAGC
>NC_058135.1:231576027-231590180 GCF_016433145.1 Gracilinanus agilis | reverse complement strand
GTGTCTGCACAAGGATCGTGGCAGTTTCAGAGGAGGGGGAAATGATGTTATAGGACTTGGGGTGATGGAGAGGGGTATGAAGATGGGGCTGGGTGTAATTTTGGTTATGGAAAAAAGAAAGTGAGAAGTTGAGGATGACACCTAGGTTGTGAGCCTGGGGGACTGTGGGAGGCTGATGGTGCCCGTGATAGTCTCTGCTGTTGAAGTTGCATCATAACAGGCACAACAGGTTTGTATATCCGTATATTTATTGTTGTTCAGTGCCAATACTGCCCATGGGGTTTGCTGGGCTAGGACACTGGAGTGGATTGCCATTTAGGCCAACAAAGGTTAAGTGATTTGTCCAGAGTTACACAGCTAGTAAGTGTCTGAGACTGGATTTGAACCCAAGTGTTCATGACTCTAGGCTCAGTATTCCATCTACTGGGCTATCTAGTTTTATATATATATATGTATATATATACACATATATAAGGTGTTTACAGAGAATAGAAACATGCTCATGTAAAGAGATAAATAGAAGTAAATCTGAGGTGAGTAAATGAGGAAAGGCTCTCAAAGAGCTTATATCATATAGGCTTGACGTGTGTGTGTGTACACGTAATTATATAGAACATGGATATACATATTTTACACATATAAAGAGAGAATAAATACAAATAAATGTAAGGTAAATACATTGAGAAGAGACCGTACTAGCGGATAGGCAAGGGGAGAACAGGAAAAAAATTTAATTTAGAAGGCAGTTTTCAAGTTGTATCCTTGGAGAAAAAGATTGTGTAAGGCAGAGGTGCCAAGAGGGTACATGACAGGCATGGGAACTAGCTAGGGTTAAAGGCAGAGAGGTAGCAGGTGGAGGCTGGCAGGTGAGAATATAAGCAAGGGTGGCAGGGGAGAGGGGAATGCCAATCTGCTTGGTAAGTGCTTAATGAACGGGTTTTGAATGGAATTAAATTGAAGATGGAGAGATGTTTGCCGGGTCTGGACAGTTGGGTTCAGAATAGATTAACTGCCTGGACAAGCTCTGAATCTTATTCTGGAGGGAGAGAAGTCTTGAGTGCCACATCCATCAGTTTATTTTTTTAAACATCTTATCACTGTCTTGATGAATTTAGTTGGGGTTTGTCAAATCTGCATAAGACAAAAGCTCCTAGGAACAGCTGAAATGAAGGTTAAGTAGGAGTCAGGATCCAGGAAAATTTCTGGAGGCTAGGATAATAGACCAAAACTAATGACAAAATAGAGATAAATGTAATATTCTTAATACAGATTGGGGAGAGCGTAGCTAGATAAATTTTTTTTAAAAACCCTTCCCTTCTGTCTTAGAATTAATATTAAGTATCAGTTCCAAAGCAGAACAGCGGTAAAGGCTAGGCAGTGGGGGTTAAGTGACTTGCCCAGGGTCACACAGCTAGGAAGTGTCTGAGGCCAGATTTGAACATAGGTCTTTCTGATCCAGGCCTGGCTCCCTATCCACTGAGTCACCTAGTTGCCTTTTAGATAACTTTTAATATGAAATTAGGATATAGATTTTATCTTTTTTTTCCAATTTTTATCTTGCCCAGATCCCTTATTTAATAGAGAGGGAATTGAAGCTCAAAAAGTAAAGGGACTTAACCTATCACTGTTAAGATTTGAACCAAAGTTTCAGGATAGTTTGTATTCCATATTGGTTAGAGAAATAAATAAAAATAAAAAGAGCACTTAAGAATTTCAGTAGATTTAAAATTCATTGTATCAGTGGTGTTAAATTATAGTTTAAAAAAACTGTCATTCTAGGCTTCATTAAAAGAAATTATAGTACCCAGAACAAGATATATGTCAATCCTATTATACTTTGCCCAAGTTGGACTGCCTCTGGCCTATTGGATTCCATTTTCCTAAAATGGAATCCAATAGGCCAGAGGCCCCATGGCAATCTTGACTTCTTCCAGAGGAAAGATGCAAGAGTAGAAATAGGTCTGGATACAATGCCTTATCCTAGTTATGTTGATGGACCTTGGAGATGGTGAATCTGGAGAAATGAAAATTTAGATATGCTATCCATCTATCTTTGATATCTATCTTTGAGTACTTAAAGGATAGTTATTTGGAAAAGGGATATTTTTGTTTTACTTGGCTCCCAGTTCAATGTAAACGAAAACATCCTAACAATTAAGAGTCATCCAAAAGTGGAATGGGCTGCCACAGGAGGTAATGAGTTCCCCATAGCTGGAGGGCTTCAAAGTAGAGGGTCAATGTCCAACTTGTCAGGCATAGTTCAGAAGGTATTTCTATGTTCATGTGAATTGGACTAGGTGAACTTTAATGCCTTTTTTTAGCTCTGGATTCTGGGATATGAGGGAGTGGTAAGAAAGAAGGTTGAAAAGTAGTTATCAAGTATTTGAATTTTTGACTTTGTAACACATTATGTTATACAACTTCTTGTAGGATTTGTCTCATTCTGAAAATTCCCTGTACTTCAAATAATGAAGCTATATGTGACAAAGAGCATAAATTGATGCCTAGGATGCTTAGAGGGCAAAAAAGAAAGAAGAGCTTTGTCTCTAAGACTAGCTCTGACAATGACAAGACTCCAGATGGAACAAAAGTGGTTGATAAGAGAGATAAAGCTTGAGAGTAAGGGAGATGCTGGGAAGAGGGCTAGAGCTGGAGAGAACCTCAGAGGCCATCCCATTGAACCCCATCTGTTATTGAAAGGAAGCTAAAGCCTACAGAAGTGCAGGTTTTCTGACACCAAACTCAACCCTTTTATTTCTACCCTATCCTGCTTCTGGACCTGAACAAACTTGTTTACAAATGCTGAAAATCTGATGTCTGTGCTTGCAAAGTCATTATCCACAATCTTTGGCAAAATGTGCCCAAGGGCCAGGTGCAGAAGGGCTACTGTTTGACAGTGGCAGGGTTCAGGCAGTGGCCAGCACAGGGGAAGTTCAGGGCCTCTTCTGAGGCTTACACTTCCCAGACGGGGAGAAAGTGGGTACTTAGACATGCTAGAAAAACAGAATGGGTTCTTTCAATTGGCCAACGTATAGCAGGGATGTTTCAACCTCAGACCTGTTTTTCTTTCTACCTTTTATTTAGACTCCAAAGTATCAGCCAACTCCCAGATAGTAGTTATCACTGCAGGTGCACGCCAACAGGAGGGAGAAAGTCGCCTGAACTTGGTCCAGCGTAATGTGAACATCCTGAAAGCAATTATTCCTGATGTCATAAAGCACAGTCCTGACTGCAAACTGCTTGTTGTGTCTAATCCAGGTCAGACATTTTATATTTTTACTGCCTAGAAAGACCTTTCCATATTATTCCTTGTGAAAAGATAATCTGGGGTAATTTTCTTGAGAGATATTATTTTTTTAATATTTGCTTCTTTTGCAATAATAACTGCTATCTGAAGGGATCTTATTTATAGAAAACTTAATTTTCCATTTCAGCAAAGGCTTTTTAAAACAAAATACTTCCTTATTTTCTATTACTTTAAGGAAAAACTTCTTTACTCTTAAGGAAATTCATTAAAATGAGATAAGAATATTTACCTCTTCTAATACTACATGTTGCACTTTTCTGCTACAGAGACTAGGTTCTTTAAGGCTAAGGTAGAGCCTACCTAAAGCAGGAAAGGCTTTGAGTATAGGCCAGATGATGGTCTGTC
Source organism: Gracilinanus agilis (assembly GCF_016433145.1). NCBI lineage: Eukaryota > Metazoa > Chordata > Mammalia > Didelphimorphia > Didelphidae > Gracilinanus > Gracilinanus agilis. Next base: position 231,586,528 of record NC_058135.1, on the reverse strand, counting down.
ATTTGAAAACCAGTCAAGCAAAGGTTAGAAGAGGTTCATTGCTATGTTGTCTATAGATTCTAATGAATTTTTTTGATCACAGCAGTTTTTTGGAGGGGTGCTTTGTCCTACATTGGATGAGAGTATGTCCATACTAATGAATCACAAATCCTTGAATTATTGAAGCAAGGTATGAGGCTGGTCCTTTATGTTAGCAAGAGAAATTTATACTTAAGTAGATATTTGCTTTTCATTAGTCAAGTTTGGGGAAACACTCTTAGTTTTGTATTTTGGGCTAAGCTACAGTTAGGGAGAGAGGGAAATAAAGAATATGGTAAAATTTGCAGACAACCACAGTGGGGGGAAAAAAACAGGCTTAAAAAAAAACAAACTTCACCATAGTTGGTAGCCTGAAAAAAACGTGAAATTCCCAAATACAAATATACCTTACTCCCTAAAAGAAAAATATCTTGCCTCAGAAAGCTAATATTCAAATTGCCTACGGTCACACAACTTGTAAGTATCTGAAATAGGATTTGAATTGAAGGCTTTGTGGCTCCAGGCCTATCATTCTATTCACTCTGCTGTCAGGTTTTCCTCATATGGAATGTGTGTGTGTGTGCACGCGCATGCGCATTTAATATAATCATTTTAAAATTTTTTGTTCTAAATTCCCTCTAGACCCTCCTCCATCCACTGAGAAACAAGTAATATGATATCCATTATACATGTAAAGTCATGCCAAACATACTTCCTCTTAGTTGTTACAAAAAAAAAACCTCAATAAAAATAAAGTGGAAAAAATGCTTTAATTTGCAAGTGTTCATCAGTTCTCTCTTTGGAGATGGATAGCATTTTTCATCATTACTCTTGAAATTGTCATAGAATCACTTATTGATCAGAGTAGTTAAATCTTTCATAGTTGAAAGTATTGCTATTATGGTGAACAGTGTTCTCTTGGTTCTGCTCATTTCACTTTGTATCAGTTTATATAAATACTCTCAGATTTTTCCAAATCCATTCTCTTTATCATTTCTTATAGCATAATAGATTTCCATCACAAACATATACTATAACTTGTTCAGCCATTCCCCAGGCAATGAGTATCTCCTCAATATTCAAAGCACAAAAAGAGCTGCTATAAAGATTTCTATACAGATAAACCCTTTTCTTTTTTTCCTTGATCTCTCAGGGGTATAAACCTAGTAGTAGTATTGTTGGATCAAAGGGTATGCACAGTTTTTAGCCTTTTGTGTGTAGTTCAAATTTCTGTAGTTCCATAATTCTCTGGAAGGGTTGGACTAGTTTACAACTTTACCAATAATATCTCTGTTTCATATTACCATGAGACCATTTAGAGAAGAATCTGTGCATAGTAAGGGTGAAAAATAATTGCTATGTCTTTATACACTGTATTGTATTTTGTTATTGTTGCTGACGTTAACATATGACAAATAATATTTTAGTTTATTCATTTTAACCTGTTTACACTGTTACAAATCAGTATTATATACAAGCCATTGTCAGTTCAGAAAAGCAAACTCTAAACACAAAGTTTGATGAATATGTCTACCTTATCTGAAGTCTGTTTCTAATATGAATTTTCTATTCCTAGTTGACATTCTGACATATGTTGCCTGGAAGCTGAGTGGCTTACCCAAACACCGTATTATTGGCAGTGGGACTAATCTGGACTCTGCCCGTTTCCGTTACCTAATTGGAAATAAATTGGATGTGAATCCAACAAGCTGTCATGGTTGGATCATTGGGGAACACGGCGATTCTAGTGGTAAGTAAAAACAACCTTTGTCCTAAAGGCTTTCTGAAAGGTGATTTCTTTAAGGATTGGACTAAATTATTACATTCAAACTTAAAATGGCTTTTTCCAATTCCAGGAGAGATTTAAGAACAGAATAGATTTCAAGAGAAACATAAAAAGGTAAACAGGAAAGAGAAATCATAAGGGATTCAATTTAAGGTTCAACTGTTCACATCTCTACACAGTAAGATAATCTAACTCCTAAGAACTTTATCATTATTAGGGTAGTTAGAAGGAGTTATGCAGAGACAGAGGGCATGAGTGTGAGTTGAATATTATGGCTGATACCTAAAAAAATAAAATTAAGGAGTGAGAAAAAGAAATGCATTGGGAGAGAAAGAAGAGATAGGTAGAATTGGATAAATTATCTCACAAAGAAGAAGTGCAAAAGAGCTTTCATAGTGGTGGGAAGGATGAGGGAGTAGGGAAGAGGAGTGCTTTAACCTTACTTTCATCAGATTTGGCTCAATACTCAGTTGGGTATAAAAATATATCTTACCCTATAGGAAAGTAAGAGGAGAAGGGGAGATAGGATGAGGGTTAAGGGGCTGATAGAAGAGAGTGTGGATTGTGGGAGGTGGTGACCAGAAGTAAAACACTTTTGAAGATGGACAGGATGAAAGGAGAAAGAGGGAGAGGGTAGGATAAACAGTGAGGGGAAATAGGATGGAGGGAAATACACAGTAATCATAACTGAAAAAGAAATTTAGAAGGTTTCCCTAATAAAGGCCTCCTTTCTCAAAAACAAAGAAAAATGAGTCAAAAGTATAAGAAAAATCATTCCTCAGTTGATCACTGGTCAAAGGATATGAACAAGTAGTTTTCAGACAAAGTGATCAAAGCTATCTATAGTCTTTCTATTAAAATAGGAGTCGGTCCTTAGATTCTAAAACAATTTATTAGGATTATTTGGATAGGTAGAAGGTGAGAGAGAGATAGAAAGCTAATCTAGCTTTTCCACGTGGCTCCTCTGGCAGACCCCCAGTAAAGCACCAGAGACAGAGAGAGCAAACTTCCTACTTAACCCTTTTTATAACCTCCTGGCTCCCCTGCTCCTACCTTAGCTATCCGGGTCAAGTCCAGGCTGATGCCAGATATAGAGGTAATCAGTGGAGATGATGTCAGCTGTGTGACCCCAGAAAAGGGGAGAATAAATTTCCTTCACACAATAGTCATATGAAAAAATGCTCTAAATCACTATTGATTAAAGAAATGCAAATTCAAGCAACTCCGAGATACCTCAGTCACACCTGTCAGATTGGCTATTATGAAAGAAAAGGAAAATGAAAAATGTCAGAGGGACTGTGGGGAAACAGAAATGCTGTTGGGAATGTTGGGAACTGATGCAGGCATTCTGGAGAGCAATTGGAACTGTGATTAAGGGCTATAAGGCTTGCGTACCCTTTGACCCAAAGAGATAAAAAAGAAAAAGAACCTATATATACAGAAATATTTATAGCAGTTCTTTCTGTGGTGGCAAAGAATTAGAAAATAAGGGGATGCCTATCAACTGGGGAATAGCTGTGAACAAGTAGTGGCAAATGATTGTGAAAGAATAGAAGAAACAGGAGAACATTGTACATAGTAACAATAATATTGTATGATGAACAACTAGGAGTGAGTTGGCTATTCTCAGTGATATAATGATCCAAGATAATCCCAAAGGACTCATAACGAAAAATGTCATCTACCTACAAAGAAAGAACCGTTGGAGTCTGGATCCAGACCAATGCATACCATATTTCACTTTCTTTCTTTCTTCCTTTTTTTTTTAATTTGAATTTTCTTTCACAAAAGAATTGCTTTGGGAAAATTGCACATGTAAAATCTGTATCAAATTGCCTACTATCTCAGAGAGAGTAGAGAAGACAAGGAGGGAGTAATAGAATTCAGGACTTGAAATTAAAAAAAAGACTTAAAAATTATTTCTGGATGTAATTGAAGGAAGAATAAAATATATTTTTAAAAAAGAATATGGGATAGCTTTTGGAAACTTGTATCCTCCTTTGAAAGCCTCAAGCATATTCGATGTACTTCTTGTGGTAGGCTTATGAGAAGAAACTGGCAAGAGAAATTAATTAGTCCTCAAATTTGGCCTTGAAGAGGAGAGGAGAAAATGCACTTCCTTTTCCTTTTGGCAGTGGGGGTGGGTATGGAACAGTGTATATACTGTCACACAATTGATGCAGTTTTGCTGAACTTTTCTCCCCCTCCTTTATTCTCTATTATATGGGATGATTCTCTTGAAAAAGGGAAGTTATATTTGGAAATGGGAGGATGTAAAAAGAAAACATCCATTTTTTAAATAGCTACATAGGATAGGAAACTATGTGTAAGGCAAAGAAATTATGGATCTATTAGAGTATTTGGGATTGATAGTAAGGCCACCAGCATTCTTCATCTCTGAAGATAACTACATCAAATAGAAAAGACTTTTAAAGTTGAAAAAATTCTAATACTAAATAGGCTGGAATTATTGAAGTCATATTAATGAATATATTAATCCTGGGATATATTTCTCTTAGTTGCTGTGTGGAGTGGAGTGAATGTTGCTGGTATTCCCCTGAAGAGTCTACATCCCAGTTTAGGAACTGATGACGACAAGGATCAATGGAAAGTTATTCATAAACAGGTGGTTGAAAGGTAAAATTAGAGTTTAAAATTTCTTAGTTCTTGAGGTGCTTGAAGGGGAAAAGGAGCCATTTTTTAACTTTGTAAGTACTTTTAAGGTAGGAGTGAGATGGGTTAGAGGAAGATAAGAAAGATCATCAGTTAGGAGACTATTGGAATAGTCCTGGCAAGAAGAAATGAAATACTATGAGAAAGAAGAGGAGAAGATGGGTTTTTGAGAGAACTTGGCTATAGTACCAATAAGAGTATAAAAGATAGATTGTAAATATGTAGAGGAGAGATGGGAAAGTTAACATTTTGGGGCTCTGTGACTGGGCAGTTAAAAAAATGAAAGCCAGATGAGCATAGTGTCATAGAAACTAAAGGAAGTGGGAGAGAGAAAACTTCACACAAAGAAAATGGTCAATAGTAATAACAACTCATTTATACAGCATTATATTATGGTTTATGGCATTGTTAAATATTAAAGAAGAGAGAAAACATGAACAATAATAACTAAGGGTAGTTTGTGCATCATGAGTTAAGAGATATATGCCAAGGAAAAGCTAGAAATGCTAATGAATGGAAGCTTCAGGAGTCTTCCCCAAGAAGACAGGTAATATGATATAGGTTGTTCATATATTATCATATAATACATATTTCCTTGTTTATCATGTTGTTAAAGAAGACACATATTGCTTACAATAGAGAAAAATTCATGGAAGAAATAAAAATAAAGAATGGTATGTTTCAAAAAAAAGTAAAGAAGAGAGAAAAGATTATTATCATTTGGCAACCAGGTGCTAATGTTACTGACCCTAGAGATAACAATCTCAAGAGACCAGAAGAAATAGAAGCCTGATGACAAGAAACTGAGAAGATGAAAGAACTCAAAGTAAAAAGAATGAGATAGATGAGACAACTTGAGAATAGATAAGAAGGTTAAGCAGTAAAGGGTTTTTGTTATGAATTTTCAAGTTGAGGAAGACCTGAGTATGTTGGTAAGCACAAAAAGAATACCCATCCAAGAGGGAGAAATGACAATTGTAAGAGAGGAAGTGAATGATGGAGAAAGATTCCAGGAGAGGCAGGAAAGGGATAAATTGGGGGCAAAACCAGAGGGATTGGATTTGGTAAGAGGAGATAAGAATCACTTATATTTATAGAATGCTTTAAGGTTTACAGAGAGTTAACTCTTTCTTAGAGATAGGGAGAAAGGATTATTGACCATAAACATTTGGTGCCTGCTGTATACTAAGCAGCAAGGATTCACAGATAGTAGTGAGCCTAGATTCTACTGGGAGGAATACAGGATATACATAAAATAAATAACTAGTGATTTGGGGTTGGGAGAACATTAACAGCTCCAGGTTGCCAGATCCTCCAAGAGGTTGAAGTGAAGATGGAAGCAGGACAACCAGTCAGGCTATTGAAGGGGTCTAGTCAAGGCCATAAATTAAAGTGGTCTCCATGGGAATAGTGAGAGACATCAGATGCAAGAAATGCTATGGCAATCAAAAGTACAAGATTTGGCAAGTTGATTAGAAATGTAGGCTAAAGGGAGAGTAAGGAATCTAGGCTACTACTGAAGATGCAAATCTGGGAAACTGAAAGGATGGTAGTGCCTTTAACAGAAATAGAGAAGTTTAAAAGAGGAATGGGCTTGAGTAGAAAAATATTAAGTTGTTTTGCATATATTGAGTTAAAGACATTTGGGGCATATAAGTTTGAAATGTCCAATAGGCACTTATGCTCAATGAATACTACCTTTTTTCTCCCAGCTTATACTTGATATATTGTGTTTCTTACTATCATAGTGCTTATGAGGTTATCAAGCTGAAGGGTTATACTTCATGGGCTATTGGCCTGTCTGTGGCCGACTTAGTAAGAACTATGATGATGAATCTTAGAAGAGTGCATCCAGTTTCCACCATGATCAAGGTATTTGAGAATCATTACATACAGCTTGTTAATTGTACTACTTTTCTGAGGTTTACTCATGATCAAACTTTGAGTTTCTTCTTCATTCTTCCCATTTTTCCTTTTGATCCAAAATACACCAAGCATTAAACCTCATCAGTTTTGTATTTCACAAGTAGCTCTGCTCTCCTTTCCATTTCTATTGCCGCCGCCACAACTCTCATTACCTCTTTTTTTAAACTATTGCAATAACTTCCTAATTGACCTCCTTGACTTCATTTTCTCTTGTTTTCCTGTATAACATGGCTAGATTAATCTGCCTAACATTACAGATCTGATCACATCACTCCTTTGCTTAAAAACCTTATATTGATCCTCATTAGCTACTGGATAAAGTCCAAGCAGTTTGATCTGGTATTAAGAACACTTTATAGTAATCTCTTACCTATTTTCCCAGATCTTGTAGTTGGTTGTTCCCTGAATATATCCCATGATTTTTGTTTCTGTACATTTGCTCATACCACATGGAATTTCTTCCACATACATTTGTACCAGTTGAAATCCTATCCATCCTTCAAAGTCCAGTTCCAATGCCACCTTCTTTACACACACATCTCTCATCACTAGTCAGTAGTGATCCACTCCTTCCTTTGAACTCTCATCTTACTTGGTTTTTGTCTGTTTTTTTGAACTATGATGGAAGACTTTGATAATGCTTAGTATTTTATTTAGCTTGTCTTCCCTCTGTAATTTCTTTGGTGGATGGAACAAAGACTGTGCCGTATTTGTCTTTGTATCTTTGACAGTACTTAATTCAGGGTTCTGGGCATAGCAAACTTCTGTTTGTTTCTCTGCAGTTAAATTAAATCAACTTCATCTCTGGAGAGACAAAAAGATTTAAAAATCTCAAGATAAATTATAAAAAACAAGAAAAGGAGCCATAATAATCTTAAATTACATTCTAAAACAGTAATCTTTACTATACATTTGGTACTGGTTAAAAAATAGAAAAGTATAGTATTGGAACATACTAGATAAGCAAAGTAAATTTATACTGCAGTCCATTCTTCAGTAAACTCAAAAATGCAAACTATTGAGGGAAGAACTCTCTGTTCACAAGAACAGCTAGAAAAAGTAGAAGGCAGTTTGATAGAAATTGGGTTTAGACTAGCATCTAATACCTTATAACCATAATAAACTCCAGATTAGATATATGATTCAATGTAAGAGGTCACATCAAAAAAAAATTAAGAGGAAAATGAAAGGGGAATGTACTTTTCAGAACTGAGTAGGAGAAAATTCTTTTTTAAAAATTTAAATCTTTAGATGTTTTTGTCTTACCCTTCATTTCCCAATAAATTCATCTCTTCTTCCACAACTAGAACTAACATCACTTATAACAAAGAATAAAGGAGAAAAGGAGAAAAAAACAGTTCAAAACTAACCAACGTATTAACTAAGTCCAACATATTCAGTGTCACATATTCATAATTTCCTACCCTTGCAAAGAAGGGAGAGAAGTTTATTCTCACTATTAAGAGCCTACTATGTCAGGCACTGTTCTAAGTGCTGGGGATTCAAAAAGAGACAAAAGAGTTTCGAATTAATGGGGGAGACATGCTAGTAAATGTATACAAAGCAAATTATATGTAGGACAAATAGAAAATAACAAAGGGAAGTCACTGGAATTAAGAAGAGATGGAGAAGGCTTTCCATAGAAGATTAGATCTTAGCTGGGACTTAAAGGAAACCAGTAAAGTCAGAGATTACTCAGTGTAATTTCAGAACGCTCAGTTTCTGGGTTTGAGATTTTTGTTGTTCTTTGTTTACATTTTTTAAATCACTATGTATACTGTTTTCATGCTTTTGCTTATTTCATAAGACTGCTAAGTCACGCAGTAGGTAGTGTTGAACTTGGGAGTCAGGAAGTTGTAAAATAAAACTTTGCCATAGACATTTATTAGCTGAATGACCCTGGACACATCACTTAACCTCAGTTTCTTCATCTGTAAAATAAGGATATATAATAGAATCTACTTCATAGGTTTGTTAGGATCAAATGAGATAATGTATATAAATGCATATATAAATATAATGTATATAAAGGACTTTGCAAACCTTTAAAATCTCTACATAAATGCTATCTATTATTTGCATTAGTTGACAAAATCTTCCTATTCTTCTCTGTATTCTTCATATTCAATGTTGTTTATATACTCTGTGTGCAATGGTTAGAGTGCCTGGAGTTGGAAAGACTTAAGTTCAAATCTAGTCTCAGGCACTTAATAATTGTGTGACCTGGGCAAACCACTTAATCCAATTAGCCTGTTTCCTTATCTGTAAAATAAGCTGGAGAAGAAAGTGGCAAACCACTCTAGTATCTTTGTCAAGAAAATCCCAAAGGGTTCATGAAGAGTTGGACATGACTAAAGAACAAAACAATATTCTTTTAACATTTACATTCTATCATTTGTTTCAGTCATTCCCACATTGATAGACACCTTTTTTTTGCTTCAGATTTCTCATCTTTATTTTTTTATTTTAATTTTTAATATTTCCCCATAGTTACATATTTCATGTTCTTTCCCTCTCCCTCATATCCTCCTAACCCCCCTTAGCTGATGCACAATTCCACTGGGTTTTACATTTATCATTGATCAAGACCTAATTCCATATTATTGATAGTTGGACTAGAGTTATTGTTTAGTGTCTACATCCCCAATAATATCCCCATCAGCCCATAGACATCTTTTTATTTTATTTTTTTTACATGATTCATGTTTTTACTTTACCCTTCACCCCCCCCTTTAACCCGCCCCCCATATCCAACGCATATTTACACTGGTTTTAACACGTGTCATCAATCAAGACTTATTTACATATTATTGATAGTTGCATTGTTGTGGTCATTTAGTGTCTACATCCCCAACCATGTCCCCATCAACCCATGTGTTCAAGTGGTTGTTTTACTTCTGTGTTTCCACTCCTGCAGTTCTTCCTCTGAATATGGGTAGTGTTCTTTTCCATAAATCCCTCAGAATTGTCCTGGATCATTGCATTGCTGCTAGCACAGAAGTCCATTAAATTCGATTTTACCATAGTATATCAGTCTGTGTACAGTGTTCTTCTGGCTCTGCTCCTTTCACTCTGCATCAATTTCTGGACGTCTTTCCAGTTCACATGGAATTCCTCCAGTTTATTATTCCTTTGAGCACAATAGTATTCCATCACCAGCATATACCACAATTTGTTCAGCCATTCCCCAATTGAAGGGCATTCCCTCGTTTTCCAGTTTTTTGTCACCACAAAAAGTGCGGCTATAAATATCTTTGTACAAGTCTGTTTACCTATATGTTTTATATCTTTGGGATATAAATCCAGCAATGCTATGGCTGGATCAAAGGGCAGGCAGGCAGTCTTTTAGAGCTCTTTGGGCATAGTTCCAAATTGCCATCCGGAATGGTTATATTAGTTTACAACTCGACCAGCAATGCATTAATGTCCCAATTTTGCCACATCCCCTCCTACTTTCATTATTCTCCCCTGCTATCATTTTAGCCAATCTGCTAGGTGTGAGGTGATACCTCAAGAGTTGTTTTGATTTGCATTTCTCTAATTACTAGAGATTTAGAACACTTTCTCATGTGCTTATTGATAGTTTTGATTTCTTTATCTGAAAATTGCCTATTCATGTCCCTTGCCCATTTATCAATTGGGGAATGGCTTGATTTTTTTATACAATTGATTTAGCGCCTTATATATTTGAGTAATTAGACCTCTGTCAGAGTTTTTTGTTATAAAGATTTTTTCCCAGTTTGTTGTTTGCCTTCGTATTTTGGTTGCATTGTTTTTGTTTGTACAAAACCTTTTTAATTTAATATAATCAAACTTATTTATTTTACATTTTGTAATTTTTTTCTAACTCTTGCTTGTTTTTTTTTAACATTTATTAATATTCATTTTTAACATGGTTACATGATTCATGCTCCACCTTTCCCCTTCAACCCCCCCTCCTGCACCCCCCCCACCCATGGCCGATGCGCATTTCCACTAGTTTTGTCATGTGTCCTTGATCAAGACCAATTTCCAAATTGTTGGTAGTTGCATTGGTGTGGTAGTTTCGAGTCCACACCCTCAATCATGTCCACCCCGACCCATGCGTTCAAGCAATTG
>NC_058135.1:231512862-231571054 GCF_016433145.1 Gracilinanus agilis | reverse complement strand
ATCTCACTGAGGCCCTTAAAAAGGCAAATTTAAAAATTATAAGTTTTCTTTCTTTCCCCTCTGTATCTTATTTACCTTTTCAGGTTTCTCTCGATTTTTGTGGTTGGATATCAAACTTTCCATTTAGCCCTGGTCTTTTCTGTGCAAATACCTGGAATTCTTCAATTTTGTTGAATGCCCATACTTTCCCCTGGAAATATATAGTCAGTTTTGATGGGTAGTTGATCTGTGGTTGCAGGCCCAGCTCTCTTGCCTTTCTGAATATTGTATTCCACGCCTTGCGGTCTTTTAGCGTTGAGGCTGCCAGATCCTGTGTGATCCTGATTGTTGCTCCTTGATATTTGAATTGTTTCTTTCTGGCTTCTTGTAAGATTTTTTCTTTTGCTTGGAAACTCTTGAATTTTGCAATGATATTTCTTGGTGTTTTCCTTTCTTGATCGAATGTAGTGGGTGTTCTATGGATCCTTTCAATGTCTATGTTGCCCTCTTGTAGGACTTCAGGGCAATTTTGCTGAATTATTTCTATTAGTACTGAGTCCAGGTTTCTATTAATTTCTGGTTTTTCTGGAAGACCAATTATTCTCAAATTGTCTCTTCTAGACCGGTTTTCTTGGTCTGTCACTCTCTCATTGAGATATTTCATGTTTCCGTCTATTTTTTCAGTCTTTTGGCTTTGTTTTATTTGTTCTTGTTGTCTTGAGAGATCATTAGTTTCTACTTGCTCAATTCTAGCCTTTAGGGATTGATTTTCGGCTATAATCTTTCGGTTTTCGGCCATAATCTTTTGGTTTTCGTCCATAATCTTCTGGTTTTCGGCCATAATCTTCTGGTATTCCTTTTCAATCTGGTTATTTCTGGAGTTCAATTTGCTTATCAGTTCATTTGGTTTCTGAGCCTCACTTTCCAATTGCAAGATTCTACCTTTTAAACAGTTATTTTCTTGCCAGATCTCTTCCATTTTCCTCAAAATCTCAGTTTTGTACTCTTCCATAGCTTGTGAGGAGTTTTCCTTATTTGAGGAGGGTCTGGATGCTTGTTTGTTCTCCTCCTCTGTTTGCTCGGTTGTCTGGATTTTCTCTGTGTAAAAGCTGTCGAGTGTTAAAGACTTCTTTTTCTTGTTGTTATTCTTTCTCTTCTGAACTTCCTGAGGCTGAGTGGCCATCATTACCCCAGCAGCTTCTCAGATTTATCCTCGCGCTCAGTGTCTGTCCTCTGCCGGAGGTTTCTTTACAAGTCTCAGGGCGCTGCTTCCACATTCGTACACCCGTCTGCACTGGTTCCCCACTTAGGCTTTAGTTCCTGGCTGTGTCTGCCTCCACCCACGCCTCCGCAGTGCCTGCGTTCTGCTCAGCCTGCGCTGTGCGCCCTGCGTCCTGCGCCCACGCCCAGATTTCGCCTGCTTTCTTTGGCTTAATGGGGTCCTAAGTCTTGCTGCTCTCAGGAACAGGCCCCGGAGCTGCCAATGACTCGATGTGTGCCCCAAACTTGCTCTATTTCTTTTTAGCTGGCTTCAGAGCTCTAGATCTTGTGTGTGGAGGGGGTGGGAGTGGGGCGGTTGCTCAGCCCGCGATTTAGTGAGAGCCCTTTATAGCCTGGAAATGTCTCGATTCCACATACCTTCCACGCTGTGCCCTGTTGTGGGGTTCCTCTGTTCGTCTGGACTTGTTTTTATGTCCCCTTAGGAGTTTTGTGTGTTTCGGTCGGGAGAGGTTAAGAGCTGCTTCTTACTCTGCCGCCATCTTAACCCGGACCTCTTGCTTGGTTTTAAAATCTTCCCTTTCCCATAGATCTGACAGGTATACTATTCTATGTTCACCTAATTTTCTTCTAGTTTCCCTCTTTACATTGAAGTCATTCATCCATCTGAATTTATCTTGCTGTAGGGTGTGAGATGTTGATCTAAACCTAATCTTTCCCATATTGTTTTCCAATTTTCCCAACAGTTTTTGTGAAATAGTGGATTTTTGTCCTCAAAGTTGGGCTCTTTGGGTTTATCATACACCTTCTTGCTGACGTTACTTACCCCAAGTCTATTCCATTGATCCTCCCTTCTGTCTCTTAGCCAGTACCATACCACTTTGATAACTGCTGCTTTATAGTATAGTTTAATATCTGGTACTGCTAGGCCACCTTCCTTCATGTTTTTTTTTTTCATTCTTTCCCTTGATATTCTTGATTTTTTGTTTTTCCAAATGAACTTTGTTATAGTTTTTTTCTAATTCAGTAAAAAAGTTTTTTGGTAGTTTGATAAGTATGGCACTAAGTAGGTAAATTAATTTGGGTAGAATGATCATTTTTATTATGTTAGCTTGTCCTACCCATGAGCAATCAATGTTTTTCCAGTTGTTTAGATCTAGTTTTAATTGTTTGGAAAGTGTTTTGTATTTGTGTTCATATAATTCCTGTGTTTGTTTTGGCAGATAGATTCCTAAGTATTTTATATTGTCTAGGGTGATTTTAAATGGTGTTTCTCTTTCTATCTCTTGCTGCTGTGTATAAATATTAAAAATGATAAAGGCTCGTATATATATATATATATATATTAGTATTTTAATTAAAGCCATGCTGATAGTTAAAATCATTAGACCACGCGGTTGTAAGCATTCAAAACTGCTGCCTCCATTACTGTCTCCTCTCTGCTGGCCAAGAGCCTACTGGCAAAAAGACCACTCCCTCCTAACCCAGGAGATTTTAAACCCTCTCTGCGTCGACGTAGACCTCCCCATGCCCCAAAGACCCGGAAACGGAAACCAGTTTGACCATGTTGGATCACGGGAAATGTAGTTTTGATACATTTCCCATGTCCATAGAAATATATACACTTTTTAGATGGCATTTTCCAAATTTCACTTTTACATGTGATGTGTTGGAGATATATAGAAATGCTAATGATTTATGTGCATTTATTTTGTATCCTGCAACTTTGCTAAAGTTGTTGATTATTTCTATTAGCTTTTTAGTTGATTCTCTAGGATTTTTTAAGTAGACCATTATATCATCTGCAAAGAGTGATAGCTTAGTCTCCTCATTGCCTATTTTAATACTTTCAATTTCTTTTTCTTCTCTAATTGCTACTGCTAGTGTTTCCAGTACAATGTTAAATAATAGAGGTGATAGTGGGCATCCTTTTTTTTTTTTACACCTGATCTTATTGGGAAGGCTTCTAATTTATCCCTATTGCATATGATGCTTGTTGATGGTTTTATATATATACTGTTTATGATTTTTAGGAAAGGTCCTTCTATTCCTATACTTTCTAGTGTTTTCAATAGGAATGGATGTTGTATTTTGTCAAAAGCTTTTTCAGCATCTACTGAGAGATAATAATGTGATTTTTGTTGGTTTGCTTCTTGATATGGTCAATTATGTGAATGGTTTTCCTGATGTTGAACCATCCTTGCATTCCTAGTATAAATCCCATCTAATCATAATGAATAACCCTCATGATCACTTGCTGGAGTCTCTTTGCTAGTATTCTGTTTAAGATTTTTGCATCTATGTTCATTAAGGAAATTGGTCTGTAATTTTCATTCTCTGTTTTTGATCTACCTGGCTTTGGGATCAGTACCACATTTGTATCATAAAAGGAGTTTGGTAGAACTCCTTCTTTGCTTATTATGTCAAATAGTTTGTATAGTATTGGGAATTAGTTGTTCTTTGAAGGTTTGATAGAATTCACTTGTAAATCCATCTGGTCCTGGGGATTTTTTCTTAGGGAGTTCTTTGATAGCTTGTTCAATTTCTTTTTCTCATATGGGATTATTTAAGTATTCTATTTCTTCTCTTGCTATACTTATTGCCATATAATTGGGCAAAATAGTTTTTAATGATTGCCTTGATTTCCTCTTCATTTAAAGGTGAGGTCTCCCTTTTCATCTTTGATACTGATGATTTGGTTTTCTTCTTTCCTTTTTTTAGTTAGATTGACCAGTACTTTGTCAATTTTGTTTGTTTTTTTTTCAAAGTACCAGCTTCTAGTCTTATTTATTAATTTAATAGTTCTTTTACTTTCAATTATATTGATTTTTCCTTTAATTTTTATAATCTCTAATTTGCATTTAGCTGGGGATTTTTAATTTGTTCCCTCTTTAGTTTTTTTAATTTATATGCCCAGTTCATTGATCTTTGCCTTCTCTAATTTGTTAATGCATGCATTCAAGGATATAAATTTCCCCGAGTACTGCCTTAGCTGCATCCCACAGACTTTGGTAGGATGTGTCATCATTGTCATTCTCTTCAATGAAATTATTGTTTCTATGATTTCTTCTTTAACTGGTTTTGGAGAATCATATTATTTAATTTCCCATTAGTTTTTGATTTGTCTGTCTATGTGCCCTTACTAATGATCATTTTTATTGCGTTATGATCTGAGAAGGTTACATTTATTATTTCTGCTCTTTTGCATTTGTTTGCAATGTTTCTATGCCCTATTACATGGTCAATCTTTGTGAATGTACCATGTGCAGCTGAAAAGGAGGTGTATTCCTTTTTCTCCCTATTTATTTTTCTCCACATATCTATTAAATCTTAATTTTTCTAGGACTGCATTCACCTCGCTTACCTCTTTCTTATTTATTTTTGGTTTGATTTAACTAGGTCTGAAAGAGGAATATTTAGATCTCCCACTAGTATGGTTTTACTATCTATTTCCTTCTTGAGCTCTGCCAGTTTCTCCTTTAGAAATTTGGATGCTATACCATTTGGTGCATACGTGTTGAGTACTGTTATTTCTTCATTATCTATACTGCCTTTTATCAGGATGTAATTACCTTCCCTATCTCTTTTAACCAGATCTATTTTAATTTGGCTCTGTTAGAGATCATGATCACCACTCCTGCCTTCTTTTTCTCATTTGAAGCCCAAAAGATTTTGCTCCAGCCCTTTATCTTAAACCTGTGTATGTCCACCCACCTCATATGTGTTTCTTGTAGACAACATATGGTAGGATTTTGGTTTCTAATCCACTCTGCTTTTTGCTTCCGTTTTATGGGCTGTTCATCCCATTCACATTCAGAGTTATAATTATTAGTTGTGTATTCTCCAACATTTTGGTATCCTCTCCTAGTTCTACCCCTTCTTCTTACACTATTTCCTTTTAAACCAGTGGTTTGTTTTAGACCAGTTTTCCTTGTCCCCTCCCTTGATTTTTTTCCCTTTCCACCCTCTTCCTTATTATTCCCCTCTTTTTATTTTTTAAGGCCTAATGAATTCCCTCCCTCCTCTCCTCCCCTCCCTTTTTTTGACCTCCCACTCCCCTGCTCCCCTTGGTTGATCCCTTCTGACTTTCTCAGTAGGGTTAGATAGAATTCTATATCCCAATGGATATAGCTAGTCTTCCCTCTCAGGGTTAATTCTGCTGAGACTAAGGTTTAAATATTACCTCTTAATGCTCTCTTCCTTTCCTTTTTATAATAGTATTGATCCCCTTCCCTTCCCATGCTCTCTTTTTGTGGTATAGAATATCCTATTTTTCTTATTCATTCAAGTTTCTCTTGATGCCATCTACTATTCACCCCCCCTCTTTTTTCCCTGCCCCAGTCTCATCTTAGACCATTTAGTGCTCCAACCTCTCCCTATGAATAATTCTTCTAATTACTATAATAGTGAATACAGTTTTTGAAAATTACACATAACACTTGTCCATATAGGAATACAAATAATTTGATCTTTTTTTTAATATTTATTTTTTTGAAAAGTTAACATGGTTACATAATTCATGCTCTTACTTTCCCCTTCACCCCACCCCCACCCCCGACTTCCTCCTCCCCCCTATGGCTGATGTGTATTTCCACTGATTTTAACATGTGTCATTGATCAAGACCTATTTCTAAATTGTTGATAGTTGCATTGGTGTGGTACTTTCGAGTCTACATTCCCAATCCAAATAATTTGATCTTATTAAGGCCCTTAAAGAGGTAAATTTAAGAATAAGAATTTTCTTTCTTTCCCTCTATTTCTTATTTACCTTTTTATGTTTCTCTTGGTTTTTGTGGTTGGATATTGAACTTTCCATTTAATCCTGGTCTTTTCTGTGCAAATACTTGCAAATCTTCTATCTTGTTGAATGCCCATACTTTCCCCTGGAAGTATATAGTCAGTTTTGATGGGTAGATGATCCTTGGTTATAGACCCAGTTCTCTTGCCTTTCTGAATATCATATTCCAAGCCTTGCAGTCTTTTAGTGTGGAGGCTGCCAGGTCCTGTGTGATCCTGATTGGTGCCCCTTGGTATCTGAATTGTCTCTTTCTGGCTTATTGTAATATTTTTCTTTTACTTGGAAGCTCTTGAATTTGGCTATTATATTTCTGGGGGTTGTCTTTTCAGAGTCTAGTGTAGAGGGTAACCTATGTATCCTTTCAATGTCTATATTGCCGTCCTTTTGTAGAACTTCAGGGCAATTTTGCTGAATAATTTCTTTTAGTATGGAGTCCAAATTTCTTTTAATTTCTTGTTTTTTCAGGAAGACCAATGTTTCTCAAATTGTCTCTTCTAGGCCCGTTTTCTTGATCTGTCAATTTCTCAGTGAGGTATTTCATGTTTCCTTCTATTTTATCAGTCTTTTGACTTTGTTTTATTTGTTCTTGCTGTCTCAAGAGATCATTGGCTTCTAATTGCCCAATTCTAGCCTTTGGAGCCTGGTTTTCCTTTTCGGTCTGGTTTATCTCGTTCTTCAAGGCTTCCAACTGGTCATTTCTGGTCTTCAATTTGCTTATCAATTCATTTGATTTCTGAGCCTCACTTTCCAATTGCGAAATTCTGCCTTTTAAACTGTTATTTTCTTGCCAGATCTCTTCTATCTTTCTCATAATCTCAGATTTGAACTCTTCAAGATCTTGTAACCCATTTTCATTTTTTGGAGAAGATTTGGATGTCTTTAATTGTTTGCCCTCCTCTGTTTTCTGGATTTTTTCTGTGCAGAAGTTATTAAGTGTTTGAGCTTTTTTCTTGATCTTCTTGTTTATTTCTTGGGTCTTGATTGGCATCAATCAAGACCCAAGATGTTTTATCTGCCAGAAGTCTGAGTAAGGCAATCTGATTCTCTTTGTATGGAGTTAGGGAGAAGTTTTTTGCCTGAGGCTACTTTGTGAGTCTCTTGGCTTCTCTGGGGACCCTCCTGGGGTCTCTGGTCTAGCTGTTTTCAGGGTCAAGCCCCCGTGGTCCTAGCTGGCTGCTCAGAGCTTGGGACTTGTCCCATGCTTGCTCCTCCACCTCAGATTTTCCCCTGAGTCTTAGCATGCTGAGCACTGCTGTTGCCTCTCTTAGCCCTACCCCCCTGTCCAAGGTCTGAGTTTTCCAGCTACCTGGGATCTTGGGTCTTGCTGCTCTCAGGGGCAAGCTCCTAGTAGTGCCAGCTAGCTGCCTAGGGGCTAGATTTTGTGCCCCCGCTCGCTCTAACTCTGGAGCGCAGCCTCTGACTCTGGTACTGTGGATGGGGTGGGGGAGGGTTTATCAGCTCGTGTTTTGATGGGAGCTCTTTCCCCCCCTTACAGCATAGAAGTGTCCAAATCCCACGTACCTTCAATTCTGTGCCCTATTGTGGGGTCCCTTCTTTCATATGGATTTTGTTTTCTTATCCTTTGGATGTATGCTATATCAGTTGGTAAGGAGAGAAAGTTGCCCAGCTTCTACTTAGCCACCATCTTAACCTGGAAGTCTGACATCTTTTTTTTAAACCTCTCCTCTACTACAAAAAGTGTGGCTAAAAATATTTGGGTCAATACAGGAGTTTTCTTTGACCTCCTTGGGACATATGCCTAGCAGTAGGATTTCTGGGTCAAAAAATTATCATTTTTCCCTCCCTGCTATTCAGAAATTTGGGACCAATTTGCAGTTTCACTACCACTAGCAGCACTACAAGTTTGTCCATTGTTTCAAAGAATAACATCACAGAGTGATATCTTGACTTGAGCATGAATTGGACTTAAGTGAGGCAGAGTTGCATAAATTTGTCAGCCTCACTTTCTTCCAGAGGTAAGACAAAAGTCAGTGCAACTATCAGTGGCCCCAGATGTAATGGATGATCTTGGCATCTTCCACATCTGACCAACCTTTAAGCTTTCCATAGCAATGGCTTCAGCTGCCTCAGGGCCATTGGAATAAATTGTTCTCGTCCATCAACCGGTTTGAGACGTCTAGATTACCCTCACCTTGGTTTAGTCTCCATCTGCTACTATTAGAGCTGTCTTTGAATAGTTTGAGAAAAGTCTACTGTGAAAGAGGTATTTTGAAGTGATCACCTGTTATTAAGTTCCCCAAATCTTAAGATTATTCAAATGAGTTCTAGAAAAAAACAGCTTTCATTTTGCCTTTCAGGGCCTTTATGGAATAACTGAAGAAGTCTTCCTTAGTGTCCCTTGTATCTTGGGGCACAGCGGTGTCACAGATCTAGTGAAGCTGACCCTGAATCCTGAGGAGGAGGAACATTTAAAGAAGAGTGCACAGACCCTCTGGAATGTCCAAAAAGACCTGGCATTCTAAAGCTTTGAAATGTGCCCCCAGTGGACAGTATGAAAAGAGTTAAAGGATTTTGTGTATGATGTGCTATTCAGATAGATTAAATATTTCATATGATCTGTGGTTAAGCACCAAGAGTAAAATAGAAATGTAAAACCATAAGCAAATTATTATCTCTTCATGTCAGAAATGGAAAATGGTCAAAAGACTCGTGTTTTTTCTCCCTCTGATTTGATAAAACCTAATGTTTTATGTATTGATTCTGGATGACATTTTATCATGTATTATTATACATTATTAAGTACCTCTGGGGTACCACTGCCTGCCCCTTATATGGGTTGCAATCATCTTTCAGCCCAGAAATGCCTCCACAGTTACTAGAGAAACTCTGCTTTCTTAATACAAAACACTCAAGTCAATACTTTGGTGTATTCTATTAAGTACTTCAAAGTAGAACCCTTTTGCCAGATTCCCTCCTGATACCCAGAGCCTGGATCACACTAAGGACCCTTCACTTTTTTGTCTCACCTGTCCATACCAAAATGGACCTTGAGAAACTATTTTTTTGCTCATTTTGTACCTACCCAAATGAAACATGGGCACATCAAGTCCTAGCATATCAATCTCTTCTTTCCACACAATCACCCAGCCACGACCCTAGTTCAGACCCTCATCACTTCTCCTCTTAACTACTTCAATAAGCTCCCAGTTGTTCTCTTGGATCTCTTTCCTCTTCCAATCCAGCTTCACAAAGCTGCCAAAGTGATTTTCCTAAAGTGCAGCTCTTAATAATCTCCAATCGCTCCCTACTTTCTTTAGGACCAAATACAAATTTAAAAGTATTTTTAACCTGTTCCAGCAAGACTTTCCAACCTTATTACACATTATACTCCAGATACAATGAACTGTCTAGGAATGGGTAGTGGATAACATTAGGGCTACCATTTTTTCCTCATTTGGCCTTCACTCAAATGTTTCCCACTGTAGTTCTTCCTACTGGCTCCAGAATTTCCTCATAAAACACTCCTTCTGTGATATTCCTCCAACTTGCATCTACACTAAAGAATTGCCCTAGAAGGGCAGATATTCCCAGGCTTCAAGCATGAACCATATGATAGAACTATTCTAAAACTGTAGCTCCTGTGTGTTAACCCGTAATAATCAGCTGGTAGATTCAAATAGATTTTAGTCACTCAGATGGCAAAGCAAGAATAGTAGTTCTATTTTTCTCTTTCCCTTATAAACCTGAAGTGTACTCTCCTTCTGCCTTTGGGGAGGTTGAGCACACACAAATTTAAAACACATTGATTCTGAGGAACATGTGTAAGAAATGCATGTGGCCAAGGCAGCTCATAGCTCCAGAAGTACAGGATTTCAGAGGTCGTGACTGTGTAGGATAGGTAGCTCAGTGAATTTGTTCTTCACAGAACAAATCTGGCATCCCTTCAGGACAAGTCAATCTGTTGGACTCCCTGGGCTGGCTTAGCAAAATCAGTTTAACATTCCAAACCTACTAGGTATGCGTTAGGCACTGTGCTAAAGCAGGAGGCATACAGATCTGAATATAGAGATGGCCCTTGTCTTCAAGGAGCCTACAATCTAATCTAATCTAATCTAAAGACTGCATTGCATATAAAAGGAAGTTGAAAAGTTGGGTGGCACTGGCACTTTGGGGAGTCAACGATGTTTATGGAGCAAAAAACAAGCAGAGCAAGTTGGTGGAAAATGGAGAAAGAAAAACTGCTTAGCTCATTAAAGCCATGGAACCCACAACCTTGTCCTTCAGTCAAAGGGTCCAGTCGGAGGAGCAGAGGGAACCGATGAGATAAGGCTTAGAACATGAGTTTTCCCAATGATGAGTTTCCTGGTAAAGGCCTGAATTTCCAAGTTCAAAAGCAATGAGGCTTATGAAAAATGGGGAGATTCCTGACAGCTGTAGTTTCCACCATCTGCAGCCTGATCACTGGTAGGAAAAGAACAAGAGACCCTTAGCCTAGGACTGGTGAAAACCTTTACAATTCTGCTCCCAAAAGAACTTGTCCCTAAAGTTCATCACCTCCCGGGCAGCAGATGAGTGAGCAGAGCCTTGCCTTTTGGTAAATCTACCTGGTTCCAAGCTGGAACTTTTCAGTGAAAAACTTGACCCTAATTTAGGCTATGTTTCTTAAATCATGTCTACACCCTAAGCCATAACCAAGCAATGCCCATTTGTTAATCAGCAAAGAGCTCTAGGATTCAGGGTTCTCTAACTCAAGGATTTATACCCTTCTCTCCTAAAAGCCAGCACTTACATAAATGTGAGACTATTACATTTCCTTAAGGGTTAGTCATATTTCTTGTCCCAGCAGTGTGCAAAAGGAGATAGGAATGTTTCTGAAATCACTGCCTGCCTTTAGGCTTGTGATGCTAACTGGAAAAATACACAAAAATGTGATTTCTGAGAGGCTTTGCAATGGTGGCATGATTCTTCACAAATATCTAATAATACTGGACCCTAGGAAATATCTTTAGTTCATAATACTTTAGTTTAATCAACACTAAATTTCCAATGCATGCAAGGCACTGTCAAAGACCAAAATAGACCCTGTTCTCCAGGTTGGGAGAGGGGGTATGAAATATTATATACAAAGTTATTTCAAAAGGGAAATACCTCACACATCTGGGGTAGGAAATGGTCCCTGAGCTGTGATTTTGAAGAAAGCTAGGGATTCTATGAGATGGAGGCATGAATATGCTAGGTATCAATAGAAACTGAGGTAAACTGAGACAATAACATTCTGAGCATGTCACTTTATTAACAAGGCTGGCATTTTCCAATTGTAACACCAGAAATTTGTCTAAGCCACAATAAAATAGCTGAGGCAGTCCTCCAAGTGAATAACTATTAAAGGGACCTGGCCCCCTTCAACAAATAGGATCCCAGACCTTCCTCATGGTCTGAGACCTCCTCTTATTCTAGGTTGCATTTGTAATCCTTGGTTCAATAAAGATCTATTAGTGTAGCCCTTTCTAGACAGATACAGCTCAAAATATACATTCTCATTGGTGGATTAGAATTAGGTCAATATGACTGCTACCAGCTTATTCTTCTGGGAAGAAGGCAGGATCCAGGGGGTTGAAACATGTAGCAAAAGAACCTTATCCTTAAAGAGCCTAAGGTTGGCTAATCAGGTGAAGTCTCCAGGGACCAACTTTCCATCTAACTTTATGATATCCTGTGCCATGATGAACAATCTTATAACATCCTATACCAAGAGGAACTTGGATGATCAAACATAGGATGGAGACATATCTAAAGTGGAGACCCTTTAGCTACATGTGTTAAGAGATTTTATAGTTTAACAGTCTACTCAACTCTTTAATTTAATGACGTCATTATGTATAATCAGGACCAGTTGATTAGACTTAACTTCACTAAATGTAGAGTATAAAAGAAAAAATCACTACTATGGAATCACATTATACCAGATAATACTGATTAGAAGTTAACTTGGGGATAAGATCAGTGATTTAGGATGGGCAGGAGTCTTCCCAAATAGAGTAGAGATCAAATTTTTTGTTTAAGAACAATGTTTTTGTTTTTGTTGTTTTTAATAAAGCCCTTACCTTCTGTCTTAGAATCAATACTGGGTATTGGTTCTAAGGCAGAAGAGTGGTAAGTGCTAGGCAATGGGAGTTAAGTGACTTGCCCAGGGTCACACAAGAACAATGTTTTAATAGATTTTGCCATACCAAATGTTCACAATCTCCTAGCAATGTGGAAAAAATACTTTCAATATAGTGAGACCTAGAGGAATGAATCAAATTTATGTAGGAATCTGTTGAAGAGTAGAACATTACCATTATCCTCTCTGATACTGGAGTTATCTTAAAGATCAAATTATTTCTCACACAATAAAATAAATCAATAGCTCCTCAGCAGTAAAGACCCTGAATAGGGAAGATGAGATCTTTTATAGTGTTTAGCAAGATGACAGAGAAAAATCTTGAGCAATATATGTCTTCTAATGGTTAGCTAGATTTTTTTCTTTTTTAATTTAGAATATTTTTCCATGTTACATGATTCATGATCCCTCCTCCCCACCTTCCTTCCCCCTCCTAGAGCTGACAAGCAATTCTACTGGGTTATACATGTATCATTGTTCAAAACCATGTTATTCATATTTGCAATAGAGTGATCTCTTAACATCAAAACTCTAATCATATCCATATTGAACTACATGATCGACCATATGTTTTTTCTTCTGCATTTCTGCTCCCACAGTTCTTTCTCTGAATGTGGATAGCGTTATTTCTCATAAGTTCTTTTGGATTGTCTTGGGTCATTGCATTGCTGCTAGTAGAGAAGTCCATTACATTCTATTGTACCACAGTGTATCAGTCTCTGTGTATAATGTTCACCTGGTTCTGCTCCTTTCACTCTGCATCAATTCCTGAAGGTCGTTCCAGTTCACATGGAATTCCTCCAGTTCACTGTTCCTTTCAGCACAATAATATTCCATCACCATCAGATACCACAATTTGTTCATCCATTCCCCAAGCTAGATTTTTTCACTGAGGGAGGTGGGATAAGTGTCATCATCTCAGCTCCTTTCAATTACATCATTGGGAGATGAGATCGGTCTGGCAAGATTCTCTGGAATATGGGCAGTGGGTGAAGTTACAAAGGTGGAAGCATAAGTCACAAGAATAGAATCAGAACCCAAGTGACCTGAGCTTACCTGAACCAAAAGAATAGAACTGTGACCCAAATGACCTGAGGTTATTTGAATACACCTGCAGGGGTAAGGGATTTAGATTCCCACAGGGAAGGAGAATATTAAATATATTCTGGTTTGATTAAGTCAATAAATAGGATTTAAAATCATTTTTCAACCTCACAATTCTTTTGATTCCCAAAAGACCATACCTCCCATGAATTATTCAGACTGCTCAAAGTTATAATCAAATTATAGCAAAAGTCATGTATATTGATCCATAATGTTTAGTAAAGCTGAAGTAATGATTATAGAAGCAAAAATGCTATGAATAAGAATTTGAATCATCATGAACCACCATGAGTTTCTTAGAAATTGATTTATCAAAGCCAAAAGATAATTTTGTTGTCTGGGGCTAGGAGAGCCCCATGAAGTGACACAAGCCTCTTGATGGACTCTTGTGTAGGTTAGACTAGGGTCTATGTTTTAAAACTGTGACTCCAGTTTAGGGGAATAGGAACCAAAGGCATTTTATCTCAGGTACTCTACATTAATGGGATATGATGATTAAAAATTCTGAGGCTAGGTTTCAGGTAAGAACATCAATTTATTGATCAGGCTTGCAATAACCAACTAATTAATTGGCCAGTGATTTTTCTCAGTGATCAAAGACCTAGATATATACCATGTCAAATCATTAAATACAATTTTGGAAGCTTTGTTTTTCCTTCCTTCCCATAATCAGACCAAGACATTTCAAATTGATGAATATCTAACAAGGACATGGTACAAAATTCTCTCACTCCTCCCTCGATTCCTTGGTGATGATGGAAAATCACATGCCTGGTTCCAATATCTAGAAGAAATCAGAGCCTGTCCAGTTAAGCATGACATTGTATTTTCACTCCATCATGGAACTCAAAGGTCCTGTCCTACTGCATGGAGACATACCTGGCCTAAGCTGGTTCTTACTTACTTGGCAGGTTAGAACCTACAATTTCACTTTTCAATCACCTAAAATAGAATATGTTGTTGAATAGAGAGATATGAAAAGCATTCATATGATTGTTAGAACTGTGTGAAGGGAATCCCCTGGGGTCTTACCTGTGTCCCTGGATTGCTAGCTTTACATCACCTGAGTGTGCCTGAGCATAGGTCATGAGACTGTGGCCTCTGTATTTGATCTGGAAATGAGTTTGACAGTGAAGGGAAGGGAAGGGGGAGGTTAAAAGGTTTGAGACAAGGAAGTACGCTATCTCTATTCCTTTGGATGCAGAAGTAAAAAGACAGCAGCTGAGATAGCCATGTGAAAAAGCACCCATGTGGCAAGATTAAAATAGGGTTAAATCTCCTTCTATCTCTATGCTCTCTATTTTGAGTAAACATGAATAAACTCTATGGAAATTAAGGACCAGAGTTTTAATTCAACTTTAACAGAACAAAGGAATAAAGAAAAAGGTTTGAAGGAGAAATCTGAGCCTCAGTTTATAACTTAGAAATTAGATGCTGTAAGGAATGTTGAACAGGATGATTTTGAAAACTGGAAAGACATACATGATCTAACGCAGAATGAAATGAGCGGAACCAGGAGAACATTATACACAGTAACTGAAATATTGTGGAACAATGAAATGTGATAGACTTTGCTACTAACAGCAGTACAATGCTCCAGGACAATTCTAAAGAATTTATGAAAAAGAATGCTATCTACCTCTAGAGAAAGAACTGTTGGAGTATAAATGCAGATCATAACATATGATTCATCACTTGTTTATTTGGATATATGATTTGGGGTTTGGGTTTTATAAGATTATTCTCCTACAAAAAGTCAAGATGGTGGCTTAGGAACAGCAAAAGCCAACTTTTTGGCTACCTTTCCATACTAATCTTTAAAAAGTGCTTCAAAAAGACAGGAATCCAAACCTAACAAGAAGGATTCACAGGATTCTCCTGCTGAACACAATTTGAAAGATAGGCAGAGAGTCGATTTCCATGATGTCCACGGGAGACCAGAAATAATACTGGCCAAACCACCACCACCACCACCACTACCATCACCACCACCATCACCAGCACCGCCGTACCACCTACTGCACTGAGACCTGTGATTAGGCATAGGCTGACTTTGGGATCCCAGGGTTGGGGCTGCAATATAAACCTAAACAGGGTTGCTGGTCAGCTCAGGTTGGTTTAGCTCCCTGACTTACCCAATTGAAGGAGTTCTGGCTGAGGACCTTGGAGAGAGCTGAATCATTGCTGGATTTTGACAAGACTCAGCAGTGAGGATCCCACTTTCATTCCTGATATTCATTGTGCTCTGCCCTACTATAGTTTCTAGCTTAGTGTAAATAAGTTCATTCCCTGACCCTGAGGCTTGCCCATAGACTGGTAGAATAGAACCACTTAACTTCCTTCAAACTATAGTTCATTGAATTAAATTTTTATAAATTTATAAATTTATTTTTTATAAAATTTATAAAATTTTTATAAAATTTATTTTTTATAAAACCTTTTGTCAGTCTACTCACTTTTTAGTTTCACAGACTCCCCAGCTAGGTGGATCTATGTTGGCAGTTGGGCCTCCAACTGCCAAACCCATTCTAAATTGTATTTCCCCAACTTGTTAATCCCTGTCTATTGCCTTGTCTTATCTCTTACTTACCCTTCCTCAGAACCCTGATAATATTTAATTTAACCCCCAGTTTTCCCCCATAAGAGTTTCCAGGAGTTTTGTTGTTGAAAATCTGAAAGGGTCAGCCAATAGTCAACCAATATTGAGAATAATGGAAATTATGAAATGACTTATAGCTAGTGTATATTGTATATACTTCTGCCACAGCTCAGTGCTTTATCTATGTTCCAAATGTAGCCTAATCTTTTTCCTGAAGGAGGAGGTGGAGGGACTCTAGGGATATTTCTCTAAAGTCAAGGGTATTCGGAAAATTAAATGTTCTTAAAGCAAAAAGAAGTGAGGCATCGGTGGAAAGAAAAGGATTCTGAGGCAAGGAAATTTGACTCTTATTAGGAGGTTGGAGGGTGGTACTGTTCCAGAGGAGAAAGGGAAGAAAAAAGGCAACTTTCAGGACAGTTGAGTGGTTCAGTGAACAAAAAGCCAAGCTTGGAGACAGGAGGTCCTAGGTTCAAATCTGGCCTCAGACACTCCCTAGCTATGTGACTTAACTTCTAATGTCTAGCCCTTACTGCTCTCCTGCTTTGGAATGGATCCTTAGTATTGACTCTAAGATGGAAAATAAGGGTTAAGAAACAAAACAACAACAACAAAATAACTGTATTTGTGCAGTTAAAAAAGATTTAAGGCTCTTCCTGAAAGGAGGGAGCTAGAAGCTCTAGGGAGGATGCAGCAGTTGCTCATCCTTCAGAAAATGATCCATACAGTTAACAAAAGATATCAAATGAAACATCATCCAGTAAGGTAAGATTCTTAGAGGAGAATCAAAGAATATTCATAGTGGATGACTACCTGGTTAGGGACACTGAAGCAGTTATTTATCAATCTGATTACGGTAGTTTTGCCATCTGCCCAGGGCGTGTATCCAAGTTAGTAGAGAGCCCTGCACTACTTCAGGGGTGCCCGGGGAACTCTTCCTGCCCCCAGACTTCCTGTGCTGGTGCCTCTGCTCAGTTATCTTTCATTCCCTGGACACTGATACATACTTCCAGGCTCCTGGTCAGACCCTATCCTCAGTGTCTGCAGACAAATCTGTCTGTCTCCTTAAGCCATTCTAGGCTGGGAAAATGACTCAGTATGAATTTCCATGACTTTTCTTGATCAGAATTTGGTCTATGAATGTATAACCCAGTGGAATTGCTTGTTGGCTCCAGGAGGCAGGGAGGAAAAAGGGAAGGGAAAGAACATGAATCATGTAACCATGGAAAAATACTTAAAAATAAATTAGTTAATTAAGAGGTAGGATCTCATCAAACCATTTTCTCTGTTATTCTGCTTATTCCCTTTTGTCCATCTGTTGGACCACAGGCTTGAATATTCTATCCCTTGAATTTATGAAGTTATAATGTATACTTCAACTGTTCCCAAAAGATCTCTGACCTTTAGCTGGGAACAGATAGAGTTGAGGGTGTCTTTTTTCCAACATACCTAAGAAAGGTCAGTCTGTTATTTTCGGACTCAGACCTGACAGAACAGTTTAATGTTGTTACAACATTGCCTCTCTTTCTCCTCTTGTAGTAAGTATCCTTGATAATCAAATGCCTTATTTTAACTGCCAATATCACCATGTATCCCTGAGTCCACACTGATGAAAACAAACGGGTAGAAAGAAATCTTGTTTCTAAAATCAGTCATTTTTTCATTGTTGTATGTAAAATGTTTCAGTGATTCTCTATCCTCAGTGATGCTAATGTGGGATATGAAATAGCCACTCATGAAAGTCAGTAGATGAACTTTAGTTCATGAAGTGGCTCAGAGGAACCCAAGAACTTGTGCTGCTTCCAAGATCCTGTTTGCCCTATCCTTTTCTTGGAGTCCTACTTTGTTCATGTATACTGTGAGGTGGCACTGTTAAAATAGATTCATTTGCTCCAAATTTCTTTGCACATGGGCGAATTAAATATCTGGAGGATCTCCTACCGAGTTTGAATCCTGGAAGACTCACCCCAGCGGATGGACAGAGGAGTCACAGAATGACAGGTCTGGGGCTGCCAGCTGGCAGCAACATTGCCAGGGAGGCAGGAGGCCAGGAGGTATGGAGGCCAGGGGCCAATAGAAGGATCCAGGACAGGGGCTGAGATGAGGTTTGAAAAGCCAGTGCAGGGAGCTTGGGGCTCTCTCTGAGCCCCCTGGTTTCGCTCTCCACCATACTCTATGAGTGTCAGGCATTGGCTTATCTTTAAAGCCATCTCTGTCAAGGGTGGTGTGGAGGGAGTTTTTCTGACGTAAGGGTTAATATTTTATAAATGGTGACCACAATCTCACTTTTATTACTCATATTTAGTGAAACCTAATTTTAAATCTTACACCATAAACCTGGGATGTACTTTTTTGAGGAAGGCCCAAACTTAAAGTACTATGCAGTAAGGCACAGATGCAGGAGACACATTTGGTGAAGGCAACTCATAAGTCTGGAAGTGCAGCCTTTGGCCTTTCTCTCTCAGAGATTGCCCTTACAAAGTTTATTTCTGTGTGTGGCATCTGTGTTGGATGGGTGGCTCTGCTACCCTGGGCTATACTGCTGTGCTTGGCTCTCTTGGCTCTCCATTAGACTGGACCTTGGAATAAAGCAACAGGACTATAGACTGATACACCTAATAGTAGTCTCTTTCCCCAAACACTGACGAGATTTTGGTCAATGATCAGATCTGGAAAGGAGCAGTCAAAGAGCCACTGAAAGGTTTTAGGGACATTATTCTTCAAGGTGTGACAAAAATGAAGTGATTATTGTTTGATGAAGATGTCTGCTGAACTTTGATCCTGAGCTCTGTTACTGTGTTTTATCATATTGTGAAATTTTGTCTATTGCCTGGAAATGTTGTAACTCTGAAATGACTTCTTTAGAGAGTGATTTCATAAGGTACCAAACAAACAAAAAAAAAGGTTTTATTCACATAGTAATGAGCCTGTAATGAGTTCATAGAAGCCCTTTGCATTTCTGGTGGGGTCCCTGAATTACAGGACTGTCTTTTGTGGGGTCCCACCAAAAGGAGTGAATAAAGGTTTGTTCCTATGTTTGCTCCAGACCCTCTGGCCTCAGTACACATGACTGTACCTCCCTCCACCCCTGTGTGATTTATGGAGCCTCTTTCCAGTCTAATGCAATTCCGCCAGAGCTGGAAGATGCCCTTTCAGCTCACATACAGAGAAGGCCACAGGCACAGGCCAGATGGGACAGGAGGAGGAGAAGAGCCCACGTCAACTCTTGTTGGGCAGCCAAAGAAATACTGGCCTGGATACATCCATACAATTTACCATTATTTTAGGTCTCTGCATAATCTTCCTAAAAGGACTTTATTTGGAGCATCATGTCTATTATAAAGTTGTAAATCTCCAGCTAAAGGTAGCAAAACAAACACCAAGTGACATAATACTCCAATACTAAATAAAAGGAAATATTTTTACCTCTCCATTGAAGGATTTTTTGGGTGACTAGTTTATGGATAAAGACTATCCTCTGAGTAAGTTTAGCTCTGAAGAGTACCTTACAGATTGTTGTCTGATGTTGACTACTGAGAAATAAAATAGTTCTCACCTGCTTTCAATTCTCCAACTTGTAGGTTGCTCCTATTGTTTTGATAATTTTCCTTTTTTTGCTCCTGAGCAGGTTCAAGTTCTGTAGTACTACCGAAGCATTCCACTACTTTTTTTCTTTTCTTGAAAAAATATCAATATTTCAGAAAGCACTTAAAAATTGTGGGAAGCCAATAAGAGAAACAGCCTCATATAGATAAAAATCTGAGACTCCTCTTTTGACCCCTTTTGTGATCCACATCTTTTCTTGTTGAAAAGTATTGTAGCCTTATTGAAAAGCTTTAAGCTCTTAGCAAACCAGTAGTCAAGAGGTCAGCATTCTTCCCCTTTGGTCAGAAATGCAGCTGCTTGGCAAGCCAAGGCCGAAACCTTAGTTTAGCAGGGGTATTTCGCCCCTAAGAAAAATATTCTCAGACTTAGCTTGCTGATAATCACGTAGCTGAAAGTCTAGCCTGGTTCTTATTCACACCTCAAAGCATCTAAACTTTTGTTTTGTCTGTGTTAAAAATACAGCTCTGTGTAGTTGTGAGAAACTTTCTTGTGCTTGTGGGTGAAAGGGAGTTTGAATTTTCATATATAATAAACTTGTGACTCAGTGGCACTTCGGAGAATCAGCTATGAGTTAACAGTCAAGATCGTCTCCCATGTTTCTTTATCAACTAAGCCATCCTTATCAGATTATCAGGAGATGATAAATAGATCTCGACAAAAAATGTGCTTTCAGTAATGATTTTTAGAATATAATGTGTCCTATGGAAACATATTTTAGAGAATAAACTACTACCCTAAAGTAAATCAACACAAAATGTTTACTTAGCTTTGAGCAGAAGGGTCTATTCTAGTCCTTTAAACACTGGAAACTTGCGGAATGTTTTCAAAGTATGCATACTTTTCTGTTAATTTTCTCAATTTTTACTTTAAAAAATTTTTAACTTTACTTTTTTACTTTTAACTTTTTAAAACTTTATTTAGAACTCCAAAATGTTCAATTAATTCTAAATTCTGTTCTTTTAGTACTCTAATTAATTTCAATTCAATTCCAGTTCCCCCTCTAAAAAACTATTAATATGAAGATGACCTTTAACACAAATGAATTCACTCAAAAGTTGCAAATTTCATTTCAACTGCAGCAAAAAGTCTTGAAATGGGATGTGTAAATAGACTAAGTAATCAAGTTCAAAAGAGTACATATCAAAGAGGTAATTTATGGTAAAAACACATTTGTACCACAGGACATGCTCTATAATAAAGTGTTAATTACAAGCTAATAATAAAAATAAATTTTCTCCTTAAGGTAACACAAGAGTCCATAGGCTACCCTAAGAAAACTGATTGCAGTAAAATCATTTTCCTTAAAACAAAATGAAAGGGCAGGTAGGCGGCTCAGTGGATAAAGAGTCAGGCCCTGGGACTAGAGACAGGAGTCCTCAGTTTGAATTTGGTTTCGGACATTTCCTAGCAGTGTGACCCTGGGCAAGTCACTTAATCTTGACAACTTAGCCCGTACCACTCTTCTGACTTGAAAATACTATTAAGTATTGATTCTAAGATGGAAGGGTAAGGGTTAAAAAAACATGAATGGTCAGCTAGGTGGCTTAGTGGATAGAGTAGATAGGTCTGGAGTCAGGAGGACCTGGGTTCAAATTTAGCTTCCAACACTTCCTAGCTGTGTAACCCTGGGCAAGTCACTTAACCCATTTGCATAGTCTTTTGCCCTTCTGAAGGTTAGTGTTGTTAGTTGTTAGTGAGACAGAAAATAAAGGTTAAAAAAAAAGTCATTTAAACCACAGTTCAGGTATTCAAAGTAGAGAACTTACATTTCAGTCCCGTGTCATAAATGTAAAAAAATAAAACTATCTGGGTCAGAATCCTGAGTTGAAAAATCCAACTTTATTTGTGGGTGGACAGAGCTGGAGTTTATAAAGCGCACCTGGAAAGACCTTATTTAGATGTTTCCTGGGCTTTTGAGAGTTAATTAACATCAGTGATTAACAGGACCACATGTTCAGAGTATGTTCGCTAATAGTTAATTAATTCTAGTACAAGGTTCAAGCATTTCACTGTTCCTATCAATAATACCCTGAGCCTCAACACATCACACTGATGCTGGGGAAAAGCCAGAGTCGCCTCTCCCGGTCGTAAAATTCTGAGGAGCCGAACTCCTCACAAAAAAAAAAATGTCTAAGAGCAATCTTAATAAAATGGTCAAACCTTGATGACAAGTCACAGAAACCCTTGAATAAATCCTCAGAGAATTAAATTAAATTAAATCAATTAAAGCAGGTCTTGAATAAAATTTGAGAGGCAACTTACCAAGGACAGTCTGAGTCCTGGTCCCTGAATGGACATGATGGGTCCCCTTTTGGTACCCTGGTACAGGGCTGGATGTCTGCCTTCAAATCCCACTGCTGCCAACGTTAAATTTTAAACTTGTTTGAAAATTTGGATCAATTAGGTGATCAGGAAATATAGCGAGGCAAATATTAAGAGTCAAGAAATTAGTGGGGCAGTTGGGTGGCTCAGTGGATTGACAGCCAGGTCTAGAGATGGGAGGTCCTAGGTTCAAATCTGGCCTCAGACACTTCCCAGCTGTGTGACCCTGGGCAAGTCACTTGACCCCCATTGCCTACCCTTACCACTCTTCTGCCTTGGAGCCAATACACAGTACTGACTCCAAGATGGAAGGTGAGGGTTTAAAAAAAAAAATCAAGGAATGTCCATTTGGAACAATACGGTCTTACTCAGACAGGGATGTTCCCAGATGGAGGGGAGAAAGGGAATTCTTATAAGCATCTTGAGAACATGGAGGAAGTAGAGTGCAGAAGGGATTGGAGATTTCTTTGCAATTATCTCTGTATAAATAATATCTTCACATATGTAAAAATATATATTAATATTGTAATTATAACAGTGTAGATGATATATTATCTACTATAATACATGCAATATATTATACAATCTTCTACGAACATATGATAAATATCACAAATTATATATTATCTATTACATAGTAATTGAATAATTTTAACACACCCATTACATCAATGATGTAATAATATTGTATGATTAATGTAATAAACAATTATTGATATTAATTAACAGAATAAATAACATTGTATTATAGCATTTTTCTATGTAGATATACATTTTATAATTAAGAGAATTGTCTCCCGGAGTCTTCGCTTCTGCTACAAGGACTTCTTGGGCTGGGTCCAATACATCGAGTCGCTTTTAAAAAATCTTTACGGTCCAGGTTAGAATTGAGATCGGTTGCTGGGCAGAAGCCCTGAAAGGCAAAGGCAGTGGGGTTATGACTTGCCCAGGGGCACACAGCTAGGGCACGTGGTCAATTAAATGTTGCCCTCAAGTAGGAGCGATCAGCCTCCTTTGAAACTCCTAAAAGAGTCCCCTTTTTTGGCTCCGCCCCTCCAAGGCCAGGACGCCTGCGCAGTTCTCAAATATTCCTCCATTTCCTTCCTTGAGAGCATGGGGAGCGGCGCAGGCGCAGAAGCAGGAGCAATGGGCCTGTCAACGGTTATTTGCTGAAATCAGTTATTCCTGTAGTTTTTGCTACTTTCCCTCCGTTTGCTCCCCGGAGCAGGCAGTCATGAGGTGTTTTTGGGGGGCCCTCTGCGCTAGCAGAAGAGCGGGCCCCGGGGGTGTCGCTGTCACCAGTCCGGGCACAGCCCTGAGCCCCCGAAGGATGGAGCGCCCCTCTATGAGGGTCGCCTGGCCTCTGGCCCCTGTGAGTTGGGAGAAGGAACGAGCCCTTCAGAAGAAGGCCTCGGGCAGAGCACATGCGCAATAGCTGTGTATGGCGTGTGCGTGTATGTGCGTGTGCATGTGCGTGTGCGTGTGTGTGTGCCGACTCTGGTGTGTCCGCCCTGAGTCTTCCCAGGCCCTCAGCTTGCTCCCAGGCTCCTCTGCAGCCACGACCTACCCCGCTGTGGATACTAGTGGTGTGGGAAAAGCGCTGGATTCAGGTTCAGGATGTGGGTTCAAGGCCCAGTGCGGCCTACTTAAGAGTTGCTTCCTCAGTGTCCTCATTTGAAAAGGGAAGGAGGGGGGGCAGCTGGGTAGCTCAGTGGATTGAGAGCCAGGCCTAGAGGATGGAAGGTCCTGGGTTCAAATTTGGCCTCAGACACTTCCCAGCTGTGTGACCCTGGGCAAGTCACTTGATCTCCATTGCCTAGCCTTTACTACTCTTCTGCCTTAGAACCAATACATAGTATTGGCTCCAAAACAGAAGGTAAGGGTTTAAAAAAAAAAAAAGGAAAGGGAAAGAGGTTGGACTATTTCATCTAGCTGATAGGAGAATCAGGAGGACTGGGGCTTGAATGCTGCATCTGATACTGTGTGACCTTGAGTCAGCCACTTTTGTTTCCAACTTCCAGTTTTCTTATCTGTAAAATGGAGATAAGAATACTGTATCACCAACCAGGCAAAAATGAGGTAATTTGTGTGAAGCCCTTTGCAAACTTTGAAGCACAATAGAAATGTGAGTTTTTTTCTCATCTTTTTCTTCCCTGATTCTCCTCTCATCATTTCTTCCCTACTTGGTGGGCAGCATTTCGTGGGTAGTTATCACAGGATTACAGATTGAGTGTTGGAAGGGATCTTGGGAGTCATGTCAATCAACCTCTTTGGGGGTTGGTGGGGATAGAGCAAAAAAAAAAATAGAATTTATTAACTGTGAATTGCCACTTGGAAGCTCCTAGGGTATTGGGTGCTTTGTGAGGATGAGGATGAGGATGAAATTATCATGCCAGACTGCATGATGTATTATTTTTCCCACTGTCAGGTTTCCAGGGTAGCATCAATCAAGGATCAGCTGATGAAGAATATCCTTGAGAAAGAGATTGTTGATCGCACTAAGATCTCCGTTGTAGGGGTTGGTTCTGTTGGCATGGCATGTGCCTTCAGTATTTTAACAAAAGTAAGTCAGTGGATTGAGCACCAGGCCTGGAGAGGGGAGGTCCTAGGTTCAAATCTGGCCTCAGACACTTCCTAGCTGTATGACCCTGGCCAAGTCACTTGATCCCCATTGCCTAGCCTTTACAGCTCTTCTGCCTTAGAACCAATACACAGTATTGGTTATACAGTATTGGTTCTAAGACAGAAAGTAAGGGTTTTTAAAAATTAAAAACAAAAAACATTATTCTGAGAGGGAATCCATAGGCTTTACCAAACTGCCAATGGAAGTCCAAAAAAAAAAAGGTTCAGATTAGCTTATGGTCACACAGGATGCATCAGAGGAAGAACTTGAACTCCAGGTCTTTTTGAAAACAAGGAATCCACTACAAAACACTATTTCTCAGATTATTGTGTATTTTATTTAAATACTGTAAGTGATGGGGAACTTACTAAATCCAGAGACCATTTATTTTACTATTGCACAGCATTCATCATTAGTCCTCCATATACTATCAATTTTGTGAGCTTATAAGTGGAGATACTGTGTACTAATATGCACTGAATTCCTCTTA
Source organism: Gracilinanus agilis (assembly GCF_016433145.1). Classification (NCBI taxonomy): domain Eukaryota; kingdom Metazoa; phylum Chordata; class Mammalia; order Didelphimorphia; family Didelphidae; genus Gracilinanus; species Gracilinanus agilis. The sequence continues at coordinate 231,546,194 of NC_058135.1, read as the reverse complement.
TAGTGTCTCTCAGATAATTGTTTAGATATAAAACCCAGTGGAATTACATATTGGCTATGGGAGGGGAGTGGAAGGAGGGGAAGGAAAGAATATGAATCATATAACCGTGGAAAATTTTCCATAATCAATAAAATAAAAATAAATTTAAAAAAGATAATTGTTTAGGTGAAAGATCACAGGACTTGGACTTGGGAGAGTTTGATGTATTTTTTTTTTTACTTTAACACTTAGTAACTTTGTTACCTTGAACAAATAACAACCTCTGAGGCCCAGAAAATGGAAATAGTAATGCTTGTTATATGTATTATACAGAGGGCACCAGAAAAGCAAATAGTGAGAATGGACAAGCAGAAACATATAACAGATGAGGAACTTTCAAAGAATAAATATGAAATGTGGAGGAAATGTATGATTGAAAAAAGGAAATAGGTTGGTCCCATTGTGAGGGCAAGCGATAACAGATGGACAGCCAAAGTATGCCACTGGTATTCTTTTGCCATCAGGAAAAGGCAAGGAAGACTCCTAACAGATCAAACGGATATGTTAGGGATTTGAACAGGCATGGATAGACTTGTAGGAAACATCCAAATTGATGAGATCGCAGAGCCATAAGAGTATTAATACTTGCACTGTCTACCTTTGTTACTTGCCTAAACCGATAAATTTGCATTATTTAAACATTTTCAATGCTACTATTAAGACCAGTGGGCAATAGTGATAGGGAAGTGGAATTCTAGCACAATGTAAACACTTCCCAACAGAATTGTCCAAAAGTGAATTTGGGTGCTTCGTAAGGTAATGAGTTCCTTGTTATCAGAAGTCTTCAAATGGAGACTGAATGACCACTTTTGGGGAATGTTGGGGAGGAGGTAGCTGTTCAGGTACATAGGTTGGATTCAGTGATTTCTGAGATCCTTTTTAACTTTATATTTTAGTGAAACTTAATTACCTTTACCCACTGCTTATAAATTGATCTTTCGGCGTAAGATAGAGCAAATCTGCATTCATTTTTATAAGATAGCCTTTTCCGTATTTGAAGGTAGTCATGTTTTTTCCCTTAGTCTTCTCATTATCCTTCTTTCCTGTTAGCTAAATATAGACTAACAATTCAAGAATTTCCCTTTTACTCTTAAAGAAATGAAGTGGTTCTTTTTTTTTTCTCTTTTTAATGAAATTTTCTGTTTTACAGGAGTTGGTTGATGAACTTGCCCTCATAGATGTTGATGGAAACAGGGTAAAGGGAGAGATGATGGATCTTCAACATGGAAGCCAATTCATTAACATGCCTAATGTTGTCTCTGGCATAGGTTAACATCATAAATTAATTATTATTAAATAATTAAGCTCTGAAAAGGAATGCGAGCATTGAATGTGCAGTCTTTTGTTTTATCCAGTATCATTTAGCTAATAATATGAACCAATAGAATGCTTTAGACTCGAGTTTAAAGAGTGGTTATTCTACACTAAAATATTATAAATCATTTCTGAAATAGCAGAAATTTCTATTTTCAACACGGATGGGTGGATGAACACTGAAACATTTTGGCATGGCTAATGGATGGAATAATTTTTTTAAGATTGGCAAAATACCATGTGTGGTGTATAGTGTTGTGTGGAGATGCAAAGCATGGAATCCCTGCAAAGGTACAGGGATAGCCTCACCCAAAGTTTGCAGGGATTCCATGCTTTGCATCTCCACACAACAATAGAAGACCCAGATATGACTTGTTATTGTCATTATTAGTATGGCATCATGGAAAGAACACTGAATTTATAGTCAAAAAGTCTCTTGAATCTTGGTTGTGCTCCTTAATACCTTTGTGACAGACCTCTTTAGGCTTCAGTTTCTGTATGTACAAAAAGAGGAATTGAACTGAATAATAGCTAAGGTCTTCCAGTGCTAAATTTCATGATCTAGTAATATATCTTATTTAAAATGTAGGAGTTAAAGCACAAATTACTACATCTTCAGATCTCTCATCCATACTTGTTATATGTCCAGTAGCCACACAACTGAAAGAATTAAATTTAGCCAAAGTGAGAAAATTTCACTTTCTAGCTCTCCTCAAGAAGTAGAGATACAGGTAGAGTTTAGGGCTGCATTTCTAAGTAAGAGAGCTTGTGTATTTTGACAGTAGTATTGAAACCACTCTTATTTGCTACTCTCACTTGTCTTCCCAAATAAGATGGCTAAAGTGACAGCAGTACTTGCAGAAGAGGCACCAGTATGAGTCCACTGGGAAGAAGTTTAAAGAAAACTCATATAAGTGGGTCTTATGTGACCTGGGTGGGGAAGGGGAGGTATGGTAAACCCAGGTGAGGAATAAAATTTTAGGATAAAGCACTGAAATTATTTTTAGTCTTATTCTATTTCTATTCAACATTTTCTTTAGATTTCAAAGTGACTGCAAACTCGAAGCTGGTTATTGTTACAGCTGGTGCTCGCCAGAAAGAGGGAGAAGATCGACTTGACTTGGTCCATCGAAATGTGGAAATTTTTAAGTTATTAATTCCAGAGATTATCCAGTACAGTCCCAACTGCATAATTCTTATTGTTACCAACCCAGGTCAGATTTGTTTGAATTGTTGATGGAAGCCCTTTTTCAACTCTACCCTTACTAGAGAAAGATAATTTGGGGGGCAGCTGGGTAACTCAGTGGATTGAGAGCCAGGCCTAGAGACAGGAGGCCCTAGGTTCAAATCTAGTTGTGTGACCCTGGGCAAGTCACTTAACCCCCATTGCCTAGCCCTTACCACTCTTCTGCCTTGGAACCAATACATAGTATTGATTCTAATATGGAAGGTAGGGATTTGAAAAAAAAAAAAGATAATATGAACTTTGTATTCTAAAATTAGGTATATCCAATTTAATTGTTTTCTAATTTGCGATGTGTAACTGGAAATGGATGAATAGACACTGGAACTATGATTTCATTAGTAGAGAGATCTCTCTCTTTTTTTGTTATTAATTTATTTTTATTTTTTTATATTTATTTTTTAGAAAAGTTAACGTGGCATGATTCATGCTCTTACTTTCCCCTTCACCCCCTGACTCCCCCCCTCCCCATAGCCGCTGTGCATTTCCACTGGTTTTAACATGTGTCATTGATCAAGACCCATTTCCAAATTGTTGATAGTTGCATAGGTGTGGTAGTTTCGAGTCTACATCCCCCAATCATGTCTACCTCAACCCATATGTTCAAGCAGTTGCCTCTCTTCTGTGTTTCTACTCCCGCAGTTCTTCCTCTGAATGTGGGTAGCGTTCTTTTTCATAAATCCGAGGAAACTCTCTTTTGAGGAGATTTCCTCTGATAATATTAGCTGAGACCTTCCCTAAAGCATTGAGAGTTTAAGGAACTTGCCCAGGGTCACACAATCAATAGACTTTCTTGGCTTAGAGTCTGGCTTTCTATCCACCTTGCTGAACTTTTTCTCTCAAAATAAAGATCCTGCTAGAACTTGAATGAATGAATGAATGAATGAATGAATGAATGAATGAATGAATGAATGAAAAAGCATTTTAAGCATTTAGTTAAGCAAAGCTCTGTGCCTAGTGCTGGGATACAAATATAGAAGAATGGAGACAGGGTCTGCTCTCAAGGTATTTGCCTTCTAATGGATGAGATAACTCATAGAGGAAATTTCAGTTACAAGTTTGATGGAAAGACCCAAGGTCTTCAGGATGCAGTGGCAAAACATCTTCTTTAATGTCATTTCCACTAATTAAATCATACCTGTTTCTAATTTTAAACTATTAGATAGTACCAAGGTCTTTGATGTTGATTTTTTTTTTCTGGGACTTCTGATTACTGTTTAACTGATAACTGATAACTCTGGTTACTGAGGAAGCAGAGACCTGAGATCTTACCTAAGCAGTTGATAGGTCTCCTCTCTAAAGAGGTTATTTCTTGGGTTGAGGGCTGTAGAGACTGACCTGAAACTGCAAACTGGGCACTAACATTCTCAGGGCTTTTGAGCTTACCTGGCTTTCATAGCAATTGGCCAATGGGTGTCACTGGTGTTGATGTGAATGGAGCCCATTTACTAGATAGACCCTGGAACCAACTAAGCCACAGAGCCAAAGAAATAGAAGCATACTATCATTTGTTGTATTCAAATGTGCATGAAATGGCTGAAAGGAGCCTTTTTTGTGGAACCATTATACTATGAGGTGTGATTACAAAGTCAATTCATTTCTGTTTAATTCAGTTTGATAACATCAGGTATCTACTATGTATAAGGCACTGTGCTAGGCATTTGGAATGTAGAGATAGCTGCAACATGTGTAGATTTTCTAGGAGCTTCTTATTGAATGATGAAGCTTTAACACTTCTCATTGTATGTATAGGGAAGGGCATTGTTTTTTTAAAACATTTATTAATATTCGTTTTTAACATGGTTACATGATTCATGCTCCCACTTTCCCCTTCAGCCCCTGCCCCCCCCCCCCGTGGCCGACACACATTTCCACTGGTTTTATCATGTGTCATTGATCAAGACCTATTTCCAAATTGTTGATAGTTGCATTGGTGTGGTAGTTTCGAGTCCACACCCTCAATCATGTCCACCCCAACCCATGCGTTCAAGCAGTTGTTTTTCTTATATGTTTCCTCTCCTGTAGTCCTTCCTCTGAATGTGGGTAGCATTCTTTACCATAAATCCCTCAGAATTGTCCTGTGTCATTGCATTGCTGCTAGTACAGAAGTCCATTACATTCGATTTTACCAAAGTATATATCAGTCTCTGTGTACAGCGTTCTTCTGGCTCTGCTCCTTTCATTCTGCATCAATTCCTGGAGGTCTTTCCAGTTCACCTGGAACTTCTCCAGTTTATTATTCCTTTGAGCGCAATAGTATTCCATCACCAGCATATACCACAATTTGTTCAGCCATTCCCCAATTGAAGGGCATGCCCTCCTTTTCCAGTTTTTTGCCACCACATAAAGCGCAGCTATAAATATTTTCGTACAAATCTGTTTATTTATGATCTCTTTGGGGTACAAACCCAACAATGGTATGGCTGGATCAAAGGGCATTGTTTTTGGAGACTGAGGACCTGGTTTCTAGTACTTGTGGTGACGTCAGACAAGCCACTGAATTTTTTGAGGCCCTATTTTTCTTATCTTTAAAATGAGGAATTTGGAATAGAAGATCCTTCCAGACCTGGAACCTTAGATGGATTAACCAACTCAAATAGAGACAGAAGATGAGGGCAAGAAAGGGTCAGGAAAAGTGACATAAGGAATATGAAGAGAGGAATCTTTTTAAGCTGTGAGATTGGAGTAGAAAAGTTCTCAGAAGAGCAGGCGTCTTATTTCATATGAAGTAAAAGGGGATTTTGGAGGCCATGTAGTCCAAAGCCCTCCTTCTTGTCCCTCCCACACCCAGAGAGAAAGCCAGAAATACAATACCCATTATACTATGAAGTCAATGCAAAACAGTTCTGCATTAACCATGTTCCAAGAAAAAATAAAAAAACAAGAAAGGGGGAAAAATGTGCTTAAATTTGTACCATGGGCCCATTAGTTCTCTATTTAGAGTTGGATAGCATTTTTCACCATTATTGTCTTTCACAGTTTATTTATTTTTTAAAACCTTATCTTCCATCTTAGAGTCAATACTGTATATTGGTTCTAAGGCAGAAGAGCGATAAGGGCTAGGTAATGGAGGTTAAGTGACTTGCCCAGTGTCACATAGTTAGGAAGTGTCTGAGGTCATATTTGAACCCAGGACGTCTGGTCTCTGGGCCTGGCTCTCAATCCACAGAGCTACACAGCTGCTGCCACACAGTTGCTCCCCCCACCCCCCACCTCCATTTTTTATTTTTATATTATTGCTGTCACTGCATAAATTGTACTCCTAGTTCTGTTCATTTCACTTTGCATAATGTATATGTTTTCCCAGGTTTTTCTAAAACCACTGCCTTCATGAATTTTTAAGCCCTTATCTTCTATTTTAGAATTGCTAGTATTTGTTCCTAGGCAGAAAAATGGTAAAGGCTAGGAAACTGGAGTTAAGTGACTTGCCTAGGGTCACACAGCTAGGAAGTATTTAAATCAGATTTGAATCCAGAACCTCCTGATTCCAGGCCTTGCTCTATCCACTGAGCTACCTAGCTATTCCCCCTTCCCCCATCCAAAGCATTTCTTATACCACAATAGTATTCCATTTATTCAGCTATTCCTTACCCTAATTTTAGAAATGAGAAAACAGACTTGAGTTAAGAGGAAGTAAATGATAGAGATGAGTCTTAAAGGAAAGGAAGGACTTCAGTAGACAGATGGATGATATGGTGAGTGATCTGAGCATTTCACTTTATTAAGTAATTCATGATAATTGCCTAACAAATCAGGACTAGTTCTCTTTCTCAGCTTAGGGCTGAACTCCCAAATATAGACTTTATACATTAAAAACAATTGGATTAAAGATTAGGGACTTTCCAAGTTGGAAGGGGGAGAGTGAATAGATGAAGTTCCCTGAAATCAGAGAGAGACGTGTCCTACTCACCCAAAATGTCTGTAAACAATCAAAGAACTATTGAAACAATAACTGATTGATCAGCATGGGGCCAGTTTTCAGACAAGACATATGGATCACTTCAGGAGTACTATTGTGAGAATTCATGCATCAACCTTTGGATCTGATTGGATTTCTGGTCAATTTAACTTTGGTGCTTAGTTAAAGGTCTAAAAATAGCAGGGAAAGGTAGTTCAGCTTCCCAGCTATGTAAAGCTAGTTTCAAGTAATTCAATAAGGTTTTTGCCCCAATCCCACAATTGAATGAAGTTTTCTCACAAGATATAAAATGAACTAGACTCATAATTGAATAGAAACTAAGCTAGCTCCAGAATTAAGTCATAAGATGGAGTCAGTATGGTTCACTCAATTCCCACAAGTGATCATTTGCTGGCTTAATCCCCTGTTATTATTAAAAATGATGGAGGGGCAGCTGGGTAGCTCAGTGGAGTGAGAGTCAGGTCTAGAGACAGGAGGTCCTAGGTTCAAACCCGGCCTCAGCCACTTCCCAGCTGTGTGACCCTGGGCAAGTCACTTGACCCCCATTGCCTACCCTTACCACTCTTCCACCTATGAGACAATACACCGAAGTACAAGGGTTAAAAAAAAAATGATGGAGGCCGAGATTAAGAGGGAGAATAGTATTTTAATAAAAGCCATGCTGATAGAGATAAATCATTAGACCATGCGCCTGTAAGTATTCAAACTGCTGCATAAGTCATTTTACCTTTCGTATCTTCGCACACTCAGGTAACTACAGAGCCCGCCCCTCCTGACTCCAGGAGTCTTATTCCCTCTCTTACATCATCACGCTTCCTGTGTGCCATGAGGAGTCATGGGAAATGTAGTTTTCCAAAGTCCCCTAAAATGTCCACAGCAAGTTTGTCATATAATCTACATACCTTAATGCTCAAATGAGCCCCAAATACCTCTAAATAGAACCCCAAGTGATTTTAACTAACACATTACTCCCCTGAGATCCAGTGAGAAAGACTGGTCTTTTTCGGTGGATCTTAAACCAAAAGAAAAGAGGATACAAGCTAGCTGCATTGACAAAAAGCCAATTTGGGGCAGTCCCCTATTGGCATAAGAGTGTACATTCAAAATAAATACATTCAACCCCCCAAAGTTCAAATTCGCCATGTCTCGAAATTCACTCTGGATCTTTTGGTTCAGTGTGTGGTCTCTGCATGCATCTTCATGGTGTCTTCTAGATTCTGGGAGGTAATCTTCTGTTCTAAATTAGGGTCAAATTCAAGTCCAAATTTACAGAAATAACATAGTCACCCAGAGGAGAACAACTTTACATTTCCCCCCTGAGGAAAATACAGGGATACACATGGGAATCACACAGGAATACATGGTCAAGGCATAAGGTATATGAATAAATTCTCAAAACATCAAAAAGTCCAAAGAAAAATAAAAAGGAAAAAAAAGGAAAAAGAAAGAAAAAATAATCTCTGAGGAAAATACAGGATATATAAAAAAATGTGAAAGGAAAAAATTCTAGGAACAAGAAAGAGGGAAAAAAAAAATTCACAAATCAAAGCAGGTTCCTGTAGCAATCCATGTCCCATAAGCTTTGCAACAACAATCACTCACTAACCCAATTTAGCAGCCTGGATTACAGTAAGTTGTCACGTCATAAAAGAAATGGAAAAAAGGAGACTAGATCTCAAGACAAATAGGAAATAGCATTTCCCGGCGCAATACCTTTCTTCACTTCAGAGATAATGGAACCAGAACAATCGATGTTGAGTACCTGATATCAAGTGCGGTACAAGGAAGTCCTATGTCTTAACATATGCTAAGCGTCGCAACCTTGAGTCTCACACAGGATCAAGTCTTTACATAGAATGTCATCAATCCCTGTAGGATTAGTTCGGTCTCTTTCTTTTATGTGCTCATTTGCACTTTGTAGGTCAAAACTCTGTCTCCTTTGTGGTCCAGTTTTCCTTAGATTAGACATAGTCATTGAGCAAAAGTCTCATAATAGTTAAATAACTAGTGGCAGGTTTCTATACTCCAAAGCTTTTTGAGTATAAATTCATATGCTAGGCAAATGGGCATCTTAGCTTATTCTTATTGCAAAAATCAAAACAGTCAAGAGTCTATTTAATGCTGGTGATGTGCTCCAAACGTAAAAAATGAGAGAAAAGAAGGAAAAAAAATCAAATACTGTATTGCACATGTAGGAAGAAAAACCAACAAAAAAATGTGTAGTTTTTACACAATCACAGAGGTAAAGAATAGAGGTTAATTTTCAAGAGATAAGAGATTTACACAGTGTGAGTGCAAATGAGGTAGACAAAGTGATGTGGGTGCAAATGAGGCATATAAAGCAATAATACATCCAAAAAAGTACAAAAGGAATGACAAAAGGCATAAAATGTTTTGAAAGGCACATCAGGTCAATATAATAGCAGTGTCTTCTCAATTCAATTCAATTATTCAAGACAATTCCAAAGAACACATAAAATAATTATCCACCTTGAGAGAACTATTGAACTCTGGGTATAAGACATATGTTTTGCATGATTTCAAAGTATAATTGATATAATTTTCCTTGGCTTCATAGTGGGTCAAAGGATAAGCAGTTTTTCCAATAAAGTAATCATAGCCATCTATAGTTAATGTGAAAAAAATGCTCTAAATCTCTATTGATTAGAGAAATTGGACAAAATAGCCCCTAATAATTGCTTTTATTTCTCCATTAGTTGTGAATTCATATTTTTCATTTTTTATATTAGTAATTTGGATTTTTCTTAATCAAATTAGCTCATAGCTCATCTACTTTTTTTTTTCCCTCAACAAAACAAAACAAAACACCCTGGGGGGGGGCAGCATTGTGGCTCAGTGGATTGAGAGCCAGTCCTAGAGATGGGAGGTCCTAGGTTTAAATCTGGCTTCAGACATGTCCTAGCTGTGTGACCCTGGGCAAGTCACTTAACCCCCATTGTCTAGTCCTTACCACTCTTCTGCCTTAGAACCAATATACAGTATTGATTTCTAAGATGGAAGGCAAGGTTTTAAAATAACAACAACAATTTTAAAAAACTTTAACTCTTAGTTTTGTTTATTTAATTTTTTAACTTCTAATATTGTTAATCTCTAGTTTGATTTTCTATTTTGGTGTTTAATTGGAGATATAAGATTTTTTGATTTTTTTTAGTTTAGTTTTGTTTTTTAGCTGCATGACCAATTTGCTGATCTGCTTTTTCTTCCTTTGATAAAAGAGATTATTAGAGTTTAGATAAAGTTTTCTGATTACTACTTTGCCTGAATTCCACAAATTTTGATGTTTTCTTACTATTGCCATTTTCTTTAATGAAGTTATTGATTATTTCTATAATTTGTTCTTTGATCCACCCATTCTTTAGGATTAAATTAGTTTTTAATTAATTTTTAATCTTTCTTTCAAAGGCCTTTTATTCAATACAATTTTTATTGCATTATAGTCCATAAAAGAGGTTAATATTTCTACTTCTATTGTTTGTAAGGTTTTTGTGCCCTAATAAGTGGTCAGTTTTTGTGAAGATACCATGTACAGCTGAGAAAAGAATACATTCCTTTCTATCCGTTCATTATTATTCAAAGGTTTATCATATCTAACCTTTCTAAAATTCTACTCAGCTTCTTAACTTCTTGGGGTTTTTAATGGTTAAATTTATCCAGGTCCAAAAGGGGGTAAGGTGAGGTCCTCCACTATTATAGTTTTTACTCTTTCTTCCTATAACTCATTTGACTTTTCTTTTAAGAATTTAGATGCTTTGCCATTGATACATATATACTTAAGATGATATTCATGTCTCTGGTACTTTTGAGCAATATGTAATTTCCCTGCTTCTCTCTTTTAATTTTATCTGTTTTTGCTTTTGCTTTGTGATATCATGATTGTTAATCCTTGCCTTTTTTATGTTAGCTGAAGTGTAATAGATTCTGTTTCACCCCTTTATTTTAACTCTGTGTTTATCTTTTGGATCCATATATATTTGTTGTAAACAACATATTGGATTCTGGTTTTTAATTCATTCTACTATTCTCTCATCACATTCACTTTCACAGTTAGGATTGTTAATGTGTGTTTCTCTCCATCCCATTCTCTTATTCATATCTTTCTCTCTCTCTTTCCCTAGCCCATCCCTTTTTATTTTATTTTATTTTATTTTTTTTAAGCCCTTACCTTTCGTCTTGGAGTCAATACTGTGTATTGGCTCCGAGGCGCAAGAGTGGTAAGGGCTAGGCAATGGAGCGTGCCCACTCCCTTTTAAAAAAAGAGTACTTGCTCATGACTAATGCCTCCTTTAATTTACCATCCTTCTTATTTTTCCCTTTTCCTTTAACCCCTTTCCTTTCAATTTGTCTGTTGAGTAAGATATATTTCTATTCCCAACTCTGTGTAGGTATTCTTCTCTACTTTAATGACAGAAAGGTTCAGTTGTTATCTACTCTTCTCTCCTCCCTCCACTGTTCCCTCCTGTGGTTTAAACTACTTTTTTGTACACTCCATTTATGTGAGAGAATTTCCTCCATTCCTCCCCTTTCCCATTAAATTCCCACCATTCCCTTACTTTCTCAGTATATTCCTCTTCTCCACCTTCATTTTTCTTTTGAGGTCATCCAAACACAACAGAATCACACACATGTCCTCTGTCTTTTACTGTTTCTCTTGACTTCTGTACTTATATGTAAGGTTTTCTGCTTATCTCTTGTTTTTTCATTATGAACGAAAGGTTCATTTTTCCCTTATAAAATTATACTCCATTTTGCTTGTAGATTGTAAGACCATATCCTTTGCCTTTTGGAGTAACCTATTCAAAATTATCTGCTTTTTTTTATGGCGATGGTTGTTAAATTGTGTGATCCTGACTGGTTCAATGGCACTTAAATTCTTTCTAGTTACTTGCATTATTTTAATTTTACCTGAAAGCTCTAGATTTTGGCTATAGTATTCCTGGGAATTTTCTTTTGACATTTCCTTCAGGAGATGCTTGGTATATTCAATTTCTTCTTTGCTCTTTGTTTTTAAGAGATCTGGATAGTTTTCTTTTTTTTTTTAATTTCTTTTTTTTTATTTCTTTTTTTTTTAACCTTTCCCTTCCATCTTGGAGTAATTTAAATATTCCTACTGAAATCTAGTTTGTTGTTGTTCAGTTGTGTCTGACTTTTTCTTGAGGTTTTCTTGGCAAAGATACTGGAGTGGTTTTCTCCAGTTCATTTTACAGATGAGGAAACAGAGGCAAACAGGGTTAAGCAACTTGTCCTGGATCACACAGCTAGCAAGTGTCTGAGGCCTGAAGAAGAGTCTTTCTGACTATAGGCCTAGTGCCTATGCACTACACCCACCTAGCTGCCTAAAATCTAGTTTAGGAAGAGCCACAACCAGAGTGAGGCAATTGGGGCTCTCCCCAAGGTGCTGAAATTTAGAGAGCAATGAGAGTAGTTATTTTCCTTTGGTTGGTTGAAACAACTGAGTGTAGCACCTAGTTAGTAAGAATAATTATTTGTTATTCTTGGATTCTTCCCTTCTTTCCCCTCCTTCCTTCCCATTCCCTGCATCCCAGGTAAACTCATGCCAGTTTATTCCATCCTAGTCTCTCTCCATTTTGTGCTGTAAGAGGGTCTCCTATCTCCTTACCATGGGAACTGCCCTGGGTCACCCCCTCTAAGAGAATTGTCTCAGTTGATTCAAGGGTGTCTTTCCAGCTGTTTCCCTCAGATACATTATGTAATGGTTTTTTTAGCCTGTAAAATTGCTATGTACGATTCTGAGTGTATACTATTTAATTTAGCAAACCTTCTTTATATAAGTGTCAAGGTAAAACTCAATCCAACTTCATTCAAGTTATCACAAATTACAAAATGATTGGGTTTACTCTATTATTTCCATTTAAGTTACCAGAATAGATTTTGAGATTTGGTTTAAAAAATTAAGACTTCATTTACCTTAAGAACTCAAAACTGTCCATTCTAAAAGGGCTTACTTTGTGGTTCGCTTTCTTTAACAGGACTGGCTGGGCTTAATAGTGACTTTGTTAACAAATGCCTCCCCATCCTTTTTTTTAGTTCTTTGTGGAAAATCTTATTGTACAGCCAGGCTTGAGGGGGTATCATGTATTATTTCCATCTGTCATTTCTGGAGATTTAATTTCCCTTAAATGAGAAACACTTGTAGTTGAATATAGACCTATTCTTTTCTCTTTAACACAAGTGCTTTATTAATCTCAGTTTAGAGAAGCAAAAAAAGTAACAGTTAAATGTTGTACCACTTTCCTCAGGGGGCCTTTCCTGTTGCTGGTATATTCCCATGCAAGGTTACCTTGGATCTGCTTTGTTATATCTTGATTATGTACCTGTATGTATATATACCGTCTCCCTCATTAGATTGTAAGCTCCATGAAGCCAAGGTCTTGTTTGACTTTTATCTTTGTGTCCCCAGCTCTTAGCCCATTGTCTGGCACATAGTAAGCACTTAAATTCTTATTTTTTGCTTGCTTGATAACTTTTTCAAGCTTGAATTTTTTTTCTTCTCAGTGGATATTATGGCTTATGTTGCCTGGAAGCTAAGTGGTTTTAGCTCATACCGTGTCTTTGGAAGTGGCTGCACTCTGGACACTTCTCGTTTTTGTTTCTTCATTGGGGAGAGGCTGGGTATCAGTGCCCGTAGTTGTCATGGGTGGATCCTTGGAGAGCATGGCGACAGTTCTGGTAAGTCTAATGCACTATCCTTATAGGCTTTGTGAAATTAATTTTGGCCAGGAATTGATCTATATCAGATCTCATCATACATAAGCCAAATCTACAATTCCCTGAAGAATTACTGTGTAGGTTATAGTAAGCACTTAAATTCTTATTTTTTGCTTGCTTGATAACTTTGTGGTTCCCAAAGATCAGCAGCTCAAGTTAGGCAAAGCCAAAGGATCAATTTTTGATCAGAGACATACATAGAAAATTAATGGGAAGGGAGCTCAGTGATAATTCCACAGGCACTAAGAACCTATGGGGTACAGAGCCTAATCAGGCATGGAGTGGGAGTGGGATATAAAGTAAGACTTAGCAATAAAGGAATATATTAATATCTTTTACCAAATTGACAGTGAATCATGTTTTCCTAGTCTCTTCAACTAGAATCCAGAAAAAAGTTCCTGGACAAAAGAACTCATGGGATGTAGCCCGACTTATAAGTCCTATAGGGCTTTAGAAGAGTGTATGAAGGAAAAAGAGGATAAAAATAATTCATGGTTAGGACTTGAAAACAACCAGATCTTATTGCTAGCAACTCAGAAAAAGAACTGTATGCTGTTTTCCAGTGCTTCAGGTTTTCACCTTAGGGACAAAATACCTGCACGACTTTCAGCAATCCTAGCATAAGTTCTCTGGAGGAAGAGATAGTACTGTACTGTTAGTACTCAGGACTGTTAAGACAATTATTACAGTATTTGGGAAGGAATGACTAACTTGATGTTAGGGAATAAGTATATTCTTTTCTTTTAGTGCCTATTTGGAGTGGGGTGAATGTTGCTGGTTTTCCTCTGAAGACTTTGAATCCAGACATTGGAACCAGTAATGACAAGGAGCAGTGGGAAAATGTCCATAAAGCTGTGGTTGCCAGGTCAGGTTCTTTACTTGAGCAGTTGGCTTTTAAAAATGAATTCTGCTTCCAACAGCATCTACATATATAGTTTCTCTTGTCTTCAAAATTCAGAAGCTGGAGACAAGATCACTTTTCTTAGTAAGGTGGGCATTAAAGCTGTTATTGAAGTAAAGAAAATGAATGTAACCAACCCCAGCAAAGAATTTCTAGGACAATTCTCAGATAATGACAATGATAGAGTTTTGTGACATTTTTGTCAGATAATTTGTTACTGTGATGGTTGAACCCTTCATAACCCTTCTTTGGCAGGAGATAGAGTAGCAGACTAGAATTGGTTACGAGATACTGAGTACTTAAGATCAGGTTTCATCTGAAAAAGGGGGGGGGAAGAGGAGAAAACAATAAAGAACAAGAATTATAGCTGCTGCTTCTAGGTAATGGGAAAATTGACCTCCGAAGGGCAAAGACTATTTGCACAGTGAATAGAACTCATAGGGATTGATGCAAAAGGCACCTCTCCTTATGTTATAGAAGAAACCTAGCGAGAAACTTGAGGATGTGATAAAGAGATAGTCCAGGGAGGAACCAAAGAGGCCAGTGCCTTCATATAGCATAGGGAATGAGGGTCTCTGTAGAAAAGTTATACACCATTTTTTCTACTTTTATTTTGGGGGCTTCTGTTTGGACTTCGGCTTAGACACATGGGTTTCTGTTTTTGTTTCTGCTTCTTCCTCAGTTGCTGCTGTTAAAGGCTAAGTAGTAGGCTTGGACCTACTAGTCATGGCTATGGCTGATGTGGAGGCAACTGGGAAAGTCCTGAACTTGATATTCAAGCATCATGGGCTCTCTTGGGTTTAGTAGTTACGGTAATTTTGGTATACGCTCCTGCTCAGTTACAGTTAGTGGGCTCTAATAAAACTTATGTATAATAATAGTTTAAAAAAGAATAATAATAGTATTTGTTTTTTAAAGCTGACTTCATGGGAATTTGATTTATTTATTTATTCCTGCTTCCAATTTCAGTGCTTATGAAGTGATCAAGATGAAGGGCTATACCTCCTGGGCTATTGGCTTGTGCGTGGCAGACCTGACTGTCAGTATTATGAGAAATATTAAGAAGGTACATCCAGTTTCTACCTTGATTAAGGTAAACCATCATATTTAATTCTTTTAATGAACTTTTAGAGTACATTTGGTGTATATTTCCATGTGGGCAAATTTAGACTGTTAGGGGTAAATATGGCTAATCTTTTGGGATCAGTGTTACAAGGCAAATGCCATACTGTTTCCTCAAAATGTTTGTTGATGTTGTCAGGACAATTTTTTGTTTGGAAGGACCTTGAATCATAGATCCTTAGAAAGATAGAGCTGGGAGGGATAGCAGTGATCATCTAGCATAAACTCAGTCTTTGATAGATGTGGAAATTGATCTTCAAAGAAGAGAAGTGACTGGATTAAGTGGCAAAGCCAGGTCTCCTGAATTCTTTTTTTTTTTTTTTTTAACCCTTACTTTCTGTATTAGAATCAATACTAAGTATTGGCTCCCTTGGAGTAAGGGCTAAGCAATTGGGATTGTGACTTGCCCAGGGTCACACAGCAAGGAAGTTTTTGAGGCCAAATTTGAATCTAGGACCTCCTGACTCTAAGCCTGGCTCTCTATACACTAAGCTACCTAGCTGCCCCTTTCTATATTCTTTATGTGACTTCTGATTCCCACAAGAGCAGAGTTCATAGATAATCAATATTTCTTTCCATAGTAAATGACTATTAGAGTGTAATAGAGGTCTTGTCATTCAATTTAACAAGCATTTATTAAACAACTATTATATATGCAAGGCATTGTCCTGGAGATATATTGACAAAAACTGAAATCTATTATCTAGGAGCTTATATTCTCTGGAGGGAGGGGGAAGGGGTAGGAATGACAATAAAATAAATACAAGTTAATTTGGGAAGAGAAAGCCCTAGTAGCAGCAGAGATCAAAAAAGATTGCAATTCTTAAGAAAAGTGAGCTCAAAAAATAGATAAGACGGGTTAGGATCAAGTGCACTGGTGGGAGGAATTATTTTTGGCAAAATGAAGGCCTACCTAGTCATTAAAAATTGGAGCAAAGAAGGAGAGAATAGAGTATGATAAAGAGGGGTTTTGAGTTTTGCAATGTGAGAAAAGTGGGAGGGGGCAGCTGGGTGAGAGCCAGGCCTAGATGGGAGGTCCTGGATTCAAATCTGGCCTCAGACACTTCCTAGCTTTGTAACCCTGGGCAAGTGACTTAACTATTGCCTAGCCCTTTTGCCTTGGAACCAATGCATAGTATTAATTCTAAGATAGAAGGTAGGGTTTAAAAAAAATGAGTGGAAGTTTTATAGGAGGAAACAATATGGAATTGCTATTGTGGAATATGTATGATAAATTTACAAAACAATAAAAGGACTGTTAGGTAGCAGTGAGAGTCTCATTTGAGACATCATAGATTTGTGGTTAACACAGTAGGCATGGTTTTATGATTTTCTTGATGTAGTTTAGCAGAATATGAGTAGAAGAGGACGGACATGATGGGAAATAACCCAGGGATGGTGTTTATCAAGGCTTGATTAGCAAGTGGAAAGAGGGGCAAGAGATATAAGGTTAGATAATAGCGTAAGGTGGAAGTGTTTAGCTGTAAGATCAAGCCTGCGAAGGGAGGGAAGAAAAGTGGAGCAGAGATGATAGAATGGAAGAGGGAGGTATGGAGGGAAGAGATCCAACCACAAAGATTCAGAATAGACTTAGAGAGGGTGAAGGAGGAGAGACTGATGTAGAGGAGGTTGTGATCTGAGAAGGGAAATGCTCTAGTTTGATCTGCTCTCTCTCTCCCTCTCCCCTACTCCCTCACTCCTTCCCTCTCTCTCCCCGTCTCTCTCCCCCTCTCTCTCCTTCTCTCTCTCTCTCTCTCAAAATCAGAATGATACTAATTATTGCTGAGGTCTACCTAAGGTAAGCAATAACCTTTTTTTTATTAGACATTTATTAATATTCATTTTTAATTTGTTTACATACTTTATGCCCCTACTTTCCCCTTCACCCCCCGCTCTCCCTCCACCCATGGCCAACGCACATTTCCACTGGTTGTAACAAGTGTCCTTGTTCAGGGTCTATTTCCCATTCATGTCCGCCTCAGTCCATGCATTCAAGCAATTGTTTATCTTATATGTTTCCTCTCCTGCAGTCCTTCCTCTGAATGTGGGTAGCATCTTTACCATAAATCCCTCAGAGCTGTCTTGTGTCATTGCAGTGCTGCTGGTACAGGAGCCCTTTACATTTGATTTTACCATAGTTTATCAGTCTCTGTGTACAATGTTCTTCTGGCTCTGCTCCTTTCGCTCTGCATCAATTCCTGGCGGTCTCTCCAATTTGCATGGAATTCCTCCAGTTTATTATTCCTTTTAGCACAATAGTATTCCATCACCCGCATAAGCAATAACCTTTTAAAAATTTAATATTCTCTTTTGCTTTACATTTCCCAGTCTATCCCCTCACCACTTTTCTATCCAGAGAATCATTTCTTATTGTTATGACTAAACGAAGAAAGAAGAAAAAGTTGAAAACAAACTAATGAATAAAGTGAGTCTGTGCCATTTGACATATCCATTATCCTCTTCTACAAAAAGGGAAGGGGAGATGTGACTTTTTGATTTGGGGATAAGCTTGTTCATTATTATTGTAAAGCATTCAGATTTTTTTTCTTCCCTTTACCTTATTGTATATATTATTTTCTTGGTTCTGCTTACTTCACTTTGCACCAGTTCATTTATGTGTTCCTGTGCTTCTTTAGTTATATTAATCATTACCCCCGTAATAATTTATTACATGTGTGTGCCACAATTTGTTTAGCCCTTCCACAGTTAATGGATAATTATTTTGTTTCCAGTCCTTTGTTATTATAAAAAGTGCTACTATAAAAATTTTTTTCCTCTTTTACTTATTTGTTTGTTTGTTTGTTTGTTTTTAGTTCTTTAAACCCTTACCTTCCCTCTTGGAGTCAATACGGTGTATTGGCTCCAAGGCAGAAGAGTGGAAAGGGTGGGCAATGGGGGTCAAGTGACTTGCCCAGGGTCACACAGCTGGGAAGTGTCTCAGGCCGGATTTGAACCTAGGACCTCCCGTCTCTAGGCCTGGCTCTCAATCCACTGAGCTACCCAGCTGCCCCTACTATAAATATTTTGATGACTTACAGGATGTTTCTTTTCATCTCTACTCTCCTTGGAGTACACAGTATTGAACACTTCTTTTGAAAATTCTTTTTATTATTAATTTGAGAAACATCAATAAACATAAGCATTTCATTATGCAAGATGTACAAAAATAGAGGATTGTATATGACATTGTTAAACTACTATATAGTGTTATAATAAAAGGGAACCCCACTCTGATACTCCTATCTATTAGATGTAGATGGAATATAGAGAGAGCATAGGATGACACCTCTCTCCTTTATAACAGTTGCCCAGGCAGGATCCTTTAGGTCAATGGATGATATCCCTTCAGGACCCACCTGCGGTTAGTTGATATTATTTATTGGGCTCTTCAGCTTGGTAACGTTGTAATCTGATTGCGTGACTCCCTTCCCAAATAAGCTTTGAATAATCAATTCAGGAAGGTACTTTTAAACTTTGAATGTATTTGGCAAAGAAGGATAATGGTATGGGATAGAGGTATTGGGAGACCCTAATTTAAAATTGATAATAATGAATCTCTAACTGCAGGCAAGTGAAAGAATCAAGATGATAGCTTCTCTCTGGTACAGCCTGGCCAGGGCCACACCAGAGCAGGCAAACTGCTGTATAATCTTTCAGCTTCTTCTTCAGTAAATGTTAAGCCTAATCAATTTGAGATATCCACCCCTTTTCCACCCTCTTCTTCTTCTCCTGCCCACTTCCCGGATCTCTCCTGGGCCCTGGGAAACCTAGATGACTAAAATGATTGGCTTCCTAATATCTAGGGGCAGTAGAATCAGAGATGGTGGTCTGATACAGGTTGAGGATGGTACAGGAACAACAGGAGGAGCTTGCAGGGTTGAGTTTGCAAGTCTCAATCCCCAAAGACCAGGATCTACTGATCTCCAGTCTCAGGGACAGGTAAAGACCCCCAGAACCTCTGCCAGGGCTACCAAATGCCCTCTCCTGTCCGCATGCCTCTCTGGGAACATTCTGACATCCAACTGATCCACCTGTCAATCACCGAGCGAACTCCTAGCTCCCAGAGATTCAATATAACAATAGACATCTTAAACTCAACACGTCCAAAACAAACTCACTCTCACCTCAAATTTATCCTCCTTCTTAATTACCCTATTGCTGTCATGAGCAGTAGGGTAATCAGGAGCACTCTCATTCACTCAGGTTCATAACCAAAGTGCAATCTCTGACTCCTCTGTCTCTCACCTCCAATTTGTTGTCAAGTTCTGTTGATTTACCCCTTCACATCTCTCACACTTACTCCCCCCTTTCCTAATACTGCCTTTGCTCTGGTGCAGGGCCTCCTTACCTCATACCTGATCTATTGCAGTAACCCTCTGTTTGGTCTCCTTGCCTTGTCTCTCCCTGCTCCACTCCAGTCATCAGTCAACTAATAAAACAATCTTCCTGAACGTGTGGATCTGACCGTGTCACATTTCTATTTCATAAAATTCTTCTGCTCCCTGTTGCCTCCTGTATCAAATATAAAATATTCTGTTTGACCTTTCATATAATCCCTTAACTAGACAACTGGAAACTAAGTAACATAATGCCAAAGAAAAAAATATAAACAATAGAAAATTACAACAAAGTAGAAATTATGAAAATTTAAAAGATTAATAAAATGGAAAATAATTAAAACTAGTAACCGCTACTGAATTTTTAAAAAGCTGTTTTGCTCAATTATATGCTAACAAAACTGACAATTTAGAGAAAATGAATCCTTTAGAGAGTACTTAGAGAAAAATGAATAATTTAGAGAAAAAGAATACTTAAAAGTTTATAGTACACAGTTTAACATAAGAATAGACTACTTAATCTAATCTGAAAAAGATATTGAACAAAACATAAGTGAATCCCCAAAGCAAAAAATTTCAGAACTCAATGGATTTATAAACAAACTCTATTAAACATTCAAAGAAGAATTCCAAAGAAAAATAGACAAATTATTTGAAATAACAAGAAAAGAAGGCACCCTTCCAGTTACTTTCTATGATACAAATATGGTCTTGATATTTAGAGCTAAGAAACACAAAGCAAAGAAAGAAAAGCATAGCCCAATATCCATAACAATCATTGATGCAAAAATCTCATAAAAATATTAGTAAAGAAGCTATTTAACAACATTATTAGAAAGCTTATACATCATATCTGGGTTGGATTTATAAAAGAAATTCAGGGTTTTCCAAACTTAAAGAAGAATATATATATGATAAATAATGTTAATATGCATAATAAAAACAGATGATTATATCAGTAGATAGTGAAAAGACTTTTGGTAAAAATCCAACACCTATTTCTGTTAGAACCCTAGAAAGCACACGAAATAGTGGATGTTTCCTTATTAAAGTAAATAATATCTATCTAAAGCCAATAACAAACACTATATGTAGCAGAGAAAATGTAGAGGTTTTTCCAATAAGTTAGGGAGAAAGCCAAGGATATCCTTTAGTGTAACCACTATTTATTATAGTCCTAAAAATACTAATTATAGCAGTAAGAGAAAGACTTGGCAAATATAGACAAAAAGGAAACAAAGTTATTACTTTCTGCTGATAATATGATGATTCAATTAGAAAATCCTGAAGAGTCACTAAAAATTAATCGAAACTATCAGTTTAGTAAAACTTAGATTATAAAATTAATTAATATAAATCATTAACATTCTGGGGCAGCTAGGTAGTCAAGCAGATAGAGTACCAGGTCTGGAGTTAAAAAGACTCATCTTCCTGAATCCAAATCTGGCTTCAGATATTTACTAGTGGTGTGACCCTGGGCAAGTCACTTGATCCAATATACCTCAGTTTCCTCATCTATAAAATGAACAGGAGAAAGAAAAAGCAAACAATCTAATAATAGAGAAAGATACCTTCCTTATAACAATACTCATAGGCCATAGTTACCGGAGTTAGGTCTCATTTAACAAAAGCTATTGAGAAAACTAGAAAGCAGTTTGGCAAAAACAGGATATAAGGACAAACATCTTACATAGGGGACATGGCTCAGAAACAAAAGGCAATATAAGCAAATTAGAGGATTAAAGAAAAAATTACTTTTTGCTTTCAAAGTGATCTTTCTAAAGTTCAGGTCTGACTATGCCAATCCCCCCTTACACAATAAATTCCAGCGCCTCCTTATTACATCCAGGATCAAATATTAAATCCTCTGATTGACTTTCAAAGCCCTTTATAATCTTGCGTGCCTCCTTCCTCTTTTCTAATGTTTTCATGTCTTAACACTTCTCAACATACTTTTTGATCCACTGGTACTGACTTCCTTACTGTTCCATGAATAAGATCATCTCCTTACTCAAGGCATTTTCACTGACTGTCTTCCATGCCTGGAATTCTCTCCTTTCTCATTCTCACCTCCTGGATTCCCTGACTTCCATCAAGTTCTAACTAAAATCCCACCTTCTATAGGAGCCTTCCTCATCTTTTTTAATTCTAGTTTCGCCTGTTGATTATTTTCAATTTATCCTGTATATAGTTTGTTTGTACATGGTTATTTTAGCATATTGTCTTCCCCATTAGATTGTGAGTGCCTTGGGAAGAAGAACTTTTTCTTAGCATTCCAAGTTCTTAGTGCAGTGCCTAGCACATTGTAGATGCTTAATAGATGTTTATAGACTGCATATAAAAAGTTAATGACCATATAGTAAAGTAAAATTTAGAAAACAAAGTGAACAATTTACATTATTTAAGATTAAAGTTTCTGCATAAACTTAGTGCAGTTAAAATTAGAAAGGAAACAGATAAGTGGGAAAAATCTTTGCAATAAAATTTTCTGATAAAGGCGTTTTGCCCAATTTGTCAGAAATTAATTCAATTCTGTAAGACTAAAAGAGACATTCCCAAGAAGGTAAGTTGTCAAAGGATATGAATAAAAATCCAAGCTGTCAACAACTACATGGAAAAATGTGTCAAGATCTTTAATAATTAGAGAAATTCAAATGAAAGCAATTCAGAAGTTCCACATGATACCCAACAGATTAGCAGATGGTGGAAGAGCTTCAGGAAAGCAGGCATCATTGGTGGAACTATGAATTCGTCTTGCTGTTCTGGAAAGCAATTTGGAACCAAGCCTAAAATATTACCAAACTGTTCCTGCACTTTGACTCAATTATTCAATACCAGGCTTATATTCCAAAGGAATCAAAGAAAGAGGAAGATCTATATGTATAACAATATGGAAACTACTATTCATGGTAGCTCCAAATGGGAAACTAAGGGAATCTATAGGTTTTGGAGAATGGCTCATTAAAATTGTGGTATATGAATGTATTGGAATATTGCTGTGCTACAGTAAATGATGAAACGGACAGTTTCGGAGGAAACTGGTAAGGATTCTTAAGGTAAAAACTGGGGTTAACTTATATTTTATCTGGGTTCAGAAGGGTGAGTAGGAGACAGGAATGGACAATAGGTTGGGACCTAACAAGCTGGAGAAATACAGTTCAATGAATGGTTTGGGCAACAGACAGGTGTGACAGCTGGGTCTTAACTGCCACACTGATCCACCTAGCCAGGGAGTCTGTGAAACTAACAAGTGAGTAGACTGACGAAAGGTTTTATAAACAGGGGTTTTTAATAATAATTGAGGGTCAGGGATAATGGGGAGAGGTCACACTGAATCAAATCACTAAAGCCCACACAGGGGTTGGGAGAATGGGTTAATACCTATACTGCACTAATCTGACTATTACAGACTAGAAGGGAAATGGGTCTCTCACAAAGTCATGTCCACTTCATCTCCTCTTGATGGCACAGGAAACAGGTCCACAGGAAGGTAAATCCAGGAAATGCTAATCAAGGAGCTTGTCTCAGACTGGGATGTCTACCACCCCAGCTAGATCTTCTTGCTCACTTGATCTTCCCTGGCAGGTCTTCCTTCTCACTGTTAACTCCACACTCCTTGGGTTCCTCACTGGGCAGATAAAGGCATCCATACCCTCTCCCTTTCCCAGCTTGACCAGAGCTCAAGGGTGTTATAAAGAAAGTATCTTTAGCTACTATTCTAGTTATTATAGGGTATATTAATCAGGAAAGCTGTGCCTTGGATTCCCTTGATAGCTGGTGCAGGGACACCCAAGTCCTGTCACTCAGCTGGATGTTATAACTGCCCTTCTCGATAACAGCACCTAGTCAGGATCCCTAAAGGTCAGGTGGATGGGTAACCCTTTCAGGTCCCACCTGGGGTTGGATTGATGATTAATATTGGTCTCTATTAGCCTTTGATAATGTTTTCATCTGACTGCCTCCCTCCCCAAGGGTTGTGATGTAATAATCACTCAGGAAGGTACTCAATAAATTTTATCTAAAGATGTTAATAAGGGAAAGGAATAATCAGGAACGGATTGGGGATAGGAGACCTTGTCACTAATGGCTATGATCACTAATCCCTCAGGACTGTAAGCTGTTTCAGTAATGCTGGAGCTCTTGTTCTTCACCTCCTCTGGCTCAGCTTGGCCACACCAAACCAGAGAAAGCAATCTGCTTGGTTGATACAGATATCGATGATCCCTCTCAGCTTCTTATTGCCAGTTATCTCAGTCCTACAGCCGTCAGGAAGTAGCTCCCTTACCTCCCTCTGCTTCTTCTCTTCCCCTCTTCCAGGTTCCCACCCAGGCCTGGATACCTAAATATTTAATGATGGTTCAGATGTCTAAATATCTAGGGGTAATTCAGAGAGAATCAGAGGGCCCACAGTCAGAGATCCACATGTCAATGCTCCAAGATCAGAGATCAATGTCCAAGGCCAAGGGTTCCAGGCCAAGGGTCAAAGCCAAGGGTCCCTGTCAGAAGGCTGTCAGGGTGTTTATATCCTCTGGCCAACTGCATTTCCTCTTGTCTTCACGGCATCTGGGAACATTCTGATATCTCCACCTGTCTTCACCTGTTAATCAAGGTGAGACTCACAACTCCCAGAGTTTGAATATGACATGAATGCTGTTTTGTTTTTTGAAATTTCAACCTGTAAATTTCCAGCTGATCTCATCCATGGATGATCTCTACTCTATGCTTTTCTTAACTATGTGTTTCTATCCCACTAACTACCCTTCCCAAAATAATAAATCCTATCTTATCTAATGCCTTATCTATCTATCTAGCCTAAAGCTAATGACAAGGGGTTTAGGATAGATTTTTCTGGGAAAGTGTGGGGTTTGAATACAATATTTCCATAAACATATCATTTGAACATAAGTATAACATGTAAGCATTATAAGAACATTTAAGAATAATTATCTATGTTGTTTCTTACTTTTAAATTAATGCAATTCTTGCAATAAATTTGCTTAAATTTCTAATACTGAACTTCAAATAACATTCCTAATTCACAATAAATTCTAACATCTCTTCTATTCCCTAATCTACAGTTAGGAAGATTAGTTTGTCAGTAATCCTTAAACTATAGTTAATGTGTTAGTCAATTAGTTTCATTACTAACTAACCTATACTATACAATGATTGTCTAACATTCCTATTAACAGTTCTATTTGAACATTTTATAACTATTTTACACTTACCCTATGCTAGCTAGAATTGAACTTCCCTGCAGCTACTCTTTCCCTACGGGTTAGTACACTATGCATTATTTGTTAGTAACAATATATTACATATGCACAAGGTTTTCATGTGATGTTTCTACAACATGAGTACTTTTGACCTTATAAGGAATCTGAGTTCTCTTGTTTATTATGGCCACTGTGCTTTGTTTTCAAACTATTTACATTTATTTACATTATATATACGTGATGTGAGTTTATTGTGACTATGTGTTGGACTCATGACCTAACATTTACTGATTGGTTTTATACTCACCTTCTTCAGAATCTCTCTATCAATCAGCTTATGTTCTGTTGCATGCATTCTAGTTTGTGCATTTCCCTTTGATTAGTGTCTGAATGTGAAAACCTTGCATCTGTTCAAACCTAATCCTGATGTGCTGATCTTCTCTCCTTGTGATTCTTCCGGTGATGATGTCCGAGTCATATAGATATTGTCACAGTTCCAATCCTTGTACAGTCTGTTGTGCATTGTCTCTTGTTGTTCTCGTGCTGGTCCTGATGTCCTGATGTTTCTGGAACTCTGGAATCTTTAGGATCTTGTCTCTCTTCTCCTTTGCTGGATACACATCTTGATAGCTGTCGACTTGATTGAAGAATCCCTTGATCAGGAACCCATGTGTGACTGTATAGTATTATGTTAAAATTTGTGTTGCCACAAAATTTCTTATGAGATTTTTATGTTTGCACTTGTCTTTGATGTAATGTATGTAATGTTTAGTCTTCTTCTTCACCACTGCTGAATTCTGATAGGCTTAACTGTTGATCTTCATGTGTGAATGAGGTGTTTGTACGATCTAAATCAATGATTTGAGTGTCTTGTTCTTGATAGTGATCTGTTTCTTGTGTTTCATTTGTGTCTGCATCTGTGTCTTGGTGTCTCTCTGTTTGAGGCTTTATTTCTGAGTGTGATTTTTTGCTTTGAGGATCTATTTCTATGTCAGATTCTGTTTCTTGTGTTTGTTGCATTTGAGCTGAATGTTTGGATGAGGTCTTGTTTCTTGCATTTGAGGCTGAATGTTTGGATGAGTTCTTGACTTCACTGAGGACTTTAAATGTGCATAATGGTACCAGGCATCTTTTCCTTTGATTTTTACAGAAGTAAGTGTAACTAAGATTATTTCATGTGGTCCATACCATTTTGGTTCTAACACTGATCTTCTTGTGAAATTTCTGATATAGAATTTATCTCCAGGTTGATAATCATGTAGGCTAAAGTCAAGTGGAACTCTTTGCTGTATTAAAGATAACTTTTGCAATTCATCTAATCTCTCTTTCAATGAGGTGACATACTCATAGATTTTGCACTCGATTCCTAGATGTGATAGGTAATTCGTGTCTTGTGGAGCTTTTCCCACCCACGGTTGCTGTCCATACAATAGTTCAAACGGTGACAAATGTGTTTCACTATTGGGCTGACTTCTTAAGTAGAAAAGTGCCATAGGTAAGACATCTGGCCATTTAAGATGACTTTCTATGCACAGCTTCCCAGTCATTGATTTCAGAGATTGATTAATGCGTTCAGCAGCTCCTGATGACTGAGGTCAATAGATAGAACATAGATGTCTCTTAATTCCTAGCACCTGGCAGACTTGCTTTAGAATAGAGTTTGCAAAGTGGCTACCAGAATCAGATGAAATGACTGCTGGAATAGAGAATCTTGGAATTATCTCCCTCAGTAGCATCTTTGCCATGAAAACTGAATCATTTTTCTTGGCAGGGAATGCCTCTGGCCATTTTGTCAGTTTATCCACTATCACAAGTATGTACCTATATTTTTGACATCTTGGTATGGTGACATAATCTATTTGCAAGCATTCAAATAGTGTGAAAGCTAATGGTTTTCCTCCATAGGCTTTGGTCTTAATAGCCTTTTTATACTGCTGGCACACTGTACAACTTTCACACATACCTTTGGCTTCTGTTGTCACGCCTAAAGTGATCTAACTAACTCTTGTGGATTGTATCCACAATTCCTAAAACTCCATAGTGGCCTTTCCTATGAATTGCTGCACAAGCAGTATGGTACAGTAATTTCAGCAAAAATGGTTTTCCAGAGATAGACATCCATACTCCATTTACTAGATTGGCTCCAAGGTTTTTCTGGGTTATGTCTTCACTGCAGCAGCACAGGCTTGAAAGGGCATAGCACTATAGACTTCTGGACTTCACTGTTGGCTGATGCCAGGGCCTAGGACTTTAAGGGGTGGGTCTGAGGTGCTCTTTTGTTGATGTAGCCCAGGTCCAGGACCCTGAAGTTAGCCAATCCCCATCTTGGAACCTGGCACAGTGGGTGTAGAAGTGGTTGGCCAGCACTCCTGTGTGTAGTTTTGCTTCTGGTTTCCCCTTGTCCCATGAAAATCAACTCTCTCTCTCTCTGCCTACCTTTCAAGTTGCGTTCAGTAGGAGAGCCCCCTCACTCAAACCTGCTTTGACTCCTATCTTTTTGAGGCATCTTCTAAAGATTGTTTTGGAAAGATTGTCAGAACAATTTTGACTTTTGCTTCTACTAAGCTACCATCTGTGCTCTGCCAATTTTCCATTTTTATAAAGGAAATTCTTGGGGAGTTTTGATTGGTATGGCACTGAATCTATAATTTTTATTATATTAGCATTGCTCAGTTCAAAACAATTGATGTCTTCCTTAATGACTTAATTATGTCTTTAATTATATAAAGAGTGTTTTGTATTTATAATTCCCATGCTTCTTGGGATAATTCACATATTCTAGTTATTTTGAAAGGAATTTCTTTATCTGACTCTTCCTTCAGGGTTTTGTCAGTAAAAATACAGAAAGGCAGATTTTTTTGTGTGTGAATTTATTTTGATGCCTAGCTTCTTTACTCAAGAAATTGTTTCAGTTAATTTTTAGCTAAATCTTTGGAGTTCTTTAAGGTAAAAACATTTTTTTCTCATTGCTTTCATGAATTCCCTTAGTTCCTTTTTCTTCCTTTATTCCTATTGCTAGCATTTCCAAAACTGTATCAAATAATAGTACTGACACTGTACATTAACCTACTAATCATACTGATTAAGGCCTCTAGCTTTTCTGTGTTAAAGAAAATGTGATCTTTTAGTTTTAGGTAAATACTATTTAGTCTATGAAAGAATAGAGATGGACTATTTATTATTATGCTTTTTAATATTATAACATAAAGGAGAATTTATTTTTCTTGTCAAATGCCACTTAAGAACCTGTGAAAAATTGTATCATTAAAATTTTTTATTGTATTGCAGTTATAAATCCAATCTAGTCATTTGGTTTTCCTACCCCTCTCCCATCCTTTGAGAATGAAGCAATATATCACTTATACATGTGAAGTCATACAAAATATATTTCCATTTTAATCATATTGCAAAACAAAAAAAAGGCAAGAAACATAAAATTTAAAAATATGCTTCAACGTGCACTCAGTTCATCAGTTCTCCCTCTGGAGGAATATAGCATTTTTCATCCTGGGCCTTTTTGAAGTGTCTTGGATCACTGTCTTGATCAGAGTAATTAAGTCTTTCAGAGCTAATGTTTATTATATTGTTGTTATAGTGTTCAGTGTTCCCTTGGTTCTGCTTACTTTACTTTGTGTCAGTTTACATAAGTCTTCTCAGATTTTTCTGAAACCATCCTGCTCATCATTTCTTCTTCTTTTTTTTAAATTTTAAATTAATTAATTTAGGATATTTTTCTATGGATGTGGATAATGTTCTTTCTCATAAGTCCCTCAGAATTGTCCTGGGTCATTGCATTGCTGCTAATAGAGAAATCCATTATGATCAGTTGTGCCACAGTGTGTCAGTCTCTGTGTACAATGTTCTCCTGGTTCTGTTCCTTTCACTCTGCATAAATTCCTGGAGGTTGTTCCAGTTCACATGGAATTCCTCCAGTTCATTATTCCTTCCCTCCCCTTCTACTCAGCTCCCCACCCCATAGCCAGTGAACAGTTCCACACCTTTTTACATGTGTCATTGATCAAGATCTATTTCTATTTTATTAATATTTGCATTAGAGTCTACATCCTCAATCATATCTCCATCAATCCATGTGATAAAGCAGTTGTTTTTCTTCTATGTTTTTGCTCCCACAGTTCTTTCTCTGGATGTGGATAATGTTCTTTCTCATAAGTCCCTCAGAATTGTCCTGGGTCATTGCATTGCTGCTAATAGAGAAATCCATTATGATCAGTTGTGCCACAGTGTGTCAGTCTCTGTGTACAATGTTCTCCTGGTTCTGTTCCTTTCACTCTGCATCAATTCTTGGAGGTTGTTCCAGTTCACATGGAATTCCTCCAGTTCATTATTCCTTTCCTGCTTATCATTTCTTATAGCATCAAAATCATATATCACAATGGGTTCAGCCATTCCCCAGTTGAAAGGCATCCCCTTGATTTTCAGTTCTTAGCTACCACAAAAGGAACCACCATGAATATTTTTCTACAAACAAGTTATTTCACTTTTTTTTTTAACTCTTTGCATTATAGACTGAGTAATAGTATTTCTGGGTCAAAGGGTATGCATAGTTTTTGGGTGTGGTTCCAAATTGTTCTGCAGAATGATTGAACCAGTTCACCACTCCACCAAGGGTACATGAGTGGCCCAATTTTTCTACATTCCCAACATTATTTTCCTTTTCCATCATGTTAACCAATATGATAGGTGTGAGGTAGTATCTCAGAGTTGTATTTTCATGTCTTAATAGTATTTTAGAGTATTTTTTCATGTGTTTGTAGCTTTAATTTCTTCTGAAAACTGCCTTCTCTTATCATTTGATTGTCAGTTGTGGAATGGCTCCTAATTTTCTAAATTTGGTTCAGTTTGCTATATATTTGAGAAACGAGTCCTTTATGATAGAAACTTACTATAAAATACCGCCCCCCCTTAGTTTCCTACTTTCCTTCTGATCTTGGCCAAATTGGTTTTGTTTGTGCAATACCTTTCTAATCAAAATTATCTATTTTATTTATTTTATTTTAATTTCCTGTATTACTCTCTGTCTTTTGTTTGAACATAAACTCTTTCCTTGTCCATAGAGCTAACTGGTAATTTTTTCTATGTACCCTTAATTTACTTATGATATCATCCTTTATGTCTAACTCATTTGCCCATTTTGATCTTATTTTGGTATATAGTGGGAGGTGGTGGTCTATGCCTAGCTTCTGCCAAGTTGCTTTTTTAGTTTTCCCAGAAATTTTTGTAAAACAGTAAGTTCTTATCCCAAAGGTTAAATTTCTGGGTTTATCAAGCACTAGATTACAGTGGTCATTTATTACTGTATATTATGTATCTAATCAATCCCACTGATCTAGCACATATTTCTTAGATTATTTCCATGATTTCCACTTTGTAATGTAGTTTGAAATATGGTACTTCTAATCCTCTTTCCTGCACATTTTATCCATTGATTCTCTTAATATTCTTGATCTCTTGTTTTTCTAGATGAATTTCGTTATTTTTTTCAAATCCTATGAAATACTTCTTTAGCAATTTGGTTGGTATGACACTAAAAAAATAAATTAAGGCAGAATTGTCATTTTCATTACATTTGCTTAGCCTATCCATAAGCAATTAATATTTCTTCAAATGTTTAGATTAACCTTTATTTGTGTGAAGTGTTTTGTAATTGTGTTCATGTAGTCCCTGGGTTTGTCTTGGCAGGTAGACTCCTAAGTACATTGTCCAGAAATATTTTAAAAGGATTTTCTCTTTCTATCTCTTCTTATTGGGTTTTGTTATTAACATATATAAATACTGATAATTTACATGGATTTTTTTTTACATCCTACAACTTTACTAAAATTATTTCAAGTAGTTTTCTAGTTGATTCTCTAAGATTTTCTAAGTATACCATCACATTATTTGCAGAGTGATAGTTTTATTTCCTCATTGTCAATTCTAATTCTTTCAATGTCTTCTTATTGCTAGAGCTAATGTTTCTTTTAAAAACATTTTTACATTATTCAATATTTTATTTTTTCCTAATTACATGTAAAAATAAAATTTAACATCAGTTTTCTAAAATTTTGAGTTCCAAATTCTCTTTCCCTCCTTTTCTTTATCTCATCTTTCTCTTCCTCCCCTCCCCTCTCTCTCCTCACTCCCTGAGATGGTAAGTGATTTGATATAGGTTGCATATGTGATATCATGCAAAACATATTTCTGTTTTGGTTATGTTGTGAAAGAAGACATATAAAATCCACAAATAAAAAATAGTATGCTTTGATCTGTATTCAGACTCCATCAGTTCTTTTTCTGGAAGATAGCATTTTTCATCATAATTGCTTTGAATCTTTGAATCGCTGAGAATAGCTAAGGCATTCAAGGTTGATTATCACACAAAATTACTGTTATGGTGTACAGTGTTCTGATTCTGCTCACTTCACATTGCAACAGTTCATGTAATTCTTTTCTAGTTTTTCTTAAATCATTCTGCTCATCATTTCTTGTAGTATTCCATTACAGTAGTACACTATAACTTGTTTAGCCATTTCCTAAATGATGAATATCCCCTCAATTTCCAATTCTTTGCCACCACAAAAAAGAACTGTTATAAATATTTTTGTCCAAAGATGTCTTTTTTCATTAAAAAAATCTCTTTGGCAAAATACCTAGTAGTGGTATATTCTATCAAAAGGTACACACAGTTTTATAACTCTTTGGGAATAATTCCAGATTGCTCTCCAGAAAGGTTGGATCAATTCACAATGTCACCCTATAGTGCATTGCTGTCTCAATTTTCCTACATCCCCTCCAACACTTATCATTTTCTTTTCCTGTCATATTAATCAATCTGCTAAGTGTGAGGTGGTACCTCAGAGTTGTTTTAATTTGTAGTTCTCTAATCAAGAGTAATTTAGAACATTTTTTCATATTATAGATTAGAGCTAGGATTTTTAATATAATATTGAGTAATGGTGGTGATATTTTTGTTTCTCCCTTCTAATCTTAATAAGAAGGTTTTTAGAATATCATCATTACAGATAATTCATGTTCTTGGTTTTTGGTAGATGCTATTTATTTTATGAAAATCAACATTGTTCCTGTAGTTTCTAGGTGTTTTTAATAGCAATGACTATTATATTTGTCAAAACTTCATTTTCTTCTATTGATATAATTATATGAATTTTTTTGTTACTCTTATTGATGTGGTCAGTTATGCTTCTAGTTTTCCAAATGTAGAACCAGCCTTGCATTGCTGGCATAAGCCCTATCTGGTTTTTCTAATTCTAATATATTGCTCTAATCTTGCTAGTATTTTATTTAAAATTTTTTGCATTAATATTCACTGGAGAAATTGACCATGTAGTTTTCTTTCTATTTTTATTTCTCTGGGTTAGGTATCAAAACCATATTTGTATAATAAAAGGAATTTGGTAGGATGTCTTCACTTATTTAATTAGTTTATATAATATTGGAATTATTTGTTTCTTACATATATGTTAAAATTTACTTATAGTCACCTGGTTCAAGGGGATTTTCTCCTGAGAGACTTCATTTATGACTTATTCAATTCATTTGTCCTCAAAGAGAGTTAAGTACTGTATTCCCTTTTGCTAATCTGGGCTAAATATTTTTCACAGATATTTACCCATTTCCCTTTATCATCAGTTATACTCGCATATAATTGGGCAAAATAACTCCTAAGCTTTGACTTCATCTTCATTAGTGGTGCATTCACTCTTTTCATTTTTGATACTGGTAATTTGGCTTCCTTTTTTCTTTTAAAAAATTAGATTAACCTATAGTTTATCTATTTTATCTCCCCCCTCCCCCAGTGAAACCACTCCTAGGTTTATTTCTCACTTGACTGGGTTTATTTTACATTCAGTTTTTTTTTATTACTCTCTCCTCGGACTTTTTCAATTTCTATTTTGACATTTAAAGATTTTAAATTTGCTTTTTTGACATTTAAAGATTTAAAATTTGATTTTTTCTAGCTTTTTTTTTTAGTTGCATGCCCAATTCATTGACCTATTCTTTCTCTCTTTTATTGATGTATACATTTAGAAATGTAAATTTTCCTCTAAGTACTACATTGGTTTCATTCCACAAATTTTGGGATGTTG
Organism: Gracilinanus agilis; assembly: GCF_016433145.1. Classification (NCBI taxonomy): domain Eukaryota; kingdom Metazoa; phylum Chordata; class Mammalia; order Didelphimorphia; family Didelphidae; genus Gracilinanus; species Gracilinanus agilis. Next base: position 231,513,248 of record NC_058135.1, on the reverse strand, counting down.
TCTCTTTGAAATGAAATTATTATTTCTGTGATTTGTTCTTTAATTTCCTCATTCTTTAGGATTAGTTTCTAATTACTTAAAAAAATGTTTTTAAACCCTTACCTTTTACCTTAGAATCAATACTATGTATTAGTTCTAAGAACAGTAAGGGCCAGGCAATAGGGGGGTTAAGTGACTTGTCCAGGGTCACACAGCTAGGAGGTGTCTGAGGCCAGATTTGAACCTAGGACCTCCTCTCTCTAGGCCTGGCTCTCAATCCACTGAGCCACCCAGCTGCCCTCTCTAATTACTTTTTTTTTTTAACATTTATTAATATTCATTTTTAACATGGTTACATGATTCATGCTCCACCTTTCCCCTTCAACCCCCCCCTAGCCCCCCCCCCC
>NC_058135.1:231497270-231507878 GCF_016433145.1 Gracilinanus agilis | reverse complement strand
GTGCTCCTTGATATTTGAATTGTCTCTTTCTGGCTTCTTGTAAGATTTTTTCTTTTGCTTGAAAGCTTTTGAATTTGGCAATAATATTTCTAACCGATTTCTTCTCTGGGTCGAATGTAGTGGGTGTTCTATGAATCCTTTCGATGTCTATATTGCCCTCTTGTTGTAGGACTTCAGGGCAATTTTGCTGAATAATTTCTTTTAGTACGGAGTCCAGGTTTCTATTAATTTCTGGTTTTTCTGGAAGACCAATTATTCTCAAGTTGTCTCTTCTAGACCGGTTTTCTTGGTCTGTCACTCTCTCATTGAGATATTTCATATTTCCTTCTATTTTTTCAGTCTTTTGACTTTGTTTTATTTGTTCTTGTTGTCTTGAGAGATCATTAGCTTCTAATTGCTCGATTCTAGCCTTTAGGGACTGGTTTTCGGCTATAATCTTTTGGTTTTCCTTTTCAATCTGGTCATTTCTGGTGTTCAATTTGCTTATCAGTTCATTTGATTTCTGAGCCTCACTTTCCAATTGCAAGATTCTACCTTTTAAACTGTTATTTTCTTGCCAGATCTCTTCCATTTTCCTCAAAACCTCAGTTTTGAACTCTTCCATAGCTTGTGAGGAGTTTTCCTTATTTGAGGAGGGTCCGGATGCTTGTTTGTTCTCCTCCTCTGTTTGCTCGGTTGTCTGGATTTTCTCTGTGTAAAAGCTGTTGAGTGTTAAAGACTTCTTTTTCTTGTTATTATTCTTTCTCTTCTGAACTTCCTGAGACTGAGTAGCCATCATTACCCCAGCAGCTTCTCAGATTTATCCTCGCGCTCAGTGTCTGTGCGCTCAGTGTCTGTCCGCGATCTATTGACTCTTGAGGTCTGAGTTCTGGTTTTTTCCAAGGTCAAGCCCCCTGGTGGGTCCCCTTGCTTGATCCTCTGCCGGAGGTTTCTTTACAAGTCTCAGGGCGCTGCTTCCACAGTCGTATACCCGTCCACACAGGTTCCCCACTTAGGCTTTAGTTCCTCGTTGTGTCTGCCTCCTCCCACGCCTCTGCAGTGCCTGCGCTCTGCTCAGCCTGCGCTCTGCGCCCTGTGTCCTGCTCCCGCGCTCAGATTTCGTCTGCGTTTTTTGGCTTAATGGGGTCCTAAGTCTTGCTGCTCTCAGGAACAGGTCCCGGAGCTGCCGATGACTCGATGGGTGCTCCAAACTTGCTCTATTTCTTTTTAGCTGGCTTCGGAGCTATAGATGAGTGTGGAGGGGATGGGGGTGGGGTGGTTGCTCAGCCCGTGATTTCGTGAGGGCTGTTTCACCCCTTTATAGCATGGAAATGCCTCGATTCCACGTACCTTCCACACTGTGCCCTGTTGTGGGGGTTCCTCCGTTTGTCTGGACTTGTTTTTATGTCCCCTTGAGGAGTTTTGTGTGTTTCGGTCAGGAGAGGTTAAGAGCTGCTTCTTACTCTGCCGCCATCTTAACCCGGAAACTCTCTAATTACTTTTTTATATATGCTACTGCAATCCTTTATTGAATATAATTTTTATTGCAATATGGTTTGGGAAAGGATACATTTAATTTTTCTGCTTTTGTGAATTTATTAGTGAGTTTTTTATGCTGTAATACATGGTTGTTTTTTGTGGAAGTGCCACATATGACTGAGAAAAAGATATACTCCTTTCCATTCCCATCCAGTTTTCCCTAGATGTCTATCATATCTAATTTTTCTCATGTTCTATTTATCTATTAATTTTCTTTCTTGTTTATTTTATGTATAGATTTATCCAGATAAAAAAAGAGTTCAGGTCTGATTTTACTATTTCCTTTCATAACTAACTCATTTAACTTTTCTTTTAAGAATTTAGATTCCATACCATTTGGTGTATGTATGTTTACTATTTATATTACTTAATTGTCTGTGATAACTTTTAACAAGATGTAGTTTCCTTGCTTAATTCAATCTATTTTTGCTTTCTCCGAGACGATAATTGCTACCTTTTTTACTTCAGCTAAAGCATAAAAGTTTCTGCTCTAGCCCCATATTTTAACTGTCTTTCTGTTTCAAGTATGGGGAGCGGGGTGGTATATGTAATTACTGATATTGTTTTCTTATCTCTAGTGCCTTTAAACATAGCATAATTTCCCTATTTATTTTTTGCTATGTCCCTGACCAGATATCCACTTCTTACTAGGTTTAAGCTCCTCAGAACACTACTATTGAGTGTCCTCTGGGTTTTTGTGAGGTTCTTTTTGAATCCTGAATTGGATGGAGGTTTAATGGCATATTTCTCTTTGGTTCTGTTGGATTACTACTTCTTTTGGCACCTTTTAAAATCTTTGAGCATTTTTGAGGGGAGGTTGGCATAGCTATAAGTTTTCAGGTTGTAATCTTTGTTGAAAGTCCGTAGGCTTAGTATCTTAAAGTGATTTGCTGCTTATGCCAAACAATTTCCCAATTATTATAGATACCAGGTTCTAATTTGCAGAAAGAATAATAATCTCTTTGCTTTCCAGGGCTTTTATGGAATAAAAGACGAGATCTTCCTCAGTCTTCCCTGTGTTGTGGGAAAAGATGGTATCACAGATGTTTTGAAAATAACTTTGAGTCCTTTGGAGGAAGCTCGAATAAAGAAGAGTGCAGAGACTCTCCTTCAAGTAAAGAAAGATCTGAAGTTGTAAAGTCATTTAAGGTCCTATCACTAGAGAAAAGGACAGTAGAGAATTGTAAATGCTTAACTTTTCATAGCAATTAAATCTTTTACCTGACTTGTGATCAAGCACCAAGAATAAAGCAAAAATATAAAAAGTCTCCCAACTTTAGAAATAGGAAATGGTAAGGTAGACTTCTGTTCAATCATATTGCTTGCACACTAATGTTGGATGCTGTATCGTATAGTTATTAAGTGATTGGTGAAAAGTAGATTAAGCAGTTGAGGTTCAAGTTTCTACCTCGTATGTGCTGTATATCTTATGTCTAGAACAATCTCTGAACTCGTTTTTGTTAGAGAATTTCTAATTAGTTCTTTGACATGGACTAACCCATTAGCCCCATTGATGATCTTATGTTTTACATTTAAAGCATTTTCATATATATGTATGTATATGTGTTTATATGAATAAATGAACCATGTGGAGTTTTTTAGGTGGAGATATATTTATGCAACCACTTTTTCTAAATGTTGAACCAGTCTCAACACCAAATAAACTATTAATAGCTCTTGAGCTCTGTTGAATTACTAGATTTAAAATTTTCCAGCCCTTGCCACTTAATTGTTAGCTATATGACCTGAGGCAAACTGCTTTACCTCTCTTGAGATTTTATTTGCAAAAATGGGAAAGTTGAACTAGATGAATTTTAAGGATCCTTTCTAGTCTGCTAACATTTCGTGAGTTGGGTTTTTTTTATTCAAAGATATCTTATCTTCCCAATTAAATGTAATAACAATTTTCAACTTATATTTTCCAAAAGTTTAAGAAAATTATCTCCTCCATTCCTTCCTTCCTACCTCTTGGAGATGGTAAGCAATGTAATCTGGGTAATTCTTTGCTCCTACAAAAAGAGCTGTTATAATATTTTTGTACAAGTAGCTCCTTTTCCCCTTTTTTATTATCTCTTTGGGATGCAGACACAGCAGTGGTATTACCAGATCAAAGGGTATGCATAGCTTTTCTGCTCTTTGGGTATAGTTCCAAATTGCCCTCCAGAATGGTTGGATCAGTTCACAAGTCCACCAACAGTGCATTAGTGTCCCAATTTTGCCTCACCCCCTCCAACATTTATTACTTTCCTTTACTGTTATATTGGTCAATCTGATAGGTGTGAAGTGGTACCTCAGAGTGGTTTTGATTTGCACTTCTCTATTCAAGAACATTTTTTCATGATTATTGATAGCTTTCATTTCTAAAACTAAAAATTGCTTGTTCATGTCCTTTGACCATTTGTCAATTGGGGAATGACTTGTATTCTTATAAATTTGGCTGAATCTCCATAAATCTGAGAAAGTAGACCTTTATCAGAGAAGTTTTTTTATAAAATGTTTATCCCCAGTTTGTTGTTTCCATTCTAATTTTGGTTATATTAGTTTTGTTCATACAAAGGCTTTTAAATATAATCAAAATTATTCATTTTACATCCTATAACGTTATCTCTTATTTGGTCATAAATGTGAGTTGTCTCTAATGTAAAAAAATATACTTCCCTTTTTTGATTGGGGGAGTCATCAACTTGTATCATATCTTGTTAATCTTTGTAGTGGAGAGGTTTACCAAAATGTTTCATTTATCTTTAGAATTTATTTTTTTTTTTGCCTTATTTCAATTATATTTTTATTTTGAATATTTTCCCATAGTTACACGTTTCATGTTCTTTCCCTCTTCCTAGACCCCCCAACCCCCCAACCCCCTTAGCCAATGCACAATTCCACTGGGTTTTACACGTATCATTGATTAAGACCTAATTCCATATTATTGATAGTTGGACTAGAGTTATCATTTAGTGTCTTCATCCCCAATAATATCCCCAACAGCCCATGTGTTCAAGTAGTTCTTTTTCTTCTGTGTTTCTGCTCCCCCCACAGTTCTTTCTCTGGATGTGGGTAGTGTTCTTTCTCATAAGTCCCTCAGAATTATCCTGGATCATTGCATTGCTGCTAGTAGAGAAGTCCATTACATTGGATCGTGTCACGGTGTATTCATGTACAATGTTCTCCTGGTTCTGCTCCTTTCACTCTGCATCAATTCCTGGAGGTCATTCCAGTTCACATGTGTAATAGGAAAGAGACTTTAAAAGTAGGAGAGCAGACTTAGCAGGCAGACTATCCTTAGCTTATTACACATGGAATTCCTCCAGTTCTTTATTCCTTTGAGCTCAATAGTATTCCATCATCAACAGATAACACAATTTGTTCAGCCATTCCCCAAATCAAAGGACATTCTCTCATTTTCCAATTTTTTGCAACCACAAAGAGCACTTGTATAATTATTTTTGTACAAGTCTTTTTCCTTATTATATCTTTGGGGTATAAACCAAGCAGTGCTATGGCTGGATCAAAGGGCAAGCAGTCTTTTAAAGCCCTTTGAGCATAGTTCCAAATTGCTATCCAGAATGGTTGGATCAGTTCACAACTCCACCAGCAATGCATTAGTGTCCCTATTTTGCCACATCCCCTCCAACATTCATTACTCTCCCTTGTTGTCATTTTATGCTAGGTGTGAAGTGATACCTCAGAGTTGTTTTGATTTGCATTTCTCTGATTATTAGAGATTTAGAACACTTTCTCATGTGCTTATTGATAGTTTTGATTTATCTGAGAATTGCCTATTCATGTCCCTTGTTCATTTATTGATTGGGGGATGGCTTGATTTTTTTGTACAATTGATTTAGCTCCTTGTATATTTGAGTATTTAGACCTTTAAGTCTTTTGTTATAAAGATTTTTTCCCAATTTGTTGCTTCCCTTCTAATTTTGGTAGCATTGGTTTTGTCTCTAGAAAAACTTTTTAGTTTAATGTAGTAAAAATAATTTATTTTATTTATTTTACATCTTGTAATTTTTTCTAGCTCTTGCTTGGTTTTAAAATCTTTCCTTTCCCAGAGATCTGACAGGTATATGATTCTGTGCTCACCTAATTTTCTTATAGTTTCCTTCTTTATATTCAAGTCATTCACCCATTTTGAGTTTATCTTGGTATAGGGTGTGAGATGATGATCTAGACCCAATTTCTCCCATATTGTTTTCCAATTTTCCCAGCAGTTTTTGTCTCAAAAGCTGAGTTCTTTGGGTTTATCGTAGACTGTCTTGCTGAGGTCGCTTACTCCAAGTCTATTCCACTGATCCTCCCTTCTGTCTCTTTGCCAGTATCATATTGTTTTTATGACCACTGCTTTGTAGTACAGTTTAAGATCTGGTACTGCTAGGTCCCCTTCCTTCATATTTTTTTTTCATTATTTCCCTTGATATTCTTGGTCTTTTGTTCTTCCAAATGAACTTTGTTATAGTTTTTTCTAATTCAGTAAAAAAGTTTTTTGGTACTTTGATAGGTATAGTACTAAATAAGTAAATTAATTTGGGAAGGATGGTCATTTTTACTATGTTAGCTCATCCTACCCATGAGCACTCAATGTTTTCCCAGTTGTTTAGATCTAGTTTTAATTGTGTGGAAAGGGTTTTGTAGTTGTGTTTGTGTATATCAGTGGTTCCCAAACTTTTTTGGCCTACCACCCCCTTTCCAGAAAATATATTACTTAGCGCCCCTGGAAATTAATTTTTTTTTAATTTTAAAAGCAATTAATAGGAAAGATAAATGAACCTGTGGCCATCACCACTCTCCTGGATTGCTGCAGCACCCACCAGGGGATGGTAGCTCCCACTTTTGGAATCACTGGTGTATATCTTTAGAATTTAAGGAGTAATCAGTTAGTCTGGGTAAATGAGCTCTTAAAATAAACTTTTCCTCAGTCCTCTTGGTTATATTCCTTCAGTGCTTTAGTGATCTGTAGTTTGTTTTTTGCTATGAGTTCTTCTTTTACTAGGATAGATCACACTACTAATGTAATTTAGGATATTTGAGTTGTCTTGTCCAGAAAATTAATACTTTATGCCGAAACTGGCAAAGATTCTCTTAAAATTTACCTACTACTGGTCCTGGAAACCAGGCATTTTTGCTCAGTGTCTTTTCAATCTGACAGAATCTTCCAAAGCTGGTCCCTTAAGGGCAGAGCCATTAAGAACCCAAGACCACACTACAAAGAAGACTTGACTAGTTTATATTATTATAATATAAACTTGACTAGTTTATATTATTAGATTTAATTATGTTGCCTGTTAGTGTTTCATAAAGAATAAAAACCAAATTTCCATAAAACTCTAATTAGTCTCATTAACTTTGAGACCTTATTGAGAACCTCTAGTCCATCCTCTTCATTCTACAAATAGGCTCAGAGGTTTAAGTGACTTCCATATGGTTATACATATTCTAAGTGACAAAGCTGGGATTTGAATCCAGGTTTCACGACTCATAAGTCCAAAACTCTTTACATTACACTATTTTACTATGACAGGAGGGTTCTTGGTGCCTCCTTCTGAGAATTTTTAGCTTCCAACGTGGTATTCTATTCGATTAGAGAACTTTTCTCACACAGACTTAAGGGAAATCATGTTTTGGAAAGGTGGGAATTATTTTTTCCTATTTTCTTTTTCTTCACTATTCTAAAGTAATTTTTATAGGCCTTTCATTTTGACATGCTGAGGTTTGTGATTCTTCCAGTGTTGCTTCCCATAGCTCAATTTATGAAACATTAAACTTAAAAGTTAAGTTATTGTAGTCAGTGGAGTAGGGGTGACCCAAACCTCTTGAGCTTGTTAAAGAGACACTTTTCTAGATGCTGTTGAAACAGGAGAAGCACAGATGCATAACTGTGATGATCCCAGCTTTCCACTTGGACCCAATTTAGTTCAGCACACATAGAAATGATGTCCCTTTGTGAGGCCTCTACGGATGTAGAAAAGTGAGGTCCTAGAGTTAGCGCTGCTGAGAGATGGAGAAATGATTTGGAAACGTAAGCGAAGAGCCACTAAGTCTGCTCCTAGGAGAGTCAAAAATGGCCAGCACCACCACCAGCATCTGACCATCCCGGAGTGTAGGTGGTGTTTCTGGAGCAGGGAGTGGGTAAAGAAGCCTTCTGTCTCAAACTCCCCTTCTGGAGGGACAGCAAAAAGCAGCGGTGTAGACATCATAGGCTGTTTGCACTATTTCCCTCTCTAGGTCACAATCTTGTTTCTATCTTATTCTTTTTCACAGATATTAGGATCATCTTCATTAACACAATGAATGTAAATTTTCTTCGCAGAGATAAAGTGAGGAAAAAAGCAATGGGTACAAAATACAATTGGTTTAGATGAGAAAAACTAACTGGCCAAGAGAGCTTATCAGACAGAGGTGAAATGGTCTGGGAGGTCTTTGGAAATGGTCGGTGAACCTAAGCATCCTGGGGTTGGGCCGCCTTCGGTCGTGGGGATGCCCTGCCGAGGAAGAGAGAGTTTGCCAAGCTTTATGAAAAATGGTTCAGAGATGACTTCTCACCTGACTAGTGTCTGCCTGCACTAGTCCATTGGAAGGAGATTTCTAAAAGCTAAAAAGTACCCTTGATCCCAGGCTGGTCCCATCATCTCATGTTTGAGGAAAAAGTGGAGATGATCAGAAAACGTCACCATTCTTGTGTCCACCAAAAAAAGAAAGATGTTTGCTGTCGTTAGATCCTCACTACTTTATGCTAGAAAATCCCATTTTGGAGGGCATGTATTAAGTCCTGTTCAGAAAGATCAAAGTCAGAAATAGATGGGGGGGGGGGGCAGCTGGGTAGCTCAGTGGAGTGAGAGTCAGGCCTAGAGACGGGAGGTCCTAGGTTCAAACCCGGCCTCAGCCACTTCCCAGCTGTGTGACCCTGGGCAAGTCACTTGGCCCCCATTGCCCACCCTTACCACTCTTCCACCTATGAGACAATACACCAAAGTACAAGGGTTTAAAAAAAAAAAAATAGATGGGGGGCAGCTGGGTGCCTCAGTGGATTGAGAGCCAGGCCTAGAGATGGGAGGTTCTGGGTTCAAATCTAGCTTCAGACCCTTCCTCGTTGTGTGACCCTGGACAATAGCTTTACATTGGAAAAAAAAATAAAGATGCATTCTCACAGGAAAAAAAAAAAAGCCAGAGTCCAGGTATGGTGTCGAGGGATAAGGAAAAAAGCATTTCCCCAAGGCTCCTCACGGCCAACTCTTCATTCTGTGCTCCTTTGGAGGCTGTGGATTGGTGGAAAGAGCCCTGGACCTGGCATGGCTCAACAGCAATCAAACAATGAAATACAAGCAGGGCTCAAGGGCAGAAGCCCAGGGAGACTCATGCAGCCATCCTGGGCCAACCATCTCCCTGTGAGGGAAGGCTGTGGGGACCGGAGAAGGGCCTGAACACCCAGTGAGAGCCTGCGGCAAGGTCTCTCCATACCTTCGAGCCAGTGAGTCTGAGGTCCGCCTTGACCAGGAGTCGAAGAGAGGGTGGAGGGCGGTGAGGAGGGAGAGGAGGGCAAGATGGAGGCTGTTACCATGGTCTAGGAGGCAGAACGAAGGTAAAAGACACTGCAGGGGGCAGCTCCGTGATTCGGTAGATAGACCAGTGATGGGAGGTCCTGGGTTCAAATTTCACATTAGACACTTCCTAGCTGTGTGACCCTTGTTAAAATCAAACCAAACCTGTCAGGGAGAAGAGAGATAAATTGCAGCAACAGCTAGTGTGAGAGGAGTGGGGTTCCTCCTTCACCAACTACAGCTGGCTTAGGCCTTGGGCTCTGATCCCTCCTCCATCCATACTATCCCTAAGCTCTACACACCAGCCATCCTGCAATATCCAGAAGGAAGATCTATAGGGAAGAGTAATACTGAGAGAGCAGATAAAGAAACAGACCAGATTTCAGAGTGTAGACACAGTCACATACATATCTCTGTCCTCTCTACGCCTTTTTAACTCCCCGGCAAGCCACTCGACCCCATTGCTTACTGTTCTGCCTTAGAACCAATACATGTTATTGATAATGATATTAAGACAGAAGGTAAGGGAAAAAGAAGGCAAAAATAGATAGTGTAGAGTGATGGGCAAACTTTTTAAAGAGGGGCCAAAGGAAAGGAAATGCTCATCTGTCAGTCTGTTTCTAAGGCAACTCTTTCAAAATTTCATTGTATTGTATCCTACTCGTATTCGTCAGGTTAGGATTAATGTTGCACAGCCAGATAGAACATTTCAGGGGGCCGCATCTGGCCTGCGGGCTGTGGTTTGCCTATCACTGCTCTAGGCAATGGATAAGCCCCAGGAATCTAAAGAGAACCCCAAGGTCACAAACTCGGGAGAGGCTGCCTCAAGCTTGAGCGGACAGAGTCCCGCTGGGCCCAGACTAAGAATGACCGACCTCAAACACGGCCTCACAGCTGCCACCAAGCCCAAGACGGCTGGGAGTATGGAACAAGACCAGCTTACGCACTTGGCGCGGATACTCGCAGCCCGGCCTTCTCGCCTCCTTCCCTTCCACCGGCCCATTTCTCTGGAGAGGAGGTCCCGGACTCTCGGCCGCCAGGGATGCCCGCGCCTGCGCAGAGGCTTGGAGCCGGCTCAGCTAAGCGGGAGGAGCAGCCACTGAGAGACCCACACGAAGGAGAGGGAGCCGAGCCCGGCCCGGGGTGGTCTCAAGTCAAAGGAAGTGTGTGTGTGTGTGTGTGTGTGTGTGTGTGTGTGTGTGTGTGTGTACACACACAACTGTTTTGAACTTCTTAGTCTAATCCTTGAAGATCTCTTTGATCTATTTTCTGTAGAGAATGACCATCATTTTATTCTTTCTACTTTCTGTCTTGTTTTTTTTTTTGTTGTTATCCAATCCACCATGAAATTGGTGCATCTCACCATCTACCATGCAGGTTTTGTTTTCCTTCCTATATTGTATCGTTAGGAGGACAGTAACCTGTATGGTGTAGTATAGAGAGAGGGGTTCATGATAGTTTTTTCAAGCTTTGGCTGAGTTCTGTAATCAGTTAGGGGTTTGGAATCTTGAGAGAGAAAAGTCAGTTGGTTTGTGAATCTCGTGGAGAGAGTTTC
>NC_058135.1:231441722-231497235 GCF_016433145.1 Gracilinanus agilis | reverse complement strand
GTGTGTGTGTGTGTGTGTGTGTGTGTGTGTGTGTGTGTGTGTGTGTGTGTGTGTTGGGGGGGGGGGGAATGGAAGGAGAGGACAAAAGCCAAAGGAAGCTTCAAGATGGGGGCCGAGGAGGAGGCCTTGGGGTGGGTGCTTGGAGATTTGTCAGCGCCCCCAGGGCTGCAGTCGGGGAGGGGGTGGAGATTTGTCAGCGCCCCCAGGGCTGCAGTCGGGGAGGGGGAGGCTCCTGACGCACTCCTGCGTCTGCCCTGCCGGAGATGCTTCTGCCTCGGCATCTCTGATGTTTTCCTGAGAGACTCGGCCCGCGAGCCAAGATACCTGCATGAGGCCTTCGCAGGGCTCTGGGACCTCCAGCTATTTAATGATGCATATTAAACACGCGCGTGCTCTCTACCCGTCAGAATGCAGCTTCGCTGATTTCCCGCTCTTTTAGGTTTGGGGGTATTCATGTGGGGGGCCAGTCAGGACTTACTGAGAATGCCCCAGAGGGAAGGCGTCCCTCACAGCAAGATTTTCACATACCATCGAGATGAAAAGGCTCAGGGGGCGGGGTGGGGTGGGGGCGGGGAGAACAGGGAATGGGGGCTGCAGGAAGGAGGCGGCCACCACGCTGGGAGCGTCCACAGAAGGCGGGAAGCCGAATAAGCTATGTGGGTGATTGGGGGTTCTGGGAGAGTAAAAAGGGTCTGAGGTTGGATTTGGAGAGGCTAAAAGGTGGGGAAATGGGGAGAAACAGAGGGAAATGCGAAGCAGCGTCAGCACGATCCCACTTTAGCTTGTCTGTCTGTAAATGAGGTCGCGGCACTAGAGGACAGCTGAGCTATTTTCCAGGCCAAGATCTTTGGGTATGTGAGAGAGTGAAAGAAGAAGAGCTTGAAGAGGAAGATTTAAGAAGGAGAAGGTGTGGGTACACCAGAATGGGTAGAAGAGTCATCTCGAGCGCAGACTCTGCAGACCCCCAGAGAGGAGCCGAACCCCAGGCCTCGTCTGAGCCTTCCATCCTCGTTTCCTTGACCAGGAAGGAAAACGTGATCTCAAATGCCTCTAAGATGAAAACAGTCTTTATTAAACAAGGACATAAAGGCGCCTGGGAGAAAATTGGTTTAGTACCAAAAAGCTCCAAGTATGGCTGTGGCTACTTAGTGAAAGGAGGTGAGAAAGGGGCTGGAAGGGGCCACCCCAGGGAGCAATTGGGGATGGTAGGAGAGGAGGGTTCCCAGGAAAGGGGGTGCCAATAGCCAGGTGCTGGGGGGAACAGAGGCCTCCCTGGGCCCTATGTTTATTCCCGACACAGCAAAAGAAGAGACTCCAGGTTTGGACAAGGACCCTCCAGTCTTGGGGCCAGGTGTCCATAGCTGAAGCCAAGGAATAACAGAGATAAAGAGCCTGGGAACAGATACCAGGTCTCAGACCAGACAAAGAACAAGGACTTTGATTCTTAGAAAGAGCCCACCGTGAAAGCCGGCTGGGGGGATGAACCAGCGGCTATCCCAGCCAGGCTGTGGTTTTTGGACAGTTTCTTCTGTTTACTCCGGGTCCTAAAGGCAGTTGGTTTCTCCAAATCACTGAGTCCTAAATAAATAGGCTCCAGACACTTCCTAGCTGTGTGACCCTGGGCAAGTCACTTAACCCCATTGTCTAGCCTTACCGCTCTGCTCCTGCCTTAGGACCCACAGTAGAAATTCTAAGGAGGAAGGTAAGGGTTTAAAAAAATAAAATGGAATAAAATATAAAGATGCAGCCTCATGGCCAGGAAGAATGCATTTGCCGAGTGTCCTATCTTAGTGACAGGATGGGAGAAGACCAGCTGTGCAGGCCTCCTAAGCCAGATACTAGAGAACAGGGAAAGAACTAAGAAATGATGAAGAGTATCCTCTGAGACACCCAGAAGTTTGCAGGAGACAAATGTCAAACACGGGCCAGAAGTACAACCTCTATACACAAATCCCCAAAGTCCCAGCAGCAAGCTAGAGGATCTACACTTCTTAATGAGAGGAAAATTTGGCTTAATGAATAACCCCTCTTGAGCCCCCTAGAAATTAATCTTTTTTAAATTTTAATAGCAATTAATAGGAAAGTGGCCATCACCACTTCCTGGATCGCTGCAGCACCCACCAGGGGGCGGTAGCGCCCACTTTGGGAATCACTGACATAGACAATTAACAGTAACAAAACATTAACAAATAGAATAACTAACAAAAGAAATAATTTCAACAAATCTGGAAGGCTTATACAAACTGAACGTAGAATGAGGTGAGCAGAAAGCCAGACAATTTTAACAACATTCACCCTGTAAGAACACACACCTTTGAAAGCCTTAACTCTGAGCAGCAAAATATACAGATGATGTAGAATAATAGGACACTTTACTAAGAACAATTTGCAGAGTTGTCCTTTTTTCCCTCAGTTTTTTGAAAGACAGGAGAGTAAATTTTAATTGAAAATTTTATACACACACACACACACACACACACACACACACACACACACACGATGGAAGCAAGGACAAGCAAAAAGGGGTGATATATAAGGGTATGAAATGGCCCAGAAAAAAGTATCAAGTGTTAAAGCTCAAAATGGGAAGCTAGAGAAAATAAAAGGTCATTTTAAAATTTTTTATCGAGAAGAAAAAAAGAGAATTAAAGCAACAAAGACCTCCTCTTTGGGTCTGGCAGGAGAGAAGGCAGAAATGTTCAGTTCAATCAAAGGTATTCAGTCCCTACAGCATAACAATCACTGTGGTGCTACAGATTCAAATTAAATGAATGAAAAAACCCAGTCTGGCAAGGAGCTTATGTTCTCATGGGGTAGAATTCTTATTTTGTTTTTATTTTATGGGCCAAGGAGAATGACCTGTGCCCTGGAGATGACCAGAGTAAAAATGGCTTCAAGAGAAAAGGGACAACCAAGAGAAGGAAGGAGACAGGAAGAACGTACCTAAGAATAAGTGGATGTGGTCACTGAGTCACTCAGTAATATCACAAATAAGAGGAAATCACAAATAAGCTCAAGTGGATATTTACCTAATGTTACCATAAAAAACTAAAACGAGATCAACTGGTGTTTTTTCACAGTTATGACCGAAAGTCAACCGAATAAAATATAAGAGGTTATCACAAAAGATAACTGTGGTTACATGAAATTAAAAAGCTTTTGTGTCATAAGGGAAATGGGATGATTGGGAAAAAATGTTCTGTATCAAACTCTTTACTAAGGATCAGATATCCAAGATGTCGGGGCAACTCACGCCAGTCTATAAGACCAAAAGCAATTCCCCAGTGCATAATATAAAGTAATGTAAGAATTAAAATTTAGTTATTAGCTATATATTAAAATTATGTGGCCGCCAGGAATCAACAATTCAAGTTGATTCCGTAATTAAATCAGACCCAAGTCAGCATCGGGTTGAGGAGTTTATTTACAATCAGGAAGGTAAGTAGGGATAAAGAGAAGAGGGAGGTTAGAAGTCTAAATAAATGAAGCTGTAAGCCGCAAGGCCCAACAGCCGGATAGGCAGAGTTTAGAATTGGCCCAGATAGGTCAAGGAAGCCAGCCTAACTTACCCACGTGACAATACAGAGTATAAGCTGTCTGTGGTCTCAGGAGATGCTTCTTCTTCCAGTTCCAGACGGCAACTGCCCCCACAGGAAGTTCACTAACTTACTTAAAGAGATCATGTCTTTCATCACTTCCTGTGGTCCACCTCTAGTTCAATGGACAAATGGCAGTTTCTACATTGATTTGGACTGCCCAAAGGGCAGTCCCTTATTCTTGATTTGTTACTTATTGTCACGTGTGGGTAACTCGTCTCCCCTCCCCACTAAGGGAGGTGGGAGTGACATCATTAGCACGCCTGGGTTGGGTAGATTTTTGACTATTAATGGGATCGAGCTAATTCTATTTACACAGTAGATATCTATCAACTGAGAAATGACTAAAGTTATTGTACATGAATATATGACTATGCTGTAAATAATAATTACTACAGATGAGGATGCATGAAAAGACCTTGAAAGTAAAAAGAATCCAAAAAATATATACGACGATGAAACATCATAGAGAGAACAACAAAATCAATATTCAATCATCCGTAAGTACAATGACCAAGCCTGGCTCTCAAGAAGAGGAGGGGCCCTATTTCTTTTCTTTTTTACAGGTGGGGGATTTGGGGTGTGGAACAATACATACACAATGAAATGTGATTAATGAGTTTGGCTATTTTATAATTGTTTCAATTTATTATAAAGAATGGGTGGATGGGAAGACATAATAAGCAATGAATAAAAATTATTTAATTAAATTAATTAAAAACTAATTGAAATTATTTAAATTAATTCAAAACAAAATGGTGATGAAAAAACTTTAGAATAAATAGGAGGAAGGTACTGGGAAGAGTCTGGGAGTGGACCTTTGAGCCCTCTAATCAAAGGGGAGAATAAGGTTAGGGAGATGGTGTCAGTCAAAGCTTTGGTCAGCAATATGGTAGTATTTCTGTTCATACATACAGACTTGCCCCCACCACCTCCATTACCCTCAAAAATGTAAAATTGGGGGTGGTGGTGGGGGAGGGTTGACTTTCATTTTTATTTTTGTATATCCCCATCTTTAGCAAAGTGCTTGGCACATACGAAATGCTTAATGTAATGCAAGGTAGCTAACAGAAACTTTTTGCTTCTGTAATTTCTAATGTCACAAAAAGTCAGTTAGAACTTAAAGTTATAAATAGAAGTGAAGTTCCAACGGACGAGGCTGTTGCCTTCTGGCTTTTGCTGTGGCCTTTCGGCTTTGGCCTAATTGCTTCGGCCTTGGCCTGTGCTTATTTTTGTTTTGGGGAATTTGTACCTATCTCATTTCTCTGGACCTCTCCCTGATCTACCATCTCCATCCCTCCCCTTCCCTGATTTTCCTTTAGGTTCTGGTTGGGAGGGCTTGTGTGATTGAACATAGTGGGTTTTAGTTTCTTTAGATAATTGAAGTATCCTTAAATAAGTTATCCCTAGGTTTGATAAAGACTTTATTTAAAAGGCAGTCAAATCTTCCTGCCTGGGAGAACAGGACTCTCTCTCTGTCTAAGCCTCTCCGCGACCCATCCCCCACCCTCACCCCTTTCCCTAGCAGCAATTAGAAAATCCTGAACCCCCTCCCCTTCTGACTGACCCTGGTATTAATAAATCCCCGTGTTACCTATTCAAGCCCTGTGGTGAGTCATTGTGTCAAAAATTAAGACAAGGGCCAAGAGGAAAGAATCATTTTCCTTTATTTCTTGGGACAACTGAGGCATCCATCTTGACAGGAAGTACCCACCCAAGACTTCCTCCAGCCATCAGTTTGACTGGCAGGGAGGAGCCCCCTCGACCCCTCCCTCAAGAGACTTTGAAACTAACAAGAGAAACCCTCTAGTCAAGCCTAAATGTTTCTTACTGGCCCTAGTTTCCTCCCTGTATCCTCTGTCTCAAGCCTCTGGGAATAAACCTGTTTGAACTGCCCTCTCCTACATACCCCATTTCCCTTATCTTCTATATACCTTCCCATACCTTCATTTCCTCCTCCAATCACCATATAATCACCCTAATATCCCCATTTATTCTTCTTTTGACCCAAACTGCATTTCTTTGACCTACTCAGATTATCAGATTATTTACCTTATTTCTTGATAACATAAATTGGTGAGCAAAGTTAGTGAACTACCTAAAATCTTCTGAAACAACCAAAATGAAGCTGGCTAGGATAACATTCATCCTATCTAGCATCTCGATGATTTCTTGGTCCCTAATGCAGGGTATGGTAGATTTTTAGTTTATAAGGGTCCCTAATTTCGTGCAACAACTACTGAACATCTATGATTATTATAAATGGTGTGCTCTAACCCTGGCTGAATGTATTTGCTTTATCCCAACAGCTATAGCCACAATCCTAACAATCTGGCAATTTCTTATGGTCTCTAAAAATGTTTTCTCTCACCTGTGGCAATGATTTAACTCAATTACAGCACAAAAGAAAGATACTGATTCTGGGGAACTAGTAGATAACATCAAACTACTATTCCAAGTACTGAAACAGATAAGGGAAGGAAAAGAACTGGACAAACACACAATTCTCCAGCTAGAAACTGTGGAGTCCAAATACCTGGGAAATAATACTTTAACAAATCAAAGCCCAATAACAACCAACCATCCACAAATTCCATAGTGTCTCTTTTACCAATCGTAGACAAAACCATCGTGCAGCCTGGGGAAGAGGTGGTACATGTGAAAACATATAAAGCATTCACCCCAAGTGATATGGAGGTGCTGAAGAGACGTTTTCCAAAGTATTTGAAAAACCTTTCAAAAGTATAAAAGAATTAAAAAGGGTGTTCACACTATTTAATCCTAGTTTCGATGACGTGGAATTTCTTTTAGGGGAATTTTACTCTTCCTCAGAAAAGGAAAAATTCCTCAATGAAACAAGGACAAATCCAAATTTAATAGCCTGGCCATTGGTCCACCAGGATTTAGATTTTACCCAACATGCAAATCTTAGATACCTGATCCAATGTAGAACTGATTTATTAGAAGCAATGAGAATCCATGCAAAAAGGCCAAATTCATGGCAAAAATTTGAAAAATTAAGACAGGGAGAAGAGGAACATCCTAGCAGTTTCCTCAATAAAGTAATAGAGGCAGCCGAGACAATCCTGGGGTTACGTGATACTCATGCCCAAGACACCATAGGTCATATCCGTAGGCAATTTGTAAAGGGAACATCAATCCCAATACAAAATTACTTTAGACAAAACTGTCCACAGTGGGAATCACTGCCACTGGAGGATGTAAGACAACATGCTTCCTACATCCATGATTCAAAGCAAAAGGAAGCAAGAATAGCAAGACAAACTGACTCAGACAAAGATTGTATCATAGCTGATTTGAAAAGGCAATTGAAACAAACCAAAAGAGAAAAAGAATTGGAGGAAATAAAAAATTTTGCCCTCCAAACTAGTAGGAGCCAAAATCAATACAGGCAACCTACATTTAACACCCAAAGACCAAAACCATTTTCCCCACGGTGCTTTCTTTGTGGACGTCCAGGTCATATTTTAAAATTTTGTAGATTTAGACAACAAATTGATTTTTCAAAAAATGACAATTATAATCAAAGAGACAGAAGTATGAGAAGGACCTATTACAACACAAAATGGTCCAAAAACAATAATGATACAAAAAGAAGTGAGGAAAGCAAACATGATGGTTCCTGCTGTAGCCATGCATGCAAGAAATTTAGCCAATCCCCATCCCTAAAAGAAATGGAAAGGTACATGCAAATGGGAACGAAGCCAAAGTCACTATGAATCGAGGTTCCTAATTTAAAAAGTTCTAATCATTATAATTTGGGTGTGAGAGTGTGTAGTTTGAGTGAGAAAAATAATCTCAAAAAACTGGGCAAAACAAAACAGGTGTCTAAAGCAAGCTACACAGAATATCAAGATATGTCTGTGGTAGATAACGAACAATGGGAAGAAATAATGCAGATGCGCAGAGAAATATATGGCAATAGTGAGGATAAATATATAAGAGATCAGCTTTCTCATTCCATCAAAAAACATTGAATGAGAAGCATAAGGATCATACAAGCACTGAAAAAAGCTTGCAATCTTATTCAAAGCCATCAAAACCTCAAACTCCTCTCTTTATTCCAAGTCAAAAACAAAGGAGCAACTTGGATAAAGAACATTATGGCGAGGATTTACAATGTATTCAGAAAAGAATGCATTCAGTAACCTCGGGAAGTTAAATGCCAAAATTCTATCCCATTCCTTTGCTTGACACGTCACAGAAAGAGGTTAGAGAGCAAACAAATCAGTATGTTGGCAAAAACTTAGATTTAAAGACACAACCCACTGAGTTGCTGGATGATTGCAGCTGTTTAGGAAATTCCACATCCACCTTTCTCAACCCCTTAGCTGAAGAATTCTAACCAAAAGCATGGGGAAGAGAAAAGGAGCAGTTGTTATCCCCAGTAACCAGTGTGACTAATAACAGCAATAATGAAGCTTGGTCAGTGATTGAAGATGAAACACATCTGACTTCAGTCACACAAACTTCAGGGCAAGATAGGGAACATCAGTCAGCTTTTACGTCAGTAGTCGTACCTGAAGTGTTGAAGGGAATACAATCTAACAACTATACATTCTCGGATACTACCAAAGGGAAAACTTCTGATTCAAACAGTTCTTTAAATGTCAGAGTGGATGGTGAATCACACCAAACCTCCACTTCTACAGCCCTTAGCAAAAGCCAACATGAAGTTTGCACAACTGATAATGACTCACCAAGTCTCAATGAGGGAATTCTCTTTAAGCCTGCTTTCTGTTATTATTCTGATTCTGAACTTAACTTGCCTGATGGTGCTACGGGAAGTTCTGGTTTAGATAAAAATGACCATATGCAATATTGGATCGATAAAAAGTTCAATTTGTAAAAAAAAAAAAAAAAAAAAAAAAGATTATTTAGAATTGATCCTTGGTTCCATGTCACTCACGTCAAGCCAGCAAAAGACATGCCTCAACAACCACCACAAGATCCAGTTATTATACAGCACAAAGATCAATTAGCACCAACCAATCAATCAAATAAATCCTTAGAAAGTCCACAGCCTATACCTGAGACCATAGAACCAGAACAGCAATTAGAACAACAATCAGAGCATGAATCAGAACCAGAATTAGACCAAGAACCATTGAACAATCAGATATTACACCAAATTTTATACCCAAAAGATTATCCCAATCCCAATTGCATCTTAAAAGAATCACCCGTAAACCATTATGACAATGAAAAAGAATCAACAGCAGAAGAAGACACATTTGATTTGCAATCAATCCAAGACCTAGACATTGATATTGACAAATAAATGAAAGCACAAAAGACTTTATCACAAACTCTTGTTACCTGTAATCATCTTTATTGAACAACAACAACAAAAAAGAAGAAGAATCGTGTTTCATAGACATTTGAACTTTGTTCCTGACACAAGTCAACACAACAGAACATCAGTTCCAGTGTGCAAGTTGACAAGCGCGGGTACATCAAACGACACAAGTGAGGCGTTGCTGACTTCGCAGATCATCACAAGGACAGCAAACCTGAGGACTACAAAAGACATCCGTGATCGAATACACAATCGGTGTATGGGACAACAAGCGACACTATGAAGAGGAGCACTGGAGTAGCATTGGACCCATGCATTTGAAAAACAGCACTTACACCCAACAGAATTCTCACCGCATCCAACACTTTAGACTCCATCCATACAATACATACACTTTGCAGAAGAATTCTGGTGGAATAAGTATGTAACACTTCATTACACGGAAAGGTCACACTAGACAACACATAGAACATTTTCTGACTTCACATCTACATGTGAAACATAAACTTACACTTAAGGGAGAAGAACTTGTCTGCCTTAGCACAGAATTTTCCTCTTTGGTTCAGACATCTTCTACTCAAATCACCTAACATTTCTTGTAAATAAAGTATATATGTATATGTTTGCTTACTAACCCTTAGCAATAAGTTTTACTAACACACAGGGACAGTTAGCTTGATAAGTTAGAACAGGGACAGAATTTTCTAAACTTTCTTTGTAAATACTGTACATCGCTTAAGTCTAATTTAACCAAAAGACTTACAAAGAATATTAGTCTTATTCTTACTAACATTTCTAACATAGGCATAAGTGTACTAATATATCCATATACTAACTTTAGGAAGATGAATTAGAATTTGGAAATTTAGATTGCAAAAATTTTTCTTAATTGATACTTTGTTGTTAGTTCATGAAATTGGATAGATACATAGATAGAATTTATTACTTTAATGTTAAATTTAAGACTGTTTGTGAATGTTTGCATTTAATCTGCTTTTCTGTTCAAAAATTTTGCAAAACTGAAACCCCATTACTTTCCTATGCCTTTCCCATAACCCATCTTAGTTTTAACTTAGACTAGTCTTAGCATAGTTTAGGAGTAAGCAACCCTTTTTATTATTTTACAAAACTTAGATAGGGATAAGAGCATAGTTATAATTCAGCTTAGAATAAGAGTAGTAACCCCTTAGATCTTAGCAACCAGAAAATGTCGCAAGCTGCAAATTTTCCAAAAAAACATATGAGCAAATCTGTAATGCAAGGTGGCTAACAGAAACCTTTTGCTTCTGTAATTTCTAATGGTCACAAAAAGTCAGTTAAACATCTTAGAATGTTCAGAAAGTCAGTTAGAACTTAAAGCTATAACTAGAAGTGAAGTTCCAACGGACGAGGCTGTTGCCTTCTGGCTTTTGCTGTGGCCTTTCGGCTTTGGCCTAATTGCTTCGGCCTTGGCCTGTGCTTATTTTTGTTTTTGGGGAAATTTGGATGTATCTCATTTCTCTGGACCTCTCCCTGATCTCCCATCTCCATTCCTCCCCTTCCCTGATTTTCCTTTGGGTTCTGGTTGGAGGGAAGGGAGGGCTTGGTGATTGAACATTGTGGGTTTAGTTTCTTTAGATAATTGAAGTATCCTTAAATAAGTTATCCCTAGGTTTGATAAAGACTTTACTTGAAAGGCAGTCAAATCTTCCTGTCTGGGAGAACCAGTCTCTCTCTCTCTCTGTCTAAACCTCTCCGCGACCCATCCCCCACCCTCACCCCTCTCCCTAGCAGCAATTAGAAATCCTGAACCCCTCTTCCCTTCTGACTGACCCTGGTATTAATAAATCCCCTTGTGACCTATTCAAGCCCTGTGGTGAGTCATTGTGTCGAAAATTAAGACAAGGGCCAAGAGGAAGGAATCATTTTCCTTTATTTCTTGAGACAACTGAGGCATCCATCTTGACAGGAAGTACCCACCCAAGACTTCCTCCAGCCATCAGTTTGACTGGCAGGGAGGAGCCCTCTCGACCCCTCCCTCAAGAGACTTTGAAACTAACAAGAGAAACCCTCCAGTCAAGCCTAAGTGTTTCTTATTGGCCCTGGTTTCCTCCCTGTATCCTCTGTCTCAAGCCTCTGGGAATAAACCTGTTTGAACTGCCCTCTCCTACATAGCCCATTTCCCTTATCTTCTATATACCTTCCCATACCTTCATTTCCTCCTCCAATCACCTTATAATCCCCTAATATCCCCTTTATCCTTCCTTGCACCCACCTACTCAGATTATTTATTATTTCTTGATAACATTAATAAAAGCTTGCTGAATGAATAAAAATAAATGAAAATCATCACAAGATTAAGCAAATGGCAAATAGTCTGGTTTTCAAAAGAAAATGGACAGAACCTGCCACCAATAGCTGAATCTCAATTTCTGGGAAAATTCCCCAAAGACCCCTTGGAGAAGGCTTGATGCACATCTACTAAGAGAAGTGGCCGGTCCCAGGAGCCAGCACGGATTCGTCCGGCTTCCAAGACTGACCAGCCTTTGTTTGACCATGGCTGAACTGGCAGGGAAGGAGCTAGGATTGGCCTTGGATTTCATGATTAACTTCCCAGGTGAGGGAATTCCCTGGGAAAGTAGTTTAAAATAGTCTTTGGAGAGTTGCCTAGTTCCAAAGTGTCAAACAGCAACATTCCCCAAGATTAAAAATTTAGCAAATAAAAAAATACCACAGAACACACATGGCCTCAACACGTCGTTTCCCAGTCAATGGGCAGCCTTATGTAGTTGTCACTGACCTATCATACTGAGGGGTGAATGACTTGCCCAGGCCGAAGTAGATTAGAGGCAGGACTAAAACTCGGGTCCTTCCTTGCTTTCGGTCAGTTCTCTCTCCACCATGACATTCTGCCCCAAGGCAGTTTTCCTGGATTTTAGCAAAGTGTTTTGATTTTAAAGTCACTCTTATTCTTCGGTGGAAATTCTATGGATTAGGTGATAATGAAATTAGATGGATTTAGAACTGTTTGAGTAACTAGGCTCCAGTGGAATTCTCAAGCAGTCCACTCATGGCTTTCCGGAGTCTAACACTTTTCTCAGTTTCTTTGATTAAGGCACCAAATCCGCAGAGGATGCTAAGCTGGGAGGCTCCTGCCCGACCTTGGGCCACACTAAGAAGGTGAAAGCTGCTCTCGGGATAAGGCTTTGGGGGGCTTAGAGGCCGCGTCCTCGGCAGACCTCCCGTGGAGCTCTGCGTCCTCACAGGGAGGCCCTGGTCCCCCAGGCTCGGGGCTCTAAAGATCCACAATGAGAACTGGGTTTGTTTATCTAGACAAGACTCTGCAGTCACAACCGGCCCATCTAGGCAGGATCCGTCAGTCTCCAGACGAGAGCGGGCCAGGAGAGCGATCGCCTCTGGGGGATCCTTGGAGGCTTCCAGCAGATGTATGTGATGCCGTAATCATTGTGTTTTCTCACCGACATAAAGGGCTAAATACACCATCTGCTCGAAGGTTGGGGTACAGATTACGGTTGAGGAAAAGAAAAAGATGTCTCGAATAGAGTAGAATTGTTGAAAAAATCAATGAGGGGACTACTATTATGACTTCAGTAACTTTACCATAAGAGAAATTAAACATGTATTTTTTACATATATTTTTATACTCATTTATATAATCTGTCCCTCTCCCTACCCATCACTGAACTTAAAAACAAAAAAGTAAAACAGCATAATTCTTTTTTTTTTTTTTTTTTAAACCCTTACCTTCCATCTTTGGCTCCAAGGCAAAAGAGTGGTAAGGGTAGGCAATGGGGGTCAAGTGACTTGCCCAGGGTCACACAGCTGGGAAGTGTCTGAGGCCAGATTTGAATCCAGGACCTCCTGTCTCTAGGCCTGGCTGCCCCTAGTGTAATTCATTTAGATGGCCTATGCAATGCTTGAATCTGGGCATACCTCAAAACGTTCTCTCTGCATTTTAAGTTCATCATTGCTCTGGCAAGACACGAGGGAAATGCTTCATCTTTAGTCTTCTGGACTTGTGGTTCACCACTGCAGTGCCCAGTTTTAGTCTTCCAAAGCTATTTTTCTCTACACTGTTATTATTGAATTTTTTCCTCCTCTCCCATTCATTCTGCACTAGTTCATAAAGGTCTTCTCAGTTTGCTCTTAAATTGTCTATTTGGTTACTTCTTGCGACATTATAATATTCTGTTACATTCTGTTTAAGCTCTTATTTCCCCACTTTTTGCTACATTTTTGTACATTGAGGCCCATTTCTTCTTTCTTTCATCTTTTTGGAGTATGAGCCTGGCAGTAGTACTGCTGGGCGCAGATAGTAACTCGATCTTAGTTCCAAGTTGCTTTTCAGAATGGCGGAACCCATTCACAGCACCAACACTACGCGAGTGTGACAAACCGTTCAAACAGTAAATCACGGCTGTGGGGGCGAAGACCGAGGACAACGACGAAGCTCAGAGTGGGAAGAAGTGGAACAGAGTCATAGTAAGCACAGAGAGCAGTGGGAGAGGGAGCGAGAGCGACCGGAGGCTTTGAGAACATGAGACGATCATTTGTGGCTAGGAGAAGTGCCTGAAAAGGAGGAAAAGACACCCCAAGGCGAGTTGTTCCTGGAGATTCACTTTGAATATTATAAGGATAAAAAATAATAAAGGCTGGTATAAATATATAAATTAGTAATTTAATTAAAGCCATGCTGATAGTCATTAGACCACGCGCTTGTAAGAATTCAAAACTGCCGCCCTCGCCATTATTGTCTCCCGTCTCTTCCTGAGTCTGCTGGCCCAGAGGCCACTCCCCCAACCCAGGAGATTTAAACTGTTCTGTGTGGAGACGTAGGCGTCCCCACGCCCAAAGAACCGGAAACGGAAACCCATTGGACCACGGGAAATGTAGTTTGATAATTTCCCCGTGTCCATAGAAAATATATATATACTTTTAGATGGCATCTCCCAAATTTCACTTTTACAATATCTAATTTCCTGAGGAAGCCGGGGCCAAGGGAAGCCATCCCCAGAGTCAGGAGGCTGGAGAGGCTCAGAGGGAGGCAAAGATCTCCAAGCAAAGGTCAATGAGGGGAAGTGAAACGCTGCAGAAGCTGTGCTGTTGGGCTCTATGGAATCTGCTCCAGTCACCAATGAAGGCAGCTACCAGAGACATCTTGGCCTGGATTTTCCACTACGGCCGGGGGTGGGGGAATGCCCTGATCATGTAAGGAAATTTGTTGAAAAGACCCAGTGGAATGGGCTTGGCCATAGAGCAGCGATTCCCAAAGTGGGTGCCACTGCCCTCTGGTGGGTGCTGCAGCGATCCAGGGGCGGTGATAGCCACAGGCGCACTTATCTTTCCTATTAATTGCTATTAAAATTTAAAATTAATTAATTTCCAGAGGGCTAAGTAATATTTTTTCTGGAAAGGGGGTGGTCGGCCAAAAAAGTTTGGGAGCCACTGCTAGAGAGACAAGAAGGTGGCTAGAATACAAGGGAGGATTCGCGAAAGGAGGACGGCTTCGGGATGTCCCCTCTGCAACACTAAAGGCCTTTTAGGCTCAATACTCCCCAGTGTGGGAGCGCACGCTTACACCAGCTATCTTCTCCAGCTGGGTGGTGGCCTTCAGGATTCTGAAAGGGTTCCAGCCTCCTTGAATGAGGCACAGACTCAAACGAAAGGCCTCCTTGGGCCCACTTCTTCGTCTCTAGATCTAGGGTACCTTCCAACTTCCATTCCGTGATCCAACGTGTTGCTTGAGCTTTCAAGCCTTCTAACCATGCATCAATCTGTGAGAGGCCTCTCTGCCGCCCCGGGATAGTATTCGAGTGCAATGGGCAGGGCTGCCACTGGCAGCAGTCCTTTCTCAAACAGGCAGGTACAACTGGCTACATTTTGATTTTTAATGTGTGGTTTATCAATGTGAAATAGGATCTGCTATCACTGTGGTTAAAAGAAATTCTTGTGCACAATGGTAGCTCAGAGGGGGTAGTGTAGTGATTTTATTGGCTGGACCATATTAAAAGATGTGTTATGGATTAAAACACTTTTCAATGAAGAAGCCATAAAAAGAAAAAAAATTATGCAACAAATTTTATTCAGCATAATCAGTCCCAACACTCAGCACAAAAAGTTTACAGAGAATAGAAAGTGCATTATTAATAAAAGCCAGTCTTTTTACTAAAAGAAAACAGAAAATATATTATTGATTCAAAATATCTTATACTTGAGTGATACTGCAATAACTTATTCTGGGCACCTACAGACAGAAGAGAAGAGAAGACAAGACTTGTCATACGGAGAGCTCATTCCCCAGCTGTTATCTGGGAAATCAGTAGAGATCACTGAGGCCTGCAGTCTTTCTTGCTTTCTGCATTAATGCCCTTAGCTGAAATTGTTTCCGGGATAGAAGTCGAACATGCTGTGGGGAAAAAAAAAGTTTCTGGGGTAAGATCTAAACCCAAACAGTTACCAAGCACCAAGTGAAGAGGCTCTCTGGCGGCCACTCACACTACAACCCTCCCACAGAAACAGTCCATCATCTCAAAGGCAAGATGATCTCAGGCCGCCGGGTGCAGACCTGTCATGGTTGAGGTAAAATTTGAAACAAGACCCAGAGGAAATCTGTGTAGAAAGCCTGGGACCAAATGGCACCAGCTCTAGCTTCTCCCGGGTCCCTACAACTCATCTTTCACTCTCAAGAGTGGCACTTTGTGGAGGATCTCTGATTTTACTACATGTGACGGACGCTGGGGTCAAAGAATAGGGGCTGCTATGAATTTGGGAAGACCAGGGAGATGGGGGGTAGAGTTGGTGGTCTTGTGTTCTCCACCAACCCTGGATCCCAAGACAGAAAACACGAATCTGACTAATCCTCTAAAGATTATAGAATTTAGAGCTGTAAGGGATCTAGAGGTGATCAGGTTCTGCCCTCCACTTTTACAGAGGAAGAAAGGGAGGTCCAGGGAGATTATTTTCCCACAGTGGTAAAAGTGACCTCCAACGTCAAAGAAAGGTCTGAGGTCCTGACTAGGGCAAGTCACTCTTCAGTGAGGATACTGGCATGGTGCTCAGGCACTTTTCTATGTGCATGTCATTATAGACTTTGTAAAAAAATATTTTCATTCAAATCTGTGATTTCATCCCTGTGAACTGGGACCATGAACGCTAAAAGTAGTGAAGGTCCAACCAAGAGGATGTGTATCAAGAGGTGGAGTCTGAACCCAGGCCTTTCTGACTTTCTATCCATTCCACCTGCTTAAAGTACTGTCAAACATAATGAGGATGTTATGATTATTCGACTCTCTAAACCTTAGTAGATTCATCTGTAAAATGGGAGCTAGGTCAGATGTTTCTAAGGTTCCTTTTCAGTGCTAAATAGCTAGGAGTCAAACTCTTCGGTTTTAGTGCTCGTTAATCAAGATAAGGCTTACCTTCAGAAAGACATCTAGGTCTATTACTCCCCTTCTTAAGGCTTCCCCCAGGTAAAAGATGGTATCCTCAATTGCATTTTCCTCTGCATACAAGTTCAGGATCTGTCTGTAGAGTGGGGCTGTGGGAATGATAACTTCATCAATGTCATTGTTTTCAGATTGATTTTCCATTTTCTCCAAAGCAGAACTGAGTTCTTCATCCTTCTTTTTCAGTAATTCAATGTTTTTATCAACTTCAGCCTGAAAATAAGATGAGTCCAAATGTGACAATTACATACTATGTATGTATTTAATGAATTTAACTTTTTATGAAGGATTACAACGTTAAGAGTCTCCTCCTTCAAACCAAGAAACTTTGCCATGGGCTTTAATTCTCACATAATTACCTATTATTAGAAAAAAGTACCACAGAGAAACATAGGAATAGTAAACCAGGTGATGCTTAGTGAATATACAATAGTTCTTGTCTCATGTCATATAATTGGCAGCTACTTTTACAGGAGAAAATGACAAATAGATATAACTTTTTTGATCCTAAAAAGAAGAAATGCCTACTCCCTGAATGTGTACATCCCTATTCCTCTTGGACAACAAGCAGGAGTGATCAGTGAGCTGGGGAAAACTCCTCTTTGGAGATTAGACTTGATTTTCTTTTACTTTTTCCAGCTCTGACTACAAACCCAGTCTAACTCTGAGCCTGCAAACAACAAGAACTTTTGAAAAACCTAAAGGCTATCAAAACTCTACACATAGGAAGAGGCCACAGCGGCAGCAAGGAAGGGTGGGCTCATGAAATCTCAGTGGGAAGAGATTTCTAAAAGTCACTTATTAATAGCCAAACCCAGATAAAGAGTTCACTCTACAACATGCCTGACAAATGACCCTTGATGCAAGACTTCAACTGAAGGAAAGCCCATTACCTCCTCAAATAGTCATTTCTTTTTTGGGATAACTTTAACTCTTACTGTCACCCTTTCCCTAAACTTGGCCTCTGAAAATTCTACCAATTGCTCCTAATTCTGCTGTAAGGGACAAAGCAGAACAAAATTCCATGTGTCTGTCTTCAAATACTTGAATATACCTATGAAATCATCGCCTACATTCCTTTCAGACAAAACATCCCTCACTTCTCAAGCTAGTTCTCTTTGCATGCAAGACTGCTTTTTGCTGGTTCTCCTAAGTGTCTGACCACTCCTTTGCCCGATCTTCATGTAGGTCAAGCTTATGAACGATGGGATTTACACCAAGGCACAGTCTGGAGCCCTCCTCTATCATTCCTTGTCAGTGGCTCTCATTATTGGCTGGTCCAAAGGGTTCACACTAAATAGCCCCCTAAGTAGTAAATCAGCTGCCCAATTATGTCACAAGTATGACTTCTGTGATGAGCATGTGAGTATCTGAAGCATATTGTTTCTGTGGTAATCTGAACCCATCGAATTCTGGATACTTCTAAATGCAACGTGTTCTTGTAGGTTCTCAGACTGGAATCAACTTGATTCCAAACCCATTACAAGGGTCAGACATCCAAGCACAAACCGATTACCACACTTGCATTCTGTATAGTGCAACAGTATAGTGCTTTCCTATCTGTTTATCTATAATTAGATCTCATCAGCTATGTGATCAGGATATTACAAACATTTGCAATTTTAAAAAAATCCTTACCTTCCATCTTGGAATTAATACTGAGTATCATCTCTAGGGCAGAAGAGTGGTGAGGATTACCATAATTGGGGCTAAGTGACTTGTCCAGGGAGACACACCTAGGAAGCGTCAGAGGTCGTCTCAGCTCACAAGACCCAATTTCAACAGACAACCAACCAGCTGGCCTTTCACCAACAACAACTGAGAAGAAACTTTTAGATACAGAGGCCAGATTTGAACCTAAGTCTTTCCTGTCTTTAGACCTCCACTGAACCACCCAGCTGCCTCATAATATTTGCATTCTTGCAAAATAAAATGTCAGGCTGCTTGAAAATCAGGCTTTTGTTGGGCAGGTGCAGCGGTTCCCAAACTTTTTTGGCCAACTGCCCTCTTTCCAGAAAAAAATACTACGTAGTCCCCTGGAAATTAATTTAAAAAAAATTTTAATAGCAATTCATAGGAAAGATAAATGCATCTGTGGCCATCACTATCCCCCTGGGTCACTACAGCACCGCCCCCACAGGGGGTGGTAGCGTCCACTTTGGGAATCACTGGACAGGTGTATCATAAGCCTTCTTGAAACCCTCACAGACCATCGCAAACATTCTGTAGAAACATACTTACATCACCTCTTGTGGCAATAGGAGCGCTGTTTACCCCATTCACACTTGGTGGATTTTCAAATAAACAGTTTGGCAATCCTGGCCAGTGGTTTTTATGCTAAGACTGTAGCTGGTGTTTTAAGTGATGGAAGCAAAGAAAGTCATGTCTGAAGAGATTTATCAACAGAGGAAAAGGCCCTAGCATTAAAAAAGGTTTGGGAAGATTCCTGTAGAAGATATAATGTTAGTTAGTACTTAAAGGAATCCAGGGAGGGCCGTAGCCCAAGTGGAGGAGGAACATTCCAGATAAGGATCATAAGAGAAAATGCCTGAATCCTTGTACATGGAACAGCCAGAAGCTAGTGGCACTACTTGAAAGAGTATGTGTTGGGGCAACTGGGTGGCTCAGTGTATTGAGAGGGGTGGCCTGGAGAGGGGAAGTCCTGGGTTCAAATCTGACCTTAGATACTTCCTAGCTGTATAACCCTGGGCAAGTCACTTGACCCCCATTGCCTAGCCTTACCACTCTTCTGCCTTGGAGCCAATACACAGTATTGATTCTAAGACTGATGACAAGGGTTAAAAAAAAAAAAAAAAGATGATGTGTTGAGGAATATGACATGACAACTGGAAAGACAGGAGGTGCCTGGGTTTCGGAGGGCTTTTAAACAGCACACAGCATTTTGTTATTTGTTCCTGGAAAAGTTGGAGAGGGTGTGGGTACATGTTTGATGTTTGACCTGCACTTTAGGCAGATCACTTGGCGGCTGAATGGAGGACCAGGCCAGTCCACCAGCAGACTATTGCAATAATTCAGGTAAGAGTGAGGTGATAAGGGCCGGGACCAGAGTATGGGCAGGGTGAGAGGAGAAGGGGGCATATGTGAAATTGACAGGCCTTGGCAACAGCTTTTGGGGGGGGGGGTGTGTGTGGCAGTGACGCACTTGTGCAACAGGGAGACTCCCTGGCAATGGAGTTTGTTGTTGCCCACTACAGTAATCAGGGCAGGGGATGTAAGAGGGAAAGATAAAAGCTTTTTGGGATATATATAATGAGTTTAAAATATCTACTTTCAACAAAAAACACTTCTTATTAATCCCAATCTATACTTTAATATTACTTTTCCTTTGCTCAAGATTCCTATATGTGTTCCCTCGAATCATACTAGGGTAGATAGATTTCCAAGGACTGAGGTTTGGGGGTAGAATTAGAATATGCTAAATTAATAAAAAACAGTTTCTAGAAGATTTGTGTCTAAATGTATTACAGTACTATTTTTCTTCAAAATATATTTCTAGTCTTTTTTTTTTAAGTCCTAGGAATAACTCTTTCTCCTCTCTAATAATAACTCTAAAAGAAGGGCAAGGACTAGGCAAGTTTTAAGTGACTTGCCCACACAAAAAAAATTTGAACCCAGGTTCTCCCAACTCCAGGCTCAGTGCTCTATCCACTGTGCTACCTAGCTGTCCCTTTCTCTTGTCTTCTTACATTTTACTCATCTTTATGCATTTAATGCTTCAATCACACTGATCTTATATTCCTCATCCAAGCTTAAAAAATTCCTTTTTTTTTTTTTTCAAACTGGCTTTCTCTTCCATGACTGGAATGCTCTCTTCACCTCTGCCTACTGGCTTCCCTGGCTCCCTTCAATACTGCATTCAAGTATCAGTTCCTACACTCACACCCTACACCCCTAGCCAAGCGTCTTCCTTTAGAAACAACCTTCTATATCCTCAGCAAACTCTTTTATGTACATAATTGTTTGCATGTTGTCTCACCCAGCAGACTGTGAGTTTTTAGGTATTATATGAAATGTAAACTAAAGTTCTTTTTCTTTAGTGACAGCTATGTGATTTCAGAGCAGTATTCTTACTGAAAATAGTCTGATCTGGAGGAAATACAAATCCTATTCTGCAGGTAAAGAACATTCTGCCTTTTTTTTTTAGGCAATGGGGGTCAAGTGACTTGCCCAGGGTCACACAGTGGCAAGTGTCTGAGGCCAGATTTGAACCTAGGACCTCCCATCTCTAGGCCCGGCTCTCAATCCACTGAACTACCCAGCTGCCCCAACATTCTGCTTTTTGAAAATACACAATATATACCCTGAATTTCTCCCAGAACAATCTGGTAGTGGTACCAAGAAATATGACCTTTGCACTCTTGTTCAGAAGCTGGTAAAGAGATCTTCATTCACTCTATATAGAATGAGTAAATATACAATGGTTATAACTAGGGTTCTTTCTAGTTGTGTAATTAGAGTGTTTCAAACTAAGATAACAGAATAGTTATTTATGACATGCAGCTCTTGAGCTGGGTCCAATTTGAGTCACTGGGCAAGCCACTACTTAAAGTATCCAGAATTCTCTAAGCCAGAAGAGTCAGATAAAGATAATTTAGTCTCTGACTGGAAATAGTGAAGATGTCTACCTATATATGGCATATGTTCCACTAAAATTCACATCATAAGAAGTAGGAGTGACCTTGAGTAAGATCTCAGGTTATGTCTATCCAGTAGAAGCTCTGGAGCAAGTCCTTTGCAAGCTGGTAAAGGTTTACCCACTGTTTCCTTGCAATGAGTCTCTAAAACTTAGTGTTTCTGTGATCTACATTGGTGGAAAGAATCCCCTCACAACAAAATCATAGGTCCTTGAAGTACTGAAGCAAATGATGACATATTAGACAAGGCAATGGTAGGGGGATGGTTTGAACAGGTGGAAGGAAGGGATAAAAGACAAGTCTAGAAAGGTAAAATTGTGCCATAGTATGACAGAGTTTTGAACTTTCCTTTGCCTGATACAAGAAGTTACAGAAGGATTCTATGCAGGAGAATAGCGTGGCTAGTTAGTTTACACATAAAGATCAGACCGGTGGGGAGGTGGCAAACATCTGAAGGAGACAGAACAGAGGCAGGAAATCTTCTGAAAGATAACTGCAAGAGTTCCATTGAGTAGACTTGGAGAGTGATGGCTGTGAGAAGGATTGTTAGAGGAAAAGCATTTTATAAACTTTGAGATATTTTAGAAATATGGATGATATGTTGTGGTGATAGAACTAATGGAATTTAACAACTGATTGGGTACAAATGGGAAAGAAGGAAGACAAAGATATCAAGGTTCAAGAAACATGGGCCTAACTGGGTTAGCAGTGATGATATGAATAATTATAGAAGAACAAATCTAAAAGAATAAAAACTTTGTTTTAGGACTGCTGATTCTGAGATATTGATGGTATATCTAAGTGGAGGTGTCTTATGGACACTGAACTTGGGGAAAAAAGATCATGACAGGAAATTGACAGTCATTTCTATAGCACAACAGAAGAGGTGGGTAGTTTTAGAGTGGGACCTTGCCAGGGGTTGGGTTGAGGAGGATGGAAATAAAGGCAAAGGTAGTAGGAGACAGAACAGCGAGGGGTTCAAAATCATTAGGATGGGAGTTTGGTAATACCTGAGGAATAAAATCATCTACGTTATTTATATTAACATCCTTAGGTATAGAATTTGCTTAAAGCATTGGGCAGCATCATACAAACTAAGTCCACTGACTTCAAAATGAGTGTTATTTTTACTATATCATGCTGAGATGAACATATGGCTAAGGGCAAGAATTCCCTAAAATCTCCTTGTATTCTTTTAAAAAATCCAGTCTCTCTCAAAACACTCATTGCATTATCTTTGGTAAGTCACTAAAATCTTAACTATTTAATGAGCTACTTACCACTTCCTGATCCAAGCGGGTTACCATCTCTTCCAGTTTCTGGTGACCTTTTTTTAGGTCCTCCTCTGTACGTTTTAAGGCATTGAGCTCTGCATGGGCACGATCTATTTCCTCTTTCATTCGCCATCTCAATTTGTCACTGACTGCTGAAATGAGAGATGCTCGGATAGTATCTTCACTGATTGTGCCATCCCTGCTGGGACCTGTAGGATAAATGAAAACACTATTTGCTTATTCCCTCACACCATCTACTCCTTTCTTAGGAACCATTCAGGGCAGAATATGAACATCTCAGCACTTTGAAGAGAGAAAAAGAAAAAATAAAACAATTCAAGGAAAATGTTACATTTCTTTGGAAAACAATGTAAAAATTTTAAATGATAGACGAACACCAGTAGTTCTAAAACACCTACACTAAACACCATGGTTTGTTACTGGCAGTAATAATATAACAACACTTAATATGAACACCAGTGTGGCTTCCCCCACTTGCCCCCTGCCAAATAAGTAGTTACTCATTTCTTTAAGAAGGTAGAAGGGATGTAGCAGTTGTCTCACCAACTTCACACATTTCAATAAAAGGTAGATTTTAAGCCAAGAAACTTGGAAACTGAATAACCCAACCCAGACATATCTGCATATTTAATTATGAACTACAGATCACATCTGATAGAGGCCAGAACGCCAAAAAAAAGGAAAAATACATAAAAGTTCCAAGGGTCCTTTAACCCTAGCCTAGTTTATGTGGCTACAAAGTACCCGACCTTCTTTTTCTCTAAGGCTACCTTGATCTTTACTGAACAACACATAAATACAAGAATAGCTGAACAAAAGAGAATGACATCCAAGAATCCAAGAGAAGCTGGTAAATTTGTTTATTTCCAATCTGAATCTTCAGAGTTCTGTCCATTATGCCCTTTTTAATAGAGATTTCCTTACATATCTTGGATCAATAAAACACTTAAAAATTTTAACTCCCAGAACATTTCCCCCAATAGAGTCTCTCTCCTTTGAAACAAGTTTTTTATAAGTAAAAATATTCAACTGTCTTCAATGAGTCAAGCCAGTATTGTAAAACTTGGCTTTTAAGTAACATTCTGATTCATCAAGTTTGTTATATTACATATGGAAAAATAAAAGGCTGCTACCCACACATGAATATTCCTTAGAAGACTAATATGAAACATAATCACTTTGATTAAAGAAGTTTTTATCACCTATATGTATGTGATGTGTGTATATACATATACACACACATACATATACATATATGTATACGTATATATATGTATATATACATACATATATATATATATATATATATATGGTTCGATTTTACTTACTGGGCAGATGCCCAATTTGGTTCAAATTACAAAAATTTACTCAAATGGTCACTATCCATACCCCCCATCAAGTATAAAATTTCCAAGGATCAGTTTATATCTTCTCTAAGAAGAGAATAAAGTCATCCAAAGTAATTCGAGCCAACTCCATCCATGTTCCTTTTATTGACCCCACTTTGATCATAAGATCCTGGTTTTGTCATCATTCTCTCAGGTCTGCGGCTCAACCATTGTCAAGTCACTGTCACAAAGAAGCCGGTTCTTACCCAGGCTGCCAGGTTCTCCTGCACTTTGTAAAAATGATGATGAATTTTTGTTTCACATGTACCATGGGCAGAAAGAAGCATTTAGAGTCTTGTTTCCTGGCTCATTCTCTGAAGATGCTGGCTCCTCGTTTCACATTTTTCTCCACAATAAGAAATATTTTTCTGAAAATGCATTTGTTCTTGGTTCCTGAGCTCTGGATTTTCACTTTCCTGCTCTAGCAGCTAAAATCTCCCTAAGGGCAGAAAGAATTTACACGTGGTCCGAGTTTTCCCGTAGTTTGCTCTTATTTCAACCATATTTCTGCTTACAAATAGTAAAACCAACATTGCCAACACTAGAACTGTCAGGGTTCATTACTTCTACCCCTAAAGGAGTCACACTCTGGGGAAAGCCAGAACTGTAGCCATACCATGTGGTTTACACAGCTGGTTAATACCTCTTCTTGATGATTATCCTGTATAAATGTTACAGCATCAAATTTTCACATACATATAAAGTAGATTCATGTTAGGCATTTCCAAAATATCTTAATCAACTTTTTACAACCTGTAATTTTCTAGACATCTTGTACCTGGAAATTAAAAAAGAATTTTTAATAGAGGGTATCTAAATCTCCACAATTACAGCTCTTTAAATACTGTATCCTTCTTGTTCTTAGTTCAATGGGTCTCCCTCAATACCCCAGTTTCCAGGATGTCTAATTTTATTATCAAGTCACTGGTCCATATCAGATACGGTTTTATCCTAAATGTTTAGGTCTTATCTTCCCTTTCAACAACTATTCTCACTCCTCTTAAAAACAAAGGGTGTTCATACTTTGAACTTTACTGACCCTAACTGTATTCTTTCTCTTGCTGAATACCTACTTCACATTCTATTTAATGCCTACACTCACCACCCTTTCTGAAGCTGTTTACCATCAAACACCTAGTTCCTAGTTATGTCCATCTAATCTAGCCACCTAACAGTTCCAAATGTGTACACTTCTTTTGCTATGGAGGAAAAAGAATTCCTCAGAGTAGCTTTGATGCCATCACACTACTAATTGGTTCACTTGTCCACAACTCACATTCTTTAGCATCATTAATTCTTTCCTTAAATTTCTCTAGATTATTCATCCTTCCTTCCTTAAAATTCATTTGCCTGCGCTACTCCCCATCTTGAATCATCCCCCTGCAGAACCACCATGAACAACTTCTGCCCTACCTCCATCACTCAGACCCAATTCTCTAATTCTCTGTCCTCATAGATACCATGTAAAATAGGCACCTCCTTTCACTAGAACCCTGAATGCTTTCCTATTTCATTCCCAGTCATAACAAAACTAGGGCTCAGGCCCTTTGAGTTCTAATTTTTTGGGTCATCATACAAATCTAGGAATGTGCCTTTTAATCTTCTGACTCCATTTTTGCTTTCTTGCTGTTGTGGAAAGCCTTACTTCTTCCAAAAATTTCAAGGCATTCTCTAAAAGAAGATGTTATCATGTCCAGCTGTGAGACCAAAGTCATCTAGTACATGTCTCTCATTTTACAGATAAGGAAACCAAGACCCAAGGAAGTTGAGTCACTTGTGAAGACTGTACATGTCCATCAATGCCTTACATGGAATTCAAAAACAATGGTTCTGATACTTAATCTGGTATCCTCTGCATCATATACCCATGTCCACCCACCAAACTTACCTGCACCCACCCACCCACCTTCAAACTTAGCAGCTTCTATCTTCAATTTACAACACTGAAATGGTTCTTTATCCACAACACCCTATTCTAGTGCCACTGCCTCGACCTTGTTGATCTCTTCCAAATATGAAATTACATCTCTTACAATCTATGTGTAACTCACAGCCTTTTAACAATCCAACTCTTCTGATTAAGGGCTCTCTCTGAATGACTCCCCAGTCAGCTTTTTCCTATCACCCTTGTGCTTCTTGCTATATTCAATTTTACTTTTCCATCAGCAAGTCTTTGTCAAAGACCAATTCTACCTACCCAGAAAATCCAAATCCCGTAACCACCTCAAGCTTTCTCTGATTAACCATACAAAGAAATCAACAGAGCTGTAAGACTTCATAGAGGCCTAGTACAATTCATACTAGACCAAGAATCCCTTTCTCTGCAATGTACAAGTAGTTAACCAGCCTTTGTCTTAGTTAAGACCAAGCCAAATAGAATTCACTATCTCCCAAGGAAGTCCAATCTATTCTAATTTTTAGCAAGTTTTTCTTTTTATCAAGTCAATCTGCCTTGCCTGCAATTTCTATCCATTGTTCCTACTTCTGGAGTCTAAGAGACTATCAGAACAAGTTTAATCCCTTATTTTGTATGAAACCTCTTAAAAATAGTCATGGGGGCCCCACAAATATACTCTTCTCCAGTATGAAAAAGTCCAGAAGGTAGAGGGTAAAGATATGATAACCACTTTCAACATCTGATACACCAACCCCAAAAAAACAAAACAACAACAACAAAAAAAACCCTATTCTTCACATTCATCTCACTTTATTCATTCTCTGTTTTGGCAGTCCACATTGCTATCCATTTATAGCTGATATTTATTAGAAGAATTCTGGAAGTCAAGAAGGTACAGTTACAGTAATCTTAAGGTGTTTCAAGATCCCAGATGTACTTCTATAGCACCCTCCTCTTTCTTCAAATGTCTGCCGGACGAGTTCCTGCATGTATCACATGTCCAAAAGAGAATTTATCATTTTTCTTCTTAAACTTGACCTCTGAAAACCTTTCCATATTTTTGAGGGGAGAAATGTTTTCCCAAGTCCCTTACCTTCATCATCTTGGAGTTTTTCAGATTCTCAATCTTCCTTCAGGCTCACCTCAACTTAAAATGTTTCCTCTTTCCTTTCTCTTTATTATGCTTTGTCATATTCACTGCTCCCTCCCCCTCTGCTCTCCCGAGCAGAATTAGTTCCTTGTAAGAGAGTTTTGTATCCTTCCCTAGGGCCAACAGTCCCAATTCTTTGAACATAGTAGGTACTTAAATACATACAAACAAAAATACATATTTATAAATATACATATAATATAAAGCATGAAAAAGCACACAAAGGTGAAGTATTTTTGAGCAGAGGATAAGGAATTCAATTACATAACATTTTACTACATATTAGTCCAACCATTTGAAACACTGAATGACATTCTAGCAGAAGGCAGTATAACAACAGGGAGGAAAAGGCCTAACTACATCTGGAGAAAGGGTGTGAGATCTGACCTTCAATATAGCTCAGTTACGTCTCCTTTCATCCTAGTGCTAAACCTATCAATTTTTGAGTTTGGAATCTTTGAAAATTTTAATTGAAGAGCTATTAATTTTTCAGTGGATAACTATAAGATTAGTTAGGTCAAAATGTGCTAAAGGAGCAATAGTACCTTCATTCACTTGGGTGACCAAGAGCACCATTAGGGTGATCAAGTCTTTTAATAATCTTCAGAACCTATTGTGTCATTCTAGTGTTTCTGGTTCCACCCTGATATCTTCTGTTTAAGTAGATTTTAAAATTGTTCTACTTAAATAAAACTTTACTTTTCTTAATTTTAAAAATCCCCCTGAATTGAACCTTTCATTTGTTATTCTAAAAAACAAAAAAAACACACACACCTCTCTATTTTCTCTATGAAGTTGTTTTTCTCTACCAAAAAAAAGTACTCTATAAAAAATTTTAGTTCCTTACCACCTCCATATTTTTCTTTAATTTTAAAAAATGAGTCAGTGGTCCTAAATAGAAAAATATGGTTTTAGTTCCTGCTTCAAGGCATTATAGTGAGACAATACTAGTAAGCAAAAATTTTTCTACCTTCTAGCTACTGCCTAATCTTTAATTATTTGGACTAAACTTCTAAATAAAATAGTTTATTTCCAAAGTTTCACTTCCAGAACCCCTACTTTTTTCTGAAATCTTTGCAATCAGACTTCTATCCCTATCACTCCAAAGAAATTGTCCTCTTTGCTTTTGGATTTTGTCTTTTGTTGCATCACCAGTACTAAGCATGTCTGACACAAAATAACACTTAATACTCTTAACTGACTTTACTATTTCCATCAGGAGTACCACCACTTACCCAGTCTTGTCATGCTCCTTAAAACTTGGTGTTATTTTTTACTATCCCCCCTCTCTCACCTTTCATATCCAATAAGCTGTTCCTCAAACTCAGCATGCCATCTCCCATCTCCGGGGCTTTGCACAACAGGCTGCCCCATGCTTGGAATGTCCTCCCTCCTCCTCGTTGCCTCTTAGAATCCTTAGCTGCCTTCAAGGCTCAGTTCAGGTGTCATCTCCTACTTGCAGACTTTCCTGATCTCTCCCCCACAGTTGTTATTGCTCCTTTCTCAAATTCCCTTGTTTTTACTATATGTGTACATGTTGTATTGTCGAAGCAGAATGTAAATTCCTTGGGGGGGTTGAAGCAGTTTCATTTTTGTCTTTGCATTCCCAGCACCTGGCACATAGAAGGTGCTTAGTAAGTATTTATTGAATTGAATCTCAATTTTCTTATGCCCTCCTCCCCCCAAAGTTATGACCTTTACTAATTTAGATATTGTACAGTACTTTGTCTAAATCTCTCATATACACACACCATGTATTATTTTAAAATAGTTATTTGTACATATCAAGAGTCCTCTAATGAGACTGTGAGCTCTTCAAAGGCAGTGACTCTTATTTTTCTTCTCCCCAGTGCTTCACAGAATGCTCTGCATTCTGTAGATCCTTAACAAATGAACTGAATAGAGTTGGAAAGTGAATAATGGTACATGAGCAGAAACCTGGTTTTTTCTCAAATTTATACTCTGAAGGACCATCATTTTGAAATAAGTCAGACTGAAAATGGTGTACTTAAACTCTATCAACATTTATATCTCAAAGCATTTTGTTCACAATAACCCTGTGGGGTAGCTATTTTTAAATATTTTTATACCCATTTATATAAATATATACACAGATACACAATATACATATAATATTATACCTGTTGCAAAGATTACTTTCCTAAAGTCACAAAACTATTAAATGTCATTGCCAGGATTTTAACTCAGAATTCTGACTCCAAGTCAACTGTTCTTTTCATGACACCTGCTTCTTTCCTTGTATATAGCTTCAAGACAAACCAGAGGGGTCTACTTTCACCAAATGTAAGATAGGTTCAACCTATCTAAAAATCAAATCTAATCCAATAATCTATAGGAGTCTTTGGGAAAAGAGAGGCTGGACAGTGAAATTATTTTTTTACTACTGCCTTTGACCCCAAGGAGCTTATCCTTAACCAAATCTCTTCTGTTATAATTTCATTATCAGGTACAAAATAGTATTTTGTTGGAAAGCTGAAATTGGGCTTAAGAGTTACCATATTAATTTCACATAATAAGATTAAAAGGTAATTAAAAATAAATGCAAAATATGAATGAACTGGAGGAAAAAAGCATACTACATATACCATAAAGTAGAATAAATATGCCAACTCATTTACGGACTTTACAATCGCACAATCTTGCCCTTTTATAGTTTTTTGATTACAAAATCCGTAACCTCTCCAAATAATTTATTAAAAATAATAACAAAATAAACAATTTTTGGTCATTAACTAAGGATATTTGCCTATGTATCACAGGTATAACCTAATAATTCACAGAGATCCCAAATATCTCTTCCTCAAGGGAAGATTTCCAATAATGGCAAAGTATTTTGACCAATGATGGGGGGGGGGGGCAAGGGGGGGGAAGAATGGGATTAATTGTTCTTAGAATGTCAGTTCTATAAATAGTAGCTATACAACAGAAGTAACTCCATATTTTATTATTTATTATAGCCCAAACTCACTTTACATACAACTTTCAAGAAATCTTAAAGTGAACATTTTATATTGTCATTTCCTTACTAACTTTCATCATAATTTCATGTTTAGGGCCTTGAGGTCTAATGTTAGTCTTCAGAATCCACTTGAAGGAACATTGTATCTTAAGCAACATGTAGTTCATTTGCATGGAATTCTTCCACAGAATATATGCAAGAAAAAATGCTTAAGAGATTAATTCACATGTTCTTTCTACATTCTTCAAAAGCAAATATTTATCAATCACATTAAAATGTCACATAATTCTCATTTCATTACAGTGTTTCAACTAAATCAAAGGAACTCAAAACCTGTTTATTATCATAAATTCAGATGCTAACAAGACTAAGTGAAAAATTTTCCACATAGAAATGTTCCATAAAATCCAAAGATATATATGTGAAAGCTATTAACATTATAATATTCAATGGATTAATCAATAAAGGATCATAAAGACTTATGAGTAAAATTCCTGTCTGTCAGAAAGGATATATGCTCCAACAACATTTTATCAATTTATAAACCCAGAGGTGTTAACCATATGGAACTTCTGCGTACAGTGGGAAAAGTACTGGATTTGGAATCAAAGCACTTAGGTTCCAAGAGTCTCTGTCACTTGTCTGTATGACCTTGGGTAAATGCTTTAAAAACTCAACTTCAGTTCCCTTCTCTAAAAAAAAAAAAAAAAAAGGTGGCTGGACTAGATCAGAAGTGCCAAACTCTGTCCCTCCTCCAGCAAAACTGTCCAACCAGATTAAAAAAAAAATGGAAATGTTCAACAAAACAGAAAAACATAGTACAAGGACAATGTTAATTTTTGGTTTTCTAAATCAATATGAGGCCAGGATCCTTTCTATTTGAGTTTGGCACCACTGGACTACATGACCTCTAAGGCTCCTTCTAACTTTAAATCTAAGATGCTATGAAAAACAAAAACAAGAACCCCCCCCCACCAAACCCTATAATTATGGAAAGATGTGATAATGATCTGGTATAGTTAAGAGGATTGTGAAATATTTAAAGATGATACACAAAGAATGAAGACTAATGGACAGATGAAAACTTGGAGGGAAATCTTCAGTAGAATGTTTCAGGAATTTGTTCTTGGTCATATTCTATCAATAAAGTACCAGAGCATATAATACACCAAAGATTTTAAGCTGGAAATGATCTTTTATGTCATCTAGTCCAGGTAAGGAAAAATGAGGCCCAAAGTGACAAAAATAATTTTCCCAGAGTCGCTCAGGTGAAATAGTAAATGGCAGAGCTAAGATCTCAATCTAGAATCTCTGTTTCCAAATCCAATATACTTTTCTTTGCATCCTCCCTACCTCTAAATTTTCATCGATGACATGAATGGAGATGACATATATGGCATGAAAATAAAATTTTCAGGCGATATGGTGATGAGGTACTTTTAAAAAAATCAATACTGAAAGATTTTAAAAATCGGGAACAAAAGCCCAAACATAAGAAGATGCAATTTAATAGAGATATGGGCAAATTCCTATTCTTAAAAGTTATTAAAAAAAAAGAAAAAGAAAAAAAGACTGAAGATATACATGTGTGGGAGACATAGCTAGACAATAGTTTATCTGAAAAGCCTGGGACTTCTAAAGAAGGAGTAGGATCCCCCTCACTAGTAATTTTTAAGCAAAG
Source organism: Gracilinanus agilis (assembly GCF_016433145.1). Classification (NCBI taxonomy): domain Eukaryota; kingdom Metazoa; phylum Chordata; class Mammalia; order Didelphimorphia; family Didelphidae; genus Gracilinanus; species Gracilinanus agilis. The sequence continues at coordinate 231,465,828 of NC_058135.1, read as the reverse complement.
GCTGAATAGATGACAAGGTGGATTTTAGAAGAGATTCTTACAAGTTAAACTCAGATAGCCCCTGAGGTCTCATCCAAATAAAATTCTGTGCTTCTTTGATTGGGTACTGTTTGTGGAACTCAGGTAAATAAGTAGGACACAGCAGCTAAAAACAGCCAATGCAATGGCTTACATGGCTATACAAAAGAAGAAAGTGGCAATAGGAAGTAATAATGCTGCTGTGTTCTGTCCTGGTCAATTCACATCTGGAGGATTGTGCCCAATCCTGAGTAGCGATTCAACCTGGAACATCTATGGAAGTATCTATCTGGTATGTAGGTACTGTTTTAAGGCAGGCAGATGGAATGGGAATTGTTTATAATAACCACTCACATTTATAGAGTACTTTTAAAAAATCCCTTACTTTCTGTCTTAGAATAGATACTATGTATTGGTTCCAAGGAAGAAAAGAGGTAAGGGCTAGGCAACTGGGGTTAAGTGACTTGCCCAGGGTCATAGAGCTAAGGTCAGATTTGAACTGAGGACCTCCCTGGTGCTCTTATCCACTGAGTCACCTACTTGCCCCTATAAAGCACTTTTTACAAAGTATTTCTCACGACAACTAAGAGAAGTTAACTGAGTTCATACAAGAGCACACAACTGATGTCAAAATTGGCATTGCAGGTTTCCTGACAACATGGTCAGATGACACACATTATTCTGGTCTTTGCTTGTATGAAAAGCTAAATCAAGGAAGAGAAACTGGATCTCTTTTAGTTGGCTACAAATGGAGGAAAACAAAGAGGAGGATTTCGGCTTAATATAAGAGTGATTTCTTACCAATCATAGCTACCACAATGTGTAATAAGTTCTCTAATCACAGGATATCTTGAAATAGAAATTATACAACCAATTAACAAGGATGCAGGGATGTGGTAGCTTCCTGCTTCCAGCCTGGGTTAGACTAGATGAAGTTCCTGCCTCTGCCCTACATGGAGATTCCATGATTTTATAACTCAGAATTTTAAATGTGGTTCTTTCTCCCTGGGAGAAGGCAAAGTAACACAAAACTTTTCTGACTCCACCACCATGCCCCAGGAGGCTTATTACTGAAATAACTTCATCATGCTGCAAGATCACATCAGTCTTGGTATTGTATCTCATCCTTATCCCCTGCCTCTGACTGGAGGGTGGGACCATGGACTCCAAACTTCCACTTAAGGAGAGCTCAGCTCAGGCATCTCTTAATTTCTTATGCGGACATACTGCTCTGGGACTTCTCTGAATGACTTCTCCACTGTACCCCCTTGTCAGGTACTCCACCCTGGCCCACACAACCACTGACATTCTCAAACTATTAATAAGAAATATATATAGGTTTTAGTTTTTGACCTGATATCCCTGTGCAAGCACTCTTACTCTATACTACAGACCAAGGCCAAGCAACTAAGAATGGTTTTTACATTTTTTAAATGTTTTATTGAATTTGAAAATGTAAAAATCCTTCTTGGCTTGCAATTGTACAAAAATAGGTGGCAGGTCAGATTTCACCCTTCTGATAGTTTCTCATTCCTTGTTTCAGATATATAAAAAGTTTTATTTCAAAATGTTCTGTGCTAACTTTTAAAAATCCACATGCAAATCCTGAAATTTTCCACTGCTTTGATGTAAACAAAATCCTACTTTACTGGCACCATGCTGATAACTCACATAACAATCCAAAACAAGAATCATCACTCCACTAACAGGAAACAGTTGAGGTAGCAGCCACTTGGCCCATCAAGGTCCTCTTTCACTAGAGATAGATGGATAAATCAAAACTAGATAAGTTTTATATGACATATAAAAATTATAAAAAAGCCACAAGACGTACAGATAAGCTCTCTAATATGCTCAAATAAAAACTATTGTTCAGAGAACATATAAAATAGAGAACCTGCCATTTAAGAAGATTATTCATAGAGATGCACAAGAAAAATAATCCAGTAAAACATTTCACTTTATTTAAAAGAAGACCCTTTAAAATGTGCCACTATGGACATAATGAGATTGACTTTAAGAAGAGTTGTGGCACAGTGCCACAGTCTTTGATCCTTCATGAAATAACTGACCTTTACCCCTGCAGGGTTTGGTTTCAGAAGTGACCTTCTGCTATTCCTTGTTAGTAATCATCAGAAAAACAAATTGTGTCAGATGACTGTAAGATACTAGGCTAGAACCAGAACTTCACTTAAAGATCAGGCTAGAATCTAAATCACTAAATCTGTTGACTACTACAGAATAGGCTACATGGAATTTTTATAATATCAAAGAAGACACAAATGTAGCAAGGGTAAGGGCTCATCACCACTCACCAGATACAATTTTCAATTCCTCTTATTCCCTCAATCCATATATTCAATTGGTTGCCAACCACTGTATAGATTACAATGTTGTAACATTCCTGGCATCTGGCCTAATCTGCCTGTTCTTGTGGCTAACTTCCTAATTTAGGTCCAAATCACCTTTTTCTACAATAGTTTCCTAATTGCTCTCCCTGCCATAAGTCCCTACTTTCTCATAAACGCTCTAAATAATACATTCCTCAGGGTTAGTCCGATCATGTCACTCTCCTGGGCAAACAAAACCAACAGATCCTTATTACTACCTCTAGGATCAAATACAAACTTTTATCAGGTATTTCAACAAAGCCCTTTACAATGTGGCTCCAACCTACCTTTCTAGTCTTATTACGTAATATTTCCCCTATTCTTGCAATCTGAGGCCTTCTCATTGTTCTTGACCCGTCATGCTCCATTATTTCCCATTTTTGTATCTTTGAATAGAAGGCTCAATTATGTTGCTTCCTCATCTCTGCCCTCTTTAGACTCTTTAGTCTCCATCATTTAGTTCCCTCCTACATGAAATCTATCCTAATGTCCTTTCCTTTTTTAGTAACCCCAAATGTCCTTAACATTTATTTACATGCATTTTTGTGTACATGTTTCAACTATAAAATGTAAGCTCTTGAGAGGCAAAGCCTATTTTATGTTTGTCTTTGTATCCCCAGCACCCAGGTCTAAGTAAATGCTTCTTGACTGAATGTATATATCTACTTATCTGTAACTATATCTGCTCCATGATGGTATTCACAGGCCCTCAGAATCACTTTTACCAGTAATTACCAATTAATAATTATCTACAATGACAGATTCTGTTGCTAAAAGAAAACTCTGCATCCATAAAATGATTGCCCCAAAGGAAATACGAAATAACTAAATAGCGGCTTCTGAATCCCTCATTTCTCCACAACAGAAGTCTATTGTCCCCTTCTCCCAGCAATACTCAAAAGGTCCACAACTTAGAAGTCTACAATCAGATCCTCCCAGCTGCCAGCACCCCCCCTTCTCCTCTAATCCATCAATGGATTGCCAAGCCAATGTATCTGAGGGTCTCCCTATATGCCCTTCCTGCCTCTGTTTTTGTACAGCTATGTCCCAGGCCAAGAATGCTTTCTCTTTTTTCCTTCTGCTTCTTGGAACCTCTGGATACCTTCAAGATTCTCAAGTGTGCCTGCTGCCTTCCATAAGAAGTTTCTCCTGATGTTCCTAACTGTTAATGTTCTCTCTGACCAAATTATTATTAATATTTTTTAACTAATCTGTATATATCTTATGAGCTCTTTGAAGGCAGCAACTATTTATCCTATGTCAAAACTTAATAGCAAGCTATGGAACCAAAAATAATCCTAAAAGAGCAAGTAATTATTGTTTGTTTAGAAACAAAGTTAAGCTCGCCTTATTTATATTTATTAAGGGAGGAAAAATGTCAAAGCTGTCTAGGCACTCTGGAATTAGAACAAAAATGATGTAAAAGCTGTCTAGGGACTCTGGAATTAGAACAAAAACCTTCTAAAGAGTGGCAAATTCAGATTCTTTATTGAAGAAAAGTGATAATTTATTGGACCCTATGAATACACAAAGATTATCCCTTCAAAGAAATAAAAGTATTGATTTTAGAGTGAATACTGTGCTGGAGCTATCCCCTTTTAAGGATTACAAATGAATCTTAGTCAAAGAAAAGTCAACAAGTTAACAACTCTGCAAATAAGGAACAACAGAGTCTATCCATCATAGGTGTAGATATGTTAGGCAAATGTGGCATAAAAAAAGTACTCCTTAATAGAAAAATGTAGATGTATATCCTAGTGAAGAAAATTATTAAGACACCAAAGTCAAAAAGGCTTATGAAAAATTTCAGATGACTTAACATGGTAAAAAGAAAACAATGAGCTTATAAAAGGCAAGCCTTCTCTAAAAGTCACACACCTAAGAAATGGCTCTTGTCACAGAAATAAATTTTTCTAGGAAATAAGAAATAACCTAATGATTCAGAAACAAATGTTTTTATTTAAGTAATGATAAAGAATAGAGAAAATCAAATTGTTCCTGACTACATTTTGTAATCAATTCTATTCTGTATTGCCACCAATATTTTGCTAGTTACATTTTTTTTAAGTTCAGAAGTTTAAAAATTCAGCTTTCCTATGACCAGTTTTCTTCTATAAAATTAGTTTAAAAGTTCAGTTGTTCTTTAAGTCACATTTAATGGAAAAGAAATGTCTTATCAACTGATGTGACCAGTTTGTGGAAGTCTGATATCTTCTATCAGTAGTTGTCCCTGCATACAATTAAAGAAAATATTTTATCTATATACCATTAACTGTTGTTGTAGGATGAGGGGAGATTCCAATCAATCAGCAATTTCTAAGTGATAGGATGACAGGAAGGGTTGTTGTTAGCCCTTCATTCCTGATATCTACCCAATGATATTTTCTATCTCCAATGACTAAGATGTTTTTGACTTTGTAAACAATCATACTGTTTTCATCATCTATGATGCTAGCTTTACCAATAAAATGATTGTGCTTGGAGCTTCGTGCCTCATCTACCTTAATTTCAATAATGACAGAACCAACATCCGAAGATTCCTCATTTTCTCCTTCATTGTTGAAAAAGAATATGAAAACAATGTAAAATTATAAGAAAGGCACTTTAAGCATTGATTATGCACTAGTCACTTTCATTTTGTAAAATTGGCATCTGTATTAAACTAAAGAGAAAGTGCTTATATACTTAGCCAACTCATCAGTATCTCCATCTCCACTCCCTTTTGAATCATTGACTCCCCCAGATTAGTAGAAAGTGCTACTTACCCTGATGATGAGGCAGGTATTCCCAAAGGAAGTCTGAAAGATTGTGGAGAAGCTGACAGACATACACACACACACAAGTGTGCACTAGTGTACCCCCGGGATGTGTGGGGTAGCAAATCCTGGAAGGACAGTTTCTGTAAGCCAAGCTCATTATATTCAAGAATTTTGGAGAAGGAAGAACAGCCATTTGACCAAAAAAACAAAAAAACAAGAAAACCTTGTAATGTTTACTAGCTCTTATCCTCTAAAGAAGGTAACAAAATAGGAAATTATTTCTATACATGTTCAGATTCTGTTTTCTCTTAAGTACTCAACACTAACATTTAAAGTCCTTTGTACCCTGAATATATTGCTAAATAAAAATTTGCATTTAACAGTGCAAAAATCAGTTTCTCAAATTCTTAAATTACCCAACTATACTTACTAGTTTACCTGCCTTTATAACTGACTTTATAAAGCTAATAGAAAATTACATGGTTACACTTCTCAAAATCTAGATATATTTAGAAAGTGTTTTCAAAATGGAGTTTCCCAAGTGTCCACTTCAATGGGCTAGAATGTCCATTTACAACCATCTTAACTGCAGAAGTCCAGAGGCCATGCCACCCCATAATATGTATATGTCAACAAACCACACAATAACCAAACGGTAAAGGCCACAGTTCTTAATTTTAGATAAGTTATACAAATTATGTCCAAACTTCATATAAATATGTCCAAATGTGGTACTATGTATGGACTATGCCAAAACACACGTCTCTGGAATGACCATTTTAAGTACAATGTGTGTCCAAAGTATCCTGTCAGATATTATACACGGTTGCCACCAACTGAATATTACAGTACTAAAAACTTCTTTCCTCGGATGATTACCAATGCTAAGATTCTCCAAAAGACTACTCGAAAAACTGAGCATAAACACAACTCTCTTTCAATGTCCTCGCTACATCCAGCAGAAACACTCCTGAAATCATACCGTAACTGTATTATAGGCCTGCTGTTACAATAGTCTGAAGTGTAAAAATAAGTACTAATTGTAGTCATCTACACAACCTTCTGAAATTGGACAAAATTTAAGGGTAACAATGATTCTAGTCTTTCAACTGAAGATGGGACCACAGAATTCCAAATTCTTTGATACTTGCCCACCACACTCATATACTAGACTTCCTGCATAACAAACTTTCCCTTCATAGGATCACAGAACTTACAGCTGGAGCTGGAAGTGTCTTTAAAGATTCTAACTGCCTTGTTTTACAGAATAAGGAAATGGAATCCCAGAGAGGCTAAGGGAATAACCCAAGGTCACAAAAATAGTATTTAGCAGAGTCAGGATTTGAACTCAGGTCTTCTGACCCCAAATCCAATGCTCTTTCCACTTTCTTATGTTGCCTCTCATTTTCTAGAGATTCTAGGTTAGAAGGTGGTCAAAAATAAAGTACAACTATGTTTAAATTATGTCCTCTTTTGCTCCATTATTAAGAAGGAACTGAAGGAACTTTGCATAGCAAAGTTTACACTTATCAATAATTATATTAGGGTAGCATTGTCCATAATGCTACTCCATCTCCTTAAGCTAAGATGGTAGTTTATTCATTTTCCACCAGTCACTAAATAGGAGCAAATTAACAAACAAAATACAACAAATTATTTTACAATAAAATCTAGACGATAGAAAGAGTTTTCAAGGGCTGTACTTTAAATTCTTTTAAAATTAGTTTTATTTTGTTTAAACCTTTTAGTACATTAAAAAATATACAATTCATTTCACAAGTATGATTTTGGTTAGCACAGCACTAAACGCTTGTGGCTAAAATTAAATGATTTTAATATAGTCAAAAAGTAAAATTTGATTTGGGCCCTAAAAATTTCCCTTGGAAAACATAAATCAAAATACTGAATATCAAGATCACTATGCAAGAAATCTTCAGTAGCGTAATGTAGTTTAAAAAAAATGTAGGCCTAATAACTAGAGAAATTACATATGTAATGTGTGTGACATACATGAAAAACATATCACTATGGGAGACATCAATGGTATGGGGTTAATCAAAAAAACAAAGGTGACTATCCAAGTACTATTGCCAGAGCTTAAATGCCATTATTGTTATACTGGTGAAGAATAAAACAAAACCCAGCCCCAAAGTACGCTAAAGTCATGTAAGAAACAGGGAGGATTATGCAACTGGAATAGAGTACAAATGGTAAAGAAACAAACTTTTTTTTTAGTGTTCAAGAGAAATTATAAAAAGTAGACACCATATATTTCAGGACACTCAAAACAGATTTCCAACACCAGGTAGTTATTTGTTAACGCAGGACATACCAAAAAGAATTGTATGTAAAAATATGAGTCCTAACCTATTTGACAGTATCTCTTAAAAATAAATTACAAGCATTACTTCATACACCAAAAAGAAATTTTTTAAAAAAATCATATCAAACAGGTCCTGTTAGAAAACACACTTTCCATTTGGGTACAGCATTACACTGTAACAAAGGAGAAATCAATGCTTTTTTGCCATTTTTGCCAAAAGCACCACTATCCCTTCAGGGAATTAAATCAGTCCAAAGAACTGTCCTTTAGATATGACGTAGCCATACTAGTCTCTCCAAGGGCAAAAGCTACCCTTGTTTTAGTGGGAATTCCTGCCGAGATGTCCAAACAACATTTTCCTACTTTGGGTCAGGTAACCAGGCCAGAAGTGCTCCATTTTAGCCTTTCTTCCCCTCCCTCCCCCCCACAAAAAATTTCCCTCAGTTAAATCAGAGTTTCCAAAACACTAAGCAAATCCAGGTTGAAGACATCGGTACCACTCTCTGATAAAAGGACACCATCTAGATGGAATAAACCTGGAGACGCTGGTACAAGGGTGTCGTGCTTGATAACACATCCTCCAATCGTCTTCATAAAGTTGCTCATTTCTAGATTGACCCTCTTCATACATTTATACATAACCTTCTGAGGTTTTTCTTGGTTCCATGCTTTTCGGGGCACAATGTTGGACCATACTATAATGACGTTCTTGAACATTTGCTTGATAAATCCTAAATCTTTCTTAATTCGGATCATAATATCCAACAATCTTATTGCTCCCAGATCATTGCCACCCAGGTGTATCACCAGCACATCAGGATCTGGCAGATGCCGCCGTGCATGAATCAAGGTGGGTATTAATTGATCCCACATCATGCCACTCTTTCCTAGCCAGTGGAGTTTGGCATCCTCCACTCGAATGCCCAGTTGTGGACCAAAGCTTCTCTTGAGTGCCCGTTTTTCTGCCCAGAAAACATACGAATGACCACAAATCCATACCTGCTTCTGCTTTCTTCTGGCATCTGCTATTAAGAGAACACAAACAAGTATTAATGTTTTCTCCTGAACTCAAATCTTTATAATGTGATCGTGGTCTAGCAGTGCTAAGTTTACAATTTTATTTTCTTCTATATTTTGGTAAAGCTGTATTCCCAATCCTTTTTATTTTTAAAGAATCCCATTTGTAAAAAAAATAATAAAAAATACATTACACAATCTGGAGAAGTATAAACTTAAAATTTTATTTACGTTTCATCCACAGGTATCAAGAAAAGTTTACCTTCCTTCAGGTGCCTTTTGCTGGTAAACAATGCCTGCACTGGATAGAAAATCTAAGGAAAGTAATCCAAGTTCCACATCCTTTATGGCTGATCTTCCAGTGGAATACATTTTTGGTAGTCACCTGCAAGGATGATGTCCTAAAACACACTTGGTCTTACAGTGTCTTTGGGGGGAAAAGATTAGGTCATAGATGGTTAAATTTCCCCATCCCCTAAAGAACAAAAAAATGTATTAAAGTGTTATTCCAACTGCCCAGTTAGGCTCATCACACCAAGCGTGATACTCTTTCCTTTACCAGATATCTGCATTCATGGCCCAGCCAACTCTTTTACTGTACAACAAAGTCAAGAGCTGGTACTATAACTGTGTGAATCAGACTTGTAGGATATTATTGCTCAGGCAATGTAATGGCTATTAAATAAAATGTTAGAAGTCACTTGGTCTTCTATGAATACTTTAAAAAAACCTCACCAAACAAGGTCATAGAATAAAACATCAACTCTGAGTCCAAAAAACTATTTCCATGACCAGTCCTTCTCATTTTTATCTTGGGTAACAGACTGCATTTCCTGCAGTTGTCTTAACAGCTCAATTTTAGGCAATAAAAAAGAAAAGGTCCTTTAGTGCAATACCAGTTAGATACTCAAGACCACCAGGTCTCATCAACAGTCACGGGCACCTCAGAAAAAGGTCCTTCAAAAATAGATATGCTCTCTGGCATCTTCAACCACACCATCTATATACACCATCAAACATGATATGTGTCAAGCTTCAACAAGAACTAAAAACAAGTATTTTCATGGAATCAAGCACATGTAGTAATGTTACTCACTATTTGTGAACGTTAATATTCAAGATGTATTTCCAGAGTTTTGCTATTCTTTATTCCAATCAGCTTAAAAGTCTAATTATTCGCTTTACAAAACATTTCACAAAAATATCACTAATTCCAGAGTAAGCAAAAACCACAAAAACAATTAAAAAGAAAATAAATATTGCAAGGTATCTTAAATTCCTTTCAAAATAGGGGTGTTTTTGTTTCTCAGATTAGGCTTCCCTATCTCACCCATGCAAGATGAACAGCAACAACTTATGGGTAGAAATGCACTGCTGATTGGCATGGAAGCTTTGAACAACTGTTTCTGACCCCTCCCAAGACAGCCTGGTGGCCCCTGAGGGTTTGTCATACTGGTGTTGCACTCAGTGCAGATACCAATCAGCTTTAGCCCCACTGAATCTCATTATTCCAGAATGAAACAATCCACCTCAGCCTTCCCAGTAACAAGAACTAATAGACATATGCCACCATGCATGATTACCCTTAAGAAAACAAAACACCTGCTTTAATCCATTTCTGAAACACTGCTTCGCTCAAATAAAATCTGCCTCCCAATCACCAGCCCTTTGATTTACATAAAGCTTTTCTTCCCCAGAGAAGTGCAGCAATATTATATTATACTAGTATCTCAAAAACAGAAGGGAATGGCAATCATCAACATTTTACAAATTTGTAATTAGTATCACTTTATTAAACAGAATCTCTTCGATCAATAATCTAAATCTAATGCCTCATCACATCTGAGATAACCCTGTGTTCTCAAAGGTCATTCCATCAGAATATAAACTCTGGAAGGTCCTACCAAACCAGAAAGGCTCCAAATAAGTGCTTAGTGATGGATTGTATGTTTGCTATACGAGGACCAATCCGTCTAAGTATGGAGAGACTCATCTTCAGGTTAGCTGCAAGGTGATAAATTGACTGTCCACAGAAACTCTCAAGAGACCATCCACTAAGTTATAGGAAGATTGTGACTTATGTTGGAGTAAGAGTACTCACACCGAGAAATTACAGGCCCTTGATGTACTACTGAAGGAGAACTCAGAAAAAAAGATTAAGAGCATTGCTAAGGTCAATGAATCAGTGGCGAAGATGCAATTGTAATTCACATTTACCTTGGTAATTCCTACCAAGTCTTTTAAATTGTGCTACAACACATAGGTAAAGCAGGGCCAAGATCATATTTAAAAGAAAAAAAAAAGACACCCTGTTACTAGAACTTTAATGCCTAAAGCATAGTTGTGTTACAAATAGTACAAAGGAGGTTTAGATGTATTTACCAGTTCTAACAAATATTCACATGCTATAATGGTATAGAAACCCATTTACTAATAGTCAGAATGAAAGAAAAGTTTTATTGCATTCAATTTTTACAAATTAAAAAGTTTTTAAAATGCCAAACAAAAATTCTACAAGTTCACTAAAATCTTTCACTGCTCAATTCTTACCTGACCTGCCCACATTAACCAATGTCACTTTTCAGTATTAAATATACTCTTTCCTTACCAGTAGTACTTATTACCAACAGAGAACCTGAGCTCCCAAATCACCTGACATAAAATGGAAAAAAAAAAAGGAGGGGGGGAATGTTTATTTTATTTCCTTTACGCACTAAAAGTGGGTTGATTCATATGGAGATACTTTGGAAAAAGATAATTTACCACAGAAACTTTCCACTAAAAAGGCTATCTTTTTTTTTTTTTTAATTTGACGACATACCCATACATGAAATTGCCATTTGCAATATGACACAAAAAAATAAAGATTTTCAAGGCTACTTACCAACAGTGGTCACAGGAGGTTGGGAAGGGTATTGTGAACTTGTGGTTGGAGGGTACTGTCCACCTGGTGGGTAAGAGTAACCTGGGAAACCACTTTAAAAGAGAAAAACGTTTAAAGTAAATATTATGACAATATAGTTTTAGCAATTAACAAACACATAAGTCCTGTGTAGGGTTTCAGTTATAGCGCATTACGAAGGTATTAAAGATGTATTCAAAAGCTGACTCTAATGAGCAAAGTACTCACTATCAGATGTATGGATATGTTTCTAATATTTCACATGATTGAACTCTGAATCCTTAAATTTGGATGGGGTTTAAATTTTGTTGATCTTGAAAGCCAAACCTCTGCTGTTATCTCATGTGTAAGCTGACAGGCAAGTTTTAGGGTCCTTGGAATGTCAAAGATTCACACCTGCATTCCTAAGATAAGACTGGTGCCAGCTTCTGGAAAGGAGAAGAGTCCTGTCCCAGATACCTGGCAGATCTATTGTGTTATCATCCATCCTTTTGGCTTTGTCATTATGTTAAAACTTTTGATGTTCCGAATGGGTGATGGACACTCTGCCTTGTGCAACTACCTTTATCAGCTCCCTCATGCTCACTCTTTCCCTGACCATTGGAGGAGGAGCTGACAAGCTGAATGTGATGCTGATGACTCCTGTGTCTCTGTGTCTATCTTCTCTATGTCCTTCCTCCCTTCATCTTTAACCCTTCCACCCATATTCCCCCAGTTCCTGGTTTCCCTCTTTCAGGTGCTCAAACCCACACAAGGAGATATAGTGGCTGGTCAGCTACATCCTGAATTGAGTACTGCGTGAAGTCACAAAGTTTTAAATAAATCTCTATTTCATTATTTGCAGTCTTCTAAAAATTCATTATTGGAATTCAATCCTTTCAATATACAATTGGGGTACAATGGGTGTGGAATACTGCATATACTGACAAACATGACTAAATGTACTGGTTAAGAAGGAATTTTTGCTGGATAAAAGAAGGGGAAGAGATATATTTTTAAAAAGAATGTGATCTTAAAAAGTACCAACAAAATATTTTTAGAAAGGAAAATTCCATACTGGTTATATTCCTAAGTTAGATCATGGTTTGGTTTCTAATAACAAATAAGCTTTACAAAAAAATTCTAAAGAAAAACTCTATTGACTTATGGATAAGGGTTACTGGTTATTATTATTTTTAATTATTTTTTAAAATCACTCTAAGTGTTTTAAGATAAATCTTAATCTACCCCAAAATTCTCCTGACCTCCAAGGTTCAGTGAATCTCCAACTGCCTACTAGACATTTCAAACTGAATGTCTCAGACATCTCAAACTCAAACTCATTTCCTCCAATATTATCTGTTGAGAGGGCACCACCATACTCTGAATCTAGGTGTCATCTTCAACATTTCATTGTCTCTAACCTTTCATATCCAATCAGTTGCCAAACCTATCACTTTGATCTTTGTAACATATGCATGCCCCTTTCTTCTCCAATACTGGCACTACCCTGGAGATCTAAGCCCTCACACCTGGATTATTCAAAATCTGCTGGTTGGTTTTCATATCTCAAGTCTCTCTCTACTCCATAAACTTTACAGCATATAGTAAGTGGGATGTTAACTCCAAAATAAAATATAAATATAAAAACATGTTTGACTTTTAAAGTCCTTCAAAACCTGGCCCTTTCCTACCTTTCCACTCTGAGTTAGCATCAACTCCTAACTCTCCCTTATCCCACATATCAAACCAATTGATTCAAACTGTCTATTTCATTTCCATAACACACTTCAAATTCTTTATCCTGTTCTCACTGCTTAAATAGCCAATATATCTTGGTTCTGACCGGCCCTTATTATCCCTTGTTTGCAATGGTCTCCTAATTGATCTAAAAACCTTAAACTCCTCCCCTTTCCATTTTCCACAGAACTGCCCCACATAATTCTTTATGTGTTGACCATATTATTCCTCTACTCAATAAACTCCAATGTCTCCCTATTCTCTCTAGGATGAAAATAAAATTCCTATTTGGCTTTACTATCCTTTACAACTTAATCCCAATTTGCCTTTTCAGGCCCATTTTATATTACTCCTTATCTTGAATGGCAATCAGACTGGCTTTTTGTTCCTCTCACTTGGCATTTTATCTCATCCCTAGTCTTTGCACTGGATGGCACTCCCTTAAAACCTTTGCCTCATAGAATTCCTGCCTCTAAATCTCAGTTCAATTACCAATTCTACAATAAGCTTTTTCTGTTCCCCTTTAATCTACCTTGCATTTATATAATTATACATACAAGTTATCTCCCCTCAAATGAATGTAAGTTACTTGAGACTATATATAAATTCTTAAATGTTTCACTTCCTATAGGTTTCTAGTACCCCTAGATACTAGGGCCTAATATTTTCTCAAATTACCATGTATATACTTGACATTTTTTGCATATTTTTATTTGTATATGCTGTCTTGCCCATTAAAATGTAAGTTCCAGGGGGCAGCTGGGTAGCTCAGTGGATTGAGAGCCAGGCCTAGAGACGGGAGGTCCTAGGTTCAAATCCGGCCTCAGACACTTCCCAGCTGTCCCAGACCCTGGGCAAGTCACTTGACCCCCATTGCCTACCCTTGCCAATCTTCCACCTATAAGTCAATACACAGAGGTTAAGGGTTTAAAAAAAATTAAAAAAAAATGTAAGTTCCTTTTATGCCCGTTTTCATTTTTTTGGAATTTCCAGCATTTAATTTAGTATTTTGAAGACTGCCTATGGGTAGATTTATTCATTCGTATTGTTGGAAAGGACCAGAGAGAAAATCTAAATCAGAAGTGCCAAACTTTGGGCAAATGTCAGCAACTTCTGGTGTGGAAGAACATGAATAAAATGTAATTGGGAAATATCTAACAAAATAAATTTAATAAAAATAAAACACAGATAATTTTAATATGTGGTTTTCTAAGTCAATATGCAGCATGCACAGATCCTTATGTTTCACACCACTAATTTAAATCAATCTCTTTTGCAAAGAAGGAATCCTCTTTCTCTAGCATCCCTAGAAGATTATTTCCCATTCTACTTGTATCCTTTGCATGACAGGGAAACCACTATTTCATGACATAGTTCATTCCATCATTGCAATGTTAAAAAAAAAATATCCCCATTGTGGATCAAAGCAAGCTATCTTTCACATCAGTGTATTTACGTTTTTATCTTGGGGTTTGGTTATGTATGAGTGTGTTCTTTCAACAATGACTAATATGGAAGTGGATTTTGCATGATAAAAAAACTTTTAAAAATTCCATTTTTTATAATGGAAAAATAATCATTCACTGTTGTGTTCTTTGGAATAACACAAAATTTCTTCTCTTGCATGTGATAGTACAGATTTTTTTCCACTAAACTGTAAGCTATCCAAAGAAAAGAGGCTATCTTTGCTACTTTTTAGTCTCCCTCAATGACTTTCACGGAGTAAACATCTAAAATGGTATATAATGAATACTTTAGTATTTTAAAAACATGTCATTAAGTGAATGAATGTAAAGCAAGTGCTTTACATTAAATTACATTAAATGCTTGCTGTGTGCAAAGGACTGTGCTAAGTGCTGGTATATATACAAAGGATGGTGCTAAGTACAGAACAGTAATATAGTACCCGCTTTCCAGGAGCTATGAGAAATTAAAGACAATATTTATGGAAGGACTCAACTGCAAGTGAAATGGAAATATGGTCCTTATGGTACAGCAGCTAAACAGCTACTAGTGTCTCTTTAATACTACTCGAATGATGGCAGTTTCTAATATCATTTGGTAGTGTCAAGTTCTTGGATCCAAAAATTTTCTTTTCTGGGTCTTCAGTAGTTGTGATTAAAGCCGAAGGTATTGTGAAGCTTCAGCTCAGAAAGGTATACTCTTCCTAGGATGATGGCTATAGAGGTTTATTTTTCCAAGTCTTTGCCTGTCTCTGTCTCTCTCGTTGAGTGGCTGATGATGGTTATGGCTAGGTTGTTCTAAATAACAATTGCCTCTCAGGATTGTAACTCTGAAGGCCGAGTTGGAAACAGCAATGATAGGTGGGGGGTGGGTGCCATGTCTAGGGCCCCTGTGCTTATCTGACTATTGGTGGTGACCAATCAGCAACTGTTGCTGGTAGTGATGGATAAGGTGGACTTCTCTCTCCAAGGATTTCTCCTCTCAGTGAGGACTATGAGAGCTGAGGGCTTGATATGTGGAAACATGTCTGGTGATTTGGGGAGACACTACTATTCCCAAAACTCTTGGTTCAGGTACTAGGCTGTCTTTTATTAGGGTCTGAAAGGAAACAATGGTGGTTTAAGTTGCCTCCTGACTCTCCCTCAAGAAGGCTGCTACTTCAACAAGGGATTGTCCTGTGTATAGCAGTGGGTAGAAATACCTGGTTCCTTCTCGACATGATCTGTTTCTTGGCTGAGAGTTAAAACAGCTAAGCTGGAAGCTGCAATGGTGGGATCTGGGAGTGGCTGATAAAACAGGCTTTTCTGCCTGTTGGTGGCAGGTGGTCAAGTTATTACCAGTGATAATGAAGCTGGGCCCTCTCTTCACTAAGATTTTGCCTTTCAGTGATGGCTACAGGGGTTGATAAAGATTTTTTTATGAACTTGGGCATGCACATAACACAATACTTAGTGTTTTTACTAGGCCCATAATAAAGGAAACATTTTAAAAAATTATCTTTCTCCATATATATAGCTTCTCATCTCCACAGCTTCCTAAAAGCCTTCAAACGTATTTGGTGATATGGCTTACACGTGTCTTACCATATTAGCTATTCTTTACAACCTCTCTGTATTATTTAAGATATGTTTTGACCATCAAAAGACTACTACTTCATTTAACCAGAACAATATGCTTGGCTGATTGAAACTACAGCTGAAACTTTAAAAACTAGCCATATTATAATGTGACTCATTAAGAACTAAAAATCAACAATGACAACAACAAAACGCTTGTCCTTAAAAATCACAGAAACAAATATTTCCAGATTATCTACCTATTCTAATACATACAGGAACCAGAATGTGTCCTCTTCACTCACCAACCTTTTAACATTCCCTAGAAGAAATCACTGAGCATCTATCTGAAAACCCCCAGAGATATACATTCACTACCTTGAAGCAGCCAGATTCTTCTTTGTATAACTGCTATTAAATTTTTCATGCCAAAATCCTCCTCTGGCTATGCAGAAGGGAGTAATATGACACAAAGCTAGAAAAGTTGAGTGGTTCCAGACAGACATGACCAATTTGGCAGATGAAAAAGACACACTGAACAGCACAACTAGAGGTCAATATGAAGAGGAGAGTGAGGAAAATGGTGAAAGTATACCTTTTAGGGTGAAGGGAATAGAAATAGGAGGCTGATCCCAGAGGTATTGTGGAATAATCATCAAAATTTGGTAATAAAAGGATATGAGAATCAATGAAGGCAGTCAATGGTGGTAACACTGATCAAAACAGCAGTGAAGTCAGATAAAGGGTCACAGAAACATAGGATTTAGAAATGTAAAGGCCATTAGAGATACTGTAGTACAAACTCATTTTATAGATGGAGCTGAGGCTCAGAGAAGTTAAGCAACTTGATACACAAAAGGCCAGCAGAAATCCAAAATTCAAACCTAGGTCTTAGGTCTTATAGGAAAGTGTTTTTTGTAGAAAGATTGAATTTGAATGCTAGAGGAATATGAGGGTAAAGATGTTGAATTTGTGGGGTCCTATACAGAAAGGTGATATTAAGTATACCTAGGATCACAGATCTAGTGCAAGAAGGGACCAGAAAACACATCTGGCTTAACTCATATTTTGCAATGAGAAAACTAAGGTCCAAAGAAGCTAAATGACTTGCCCAAGGTTATGCAAGTAATAAGCACCAAAGGTAGAGTTTGAACTTGATAGGTCCTGCAGGACTCAAGAGCCAGTGTTCTCACCGGCTCCCAAAATTATGAAAGGAAGAAATGTAAAGCAAGAAAAAAGAGGGTCAAGGTTACATCATTGGAGAATATTCACTTTAAGAAGTTAAGAAAAGAATCTAGTGAAGAGAAAAGCAAGAGTAGTAAAACTAAAAGTATGTAATGAATTTAAAGATTACTAGAAAATTATCAGAAGGTGCACACTTTCTAGTCAGGATGTTAAAAGGAGATAAGGAGCAACAACTAACTATACTAGATCACCAATTAAGTTATGTGTGAATTTAAGAAAGAATTTCAGTTATAGTGTAGGGATGGAAATCATGTTACAATTTAGTCAAAAAGAATAAGGCAGTAACCATTTAGAAAACTGTTCAAGAAGTTTGGCCATTAAAAAGAAGAGAGAAAGGGCAAGTGACATTGATGTGATAAAAGAACTCATTCATTTTAGAACTGAAGAGACCATGATGGGATAGGGAAGTGTAGTAAAGAGGAAGAAATGGAAGTTCTGCTCAAAAAATGAGCAACAGAGAAAGGTTTGGAGGGAAAAGGATCAAGGACATAGGTAGCAGGGATATTTATCTGCCTTATCGAGTAAAGATACCTCCTCTTCAAGAGGAAGAGAGAATGGGTAATGATGCTAAGAAATAAAAAGAATTAAGAAACTCTCTTTGAGGTATACAAACTTTTCATAGACCTTTATATACTTCCAAATGAAAAGAGAACATTTGGAAATATTGGTTAAAATGTTTTAAAGTAAAATTTAAAATGATGATTATTTTACTTATGGACTATCATACCATGGTTTTACTGTCTGTCAATGTGAAAAGATCAGTCTGATCCAAATTGATTTTTGGTGAAAGTTGATGCAAGAAGAGGTTAATTCCCAAATCTCATTCAAGGAATCATCTGTGGATTTTAATTACCCTTGATACAGTATTGCTAGTAACTGATGCTAATGCAGGAAACCCCCCACAGAAAGTTAACAGGAAATAAGTAGGTAGCATGCTAGAGAAGAAGTGCTGGATTTGTAAGTAGATCTGGGTTTAATCGTTCATCTTGCTACTTCCTACCTGTATGACCACAGCCAATTTGTTTAATTAACCTCTCTGGGCCTCAGTTTTCTCCTCCTTAAAGTGAGCTGGACTACACGATCTTGTTCTCTTCCAGCTCTAAATCCTATCACCTCTATGGATTGGAATTATAATGTGGGGGGAAAAAAAGCAAGATGGGTCATGAAGAAAGGATAATGAACAAAAGATGGATTATCCATAGAATCAAAAATCAAATGTTAAGAAAACTGATGGGATGAGCCAATGGCCCAGCAATTTGGACAAAGCTAGGTCAGTAAGCTGGAACTGAGAATTCTTTTGTTCAATAGATCTAGACTTAAATGGTAACAGATACAAATTTGAATATTTATAATTCATTGCATATTTAGATAGCATAATGAATGCTGAATAAATGCCAGGGAAAAGCCTCTAAAGATTTTGCATATAGTAAGATCACAATTTATAATAGTTTTAAAAAAGTAAATAACTCAGAAATTATAGAATTTTTCTTAGAAAAAATTCAAGTATATAATGTCTCCATTCATTTACCTCCTTCTGACAATGGTTATTATTAATAAGAAAACAAGATGAGTCTCTTCTAAGTATTAAAAAGAAACAATCATTATTCTACCTTTGTTTTCTTTTAAGAAATAGAGCATTTCTCCAGGGAGAGAAAAGATTCCATTTTAATTAAACCTAGTTAACTAATAAATGTAACAATTAGTTTAAGTTGATCAATCGGATTTAAATCTATATCAAACCTTCACTAATTTAGCATATGTTATAATAATCATCATTTTGACAAAATTTAAATAGCAGTGGGATTTTAAATAGCACCAACCAAAATAATGATTTTTTAAAATTACCTGGGATTAGGAGGGTGTCCAGGCGGGTATGAAGTCATTCCACTTGGCATACCTGGCATATAGGAAGCTAAACACAATTTAAACACATTAATATCAAAATAACACTGAATAGTATCTGAACAACACATGTTTTACTCCCCAAGAAAACAAAATTTCACATGTACTAAAAAAAAACAATCCAATAACAACGAAGAAACATCAAGCCTTCAGGAAAGCTGTTAATATTTACAAATTAGTCTACAAATTAAAACTAGTTCTTATAATCACCTTGTCTAACAATGGCATAAAACACTTAAGAAGTGATCAAGCATATCATGAATTTTCCTATTACTATAGATCACTATAAACAGTCTGTGCAAGAGAACAGTCCCGAGCCACACAACTATATAGTTATTGGCTTTTACTCTAAAAGATTTTTATTGCTCTTCTGAGGACTACCCTAAATTGAAGCAGGAGCCAGCTCACTTTAAAAGAAGGAAGGTTAGGAGTTAGCTATTAAAAAATTGGCCTGATTTTATAACAGCTTAGTTCAATTTTCAAAATTCATATTTCAATAGCTCTGATGAGTTCTCTTAACATCTTTATCAGGGCAGAGTCAAGATGGCAGAGAAGATACATAGATCCATTTAATCTCTACCAAATTACTCATGAAAAAATTGATGTAATCCCTCAAAATGAATTCTGGAGCTGTACAACCCACAAAAAGACAGGGTGAAATAATTTTTAAAGCCCCAAACAACTTAGCAGACCAGCATGAAAGATCTAGGGAGGTGGAAGAAGTGTGCAAAGCAACACACCAAGGTAGACCCTACCATGGCAACAGGCCTTGGGAGCAATTGAAAGGCTTTTAGAAAGTTTCAGCCGCAGATGGAATAGTAAGATCAGACAACTGCTCAGGAGATTACAGGCCTTGTATTAGAGACCTGGAACATACTGCTGGTCCTGGATATAAGACTTGTCATATTGCCCGTACACACAACCAGGTCACAATCTGGGGGCCTGCTCTCAGGTGAGGAAGAGTCCCAGTAGAGGTGGGGATCCTGGACACAGTTCCAAAGCAGAAAAGAGTGATTGTGGTTACTCACTGATCAGAGCACAGGCCAGGAGAGTATTAAACATACCTCTCCTTAAATCATACCACCTTAGAAGAACTGAAAACTTATAGATCCCTAGAGCTAGCTCTGAAGACAGCTACATAAAGAGCCTGAATCTTGTAAATATTCCTTTTATCACAGGTACAGAGCCCATAATTAACAGTTTTTTGTTTTTTTTTTTAATCAAAAGAAAAAGAAAACAACAAAGAAAATTATTTTGGTGACAGGGAAGACTAAAATATAAACTCAGAAAAAAACCCATCAAAGTCAATAGTCTTGCATCCAAAGCGTCCCCCCAAAATAGGAATTGATCTTATACCCAAAAAGAATTAATGGAGAAACTTAAAAGCAGTTTAAAAATCAAGTAAGAGGGGTAGAAGAGAAACGAGACTAATACAGGAAAATCATGAAAAAAGGTCAACACCTTGGTATGGGAGGCCCCAAAATTTGATTTTTAAATTTAATTTAATACTGTATTTAATTTGATATTGCAAAAACCAGAATAGTACAATTAGTAAAAGAGGTACAGAAATCCAATGAAGAAAAGAACATCCTTAGAAAGCAGAATTAGCCAAAATGAAGAAGATATGCAAAATTTCATTGATAAGAAGAACTTCTTGAAAGGAAGAATTGGCATTTGAAAAAAGAGGCCCAAAAAATTTGTTGAGGAAAAGAATTCTTTCAAAAGTAGAATTGGCCAAGTGGAAAGGAATGTACAAAGACTTAAGAAAATCATGCCTTATAAATCAGAATTGGGCAAGTGGATGCTAATGATTCCATGAGACATCAACAACAACAACAACAAACCAAAATCAAAAGAATGAAAAAATAGAAGAAACTATGAAATATCTCATTAGGAAAAAAATGACCTGGAAAATAAATCCAAGAGAAATAATCCATTGGATCACCTCAAAGCCATGACTGGGGGGTGGGGGGAAACTTAGACATCCATCTTTCAAGAAATTATGAAGGCTTTGAAAAAAAAAAAAAAAGAAATCATGAAGGTAAACTACCCTGATATTCTAGAACCAGAGAGTAAGAAAATTTAAAAGAATCCACTTCCTGAAAGAGATCCCAAAAGGATAACTCCAAGAAATATTATAGCCAAATTCCAGAACTCCCAGGTTAAGGAGAAAATACTACAAGCGGCCAAAAAGAAATAATTCAAATATCATGGAGCCACAGTCAGGATAACACAAGATTTAGCAGCTTCTACATTAAAGGATCAGAAGGCCTAGAATACATTACGAAGGGTAAAGGTGCTAAGACTTCAATCAAGAAGCACTTTCCCAGCAAAACAGCTTAATCCTTCTGGGGAAAACAAGTAGATATTCAATGAAAAATAGGACTTTCAAACATTCCTATTAAAAGACCAGAGCTGAAGAGAAAATCTGATTCTCAAATACAAAAAGCATAAAAAAGTAAATAGGACAGAAAAATCAAAAGACATTCGAGAAAGTTAAACTGTGTACATACCTTAATGGGAAAATGATTCTTAAAATTCCAAGAACTTTATCATTATTAGGAGTATACATAGACAGAAGATGAGGGTGTGAGTTGAATGTGATGATGTAAAATTAAGGCATGAGAAAGGAACACATTGGGAGAAGAGGGGAAAATTACTGCACATAAAAGAGGCACTAAAAAGCTTTTATAGTGATTGGGAAGATGGGAGAGGCGAAGGAAGCATGGGAACTTTACTTTCATTGGAACTGGCACAATGAGTGAAGAAAACACACAAATCAAATGGATATAGAAATCTATTTTATCCTACAGGAAAGTAGAAGGGAAGAAGATAAGAGAAGATGGTGGGGCTGATATAGAAAAGAGGGTAATTTGGAGGAAGTGGTGGTCAGAAACTAAGTGGAGGATGATACATAGTAATCATAATGGTGCAAAATTTTTTTGCGGATCCTAATAAAGGTCTAGTTTCTTAAATACATAGTCAAACGTAGAAGAACATAAATCATTCCCTAACTGATAAATGGTCAAAGCATATGAACACAGAGTAGTCAGGCAAGGTAACTAAAGCTCTCTACAGTCATGCAAAAAATGCTCTTAAGACTATTTCTGCCCTTAAGCAGCACAGTTTCATGAGAGAGGCAACAAGTAAATAAGGAAAAGAAAACTATATACAGGACAACAAAGAAATAACAACAACAAAAAAAAGGCACTAGAATTAAGGAGAGGAAAAGATTTTCTGTAGAAATTGGTGTTTTACTTGGGACTTTTCTTTAAAGAAAAGTTCCAGGCATATGGAGCAGCCAGAGAAAATACTGAGAACTGAATGATAGTATCTTGTTTATGCAACAGCCAAGAGGTCAGCATCATCGGCTCAAATAGTAAATGGACAGGAGTTGATTGAACAGGGGCTGATTATGAAGGATTCTGGATTATGAAGGATTCTGAACAATGAAGCAAATTTCCTTACACTGTTGATTTTTCTTGCTTCTATAATATGGCTAATGTGGAAATATGTTTTTTTTACTTCATATGTATAAATGGGTATCATTTTTTGCCTTTCCAAAGGAGAAGGGCAGGAAGGAGAGAATTTAGAAATAAAAATAAAATAGATTATTCTGTTAAATAAAATAATGATGTAAATAATAGAATAACAATGTTAAATAAATATAAGCTAAGGATATTTTTATTTGGCTCTGGAGGAAACAGGAAGCCACCAGAGTTTTCTGGACTGTACTTTAGGAAAAGCACTCTGATGGCTAAATGGAAGATGCACTGGAGTGAGGAGACACGAGACACTTGAAGCAGGCCAACTCACTCACTAGTAGGATAATGAAATAATCCAAGAATGAGGTGAAAAAAAACTGGACTAAAGTGGTACTCCCCAGAGGAGAGATGAGGGGAACATTTGAGAGATGTTGCAAAGTGAAATACACAGGCCTTGGTAACAAATTGGATGGGAAGGGTGTGTGAGAGAGCAAGTGAGAAGTCATGAATGTCACATCTAGGTCGGGAGCTTGTAGGACTGGGGAAAAGGCAATATACTGGACAGGATAGGAAACTGGGAGAGAAAGAGTGTTTAGAGGGAAAGATAATGAGTTCAATTTTCGAAATGTTGAGTTCAAGATATCCACTGAAAATCCAATTTGAGATATCTGAAAGCTAGCAATGGAAGACTAGAAATTAGAGGAAAGGCTGGGGTAGGGTATAGATTTGAGGATTATACCAGCATAGACATGGTAATTAAAATCCTAGGGATCTTAGGAGATCATTATCATCATTATTATTATTGCCATCATTAGTACGTAATATAGAGATGGAAATGCTAACTATAGTGGTAAAACAAGAAACAGATTGAGTAAGCGTGCTGGCAAAGGGGAAACAATATTAACACCTTTTGTGGATGATATGAATATTTACTTAGAAAACTAAAACAATAATTATTAACTTCAGCAAAGTTATGAGACACATAATAAATCTACATAAATCATCAGCATTTCTGTATTATAACCAACAAAATCCAGCGGGAAGAGGTAAAAAGAGGTAGTCTATTTAAAACAACCCCAAACTGTATACAATACTTGAGAGACTACCTACCAACAACTCAAATGAGCACAATTAAAAACATTCTTTACATGAATAAACATAGATCTAAATAACTGTAGAAATGTTAACTGTTTACTTATTTAGTGCCAAATTAATCAATCTACCAAAGGATCGCGCTCGCGCGCTCTCTCTCTCTCTCTCTCTCTCTCTCTCTCTCTCTCTCTCTCTCTCTCTCTCTCTCTCTCTTCTCTCTTCTCTCTTCTCTCT
>NC_058135.1:231397540-231441359 GCF_016433145.1 Gracilinanus agilis | reverse complement strand
TCCCTCTCCCTCTCCCTCTCCCTCCTTCCTTCCTTTCCATCTTAGAATCAATACCGTGCATTGGTTTAAAGGCAGAAGAGTGATAAGGGCTAGACAATGAAGGTTAAGTGAGTTGCCCAGGGTCACTCAACTAGGAAATGTCTTGAGCTCGAATTTGAACCTAGGACCTCCGTGTCTTGGCTTGGCTCTCAATCTACTCAGCCACACAACTGTCCCCAAAAGGATTTCTTTACAAAGTTAGGAAAAAAATAATTTAATAAATTAATTTGTAGAAACAAGAAGTAATATAAAGGGAATCAAGGAAAAAAGTGGGAAGGGGCCTTAGCAACACTAGATTGCAAACTAAACAAAACAATTTAGTATTGAGTAAAAGACATATAATATTCAGAAGTTAATGAACACAGTAGCCTAATATGCTTGTTAAACCCCAAAATCCCAGCTTTTGAAGCAAGAGCTCACCATTTATCAAAAACTGCTGGGAAAATTGTACAGCAGTCTACCATAAACTAGGTAATGATCAACATCTCATAATGTATACTAAGAGAAGCTCTAAATGGGTAGGTGATGCAGATACAAAGAGTGACATCATAAACAAAGCAGGAGAGCCTGGAAGAAACTGCATGTAAGACTGTTGGAAGTGGGAAGATTTCATAAAGAGATAGGAGATAACACGATTCAGAGCCAATAAAATAGTTTTGATTACATAAAATTTAAGCGTGTGCACAAACAAAACCAATGCATTTAAAGTGAGAAGAGAAGCAAGAAACTGGGGAAAATATTTTCAGGAAGCTTTTCTAATATTTCATTTCTAAGATATATAGCAGACTGATGAAAAAAGCACCAAGCTTTCAAGTCTTTAAAAACGCTCTAAACAACTAATAAATTTTTTTAAAATGCAAACTAAAACAACCCCAAGATACTACCCTCACATCTATAAGATTGGCTAACATGACAGAAAAGGAAAATGACAAATGCTGGAGAGATAATGGGGAAATGGGTATAATAATGTACTGTTAAGGTGAGCTATGAAGTGGTCCATCAAGTCTGGAAAGCACTTTGAAACTAAACCCCAAAAGCTATTAAACTCTTTATAACTACTTGGTTTATACATCAAAAAAAATGAGAAAAAGGGATCAATTTAAAAAATAATGTTTATAGCAGCTCCTTAGCTGCAAAGAACTGAAAACCAAGGAACAGTGGAACAAATTATAGTACATGGATTTATAGAGTAATATTGTGCTATAAAAAGGATCAAAGTGATGGTTTCATAAAAACCTGGGAAGACTTGTATGAACTGAATCAAAATGAAGAACAATTTATAAAATAAAAATAATAATATAAGGACAAACAATTTTGAAAGACTTGGGAATTCTGATCAATAAAATGACCACAATTTAGAGTGCTCACTATAAAACACTATACCTATTCATGGACTCAAAGGTGCAAAATGGTGTGTATGTGTTTATTTGGACATGGCTAATGTGGTAATGTTTTCTTCTCTCAGTCACCTATGATTTTTTAAAATTAATTTTTAATTTTTAACTTTAAAAAACATATTTATCAAGGAAATGATAATGCTAGAGTGAAAAGATTGAAAAGAAATTGAGCCATAGAAGGAAGAATTGGAAAGAGAATACCTTGACATAACAGGTACAGAATCTTGCCCAAGCAGGAAACTCTGAAGATGGGGCCAATGAGGAAGGGAAGAAAAGAAGGGAAAGAAGAGTAGGGAGGGGTACCTTCATAGTAAAAACAACTGATGTGATGAACAAGGAATCTAAAAAAGAAAACTTACCAGAAGGCATCTAGTCTAACAAGAAACTGCCCAGATCTTTTAGAACCAGAAAAGAGAGCATAGTGTAAACTAATTAAAAAGGTAAAAACAATCAATCATAAGAGACTAAACAAGGGCAAAAAATGTACATTTTAAGATAAAAAGATGAAATATATGTCCCCAATAAACCCTTTAATCATCAAGGGTCAAAGAGGAATCTATTTAAACTATTTAGACAGAAGGCCTGAGAGTGATTATGTCTTTTTTTAATATCTTGGTGATCTTAAGAGAAGATGAATGAATGAATGAATGAATGAATGAATGAAAAGAGTGAAAAGAGTGAAAGGAGAGTAGAATTTAAGAGAACAAAAGATTAGGAAAAATTTCACATAATTTAGGTGTAAGTAGACATTTATACCGATAAGGAAGAGAAGTGGGGGGAGGAGGAAGAACATATATAGTTGCAAATAAAAATAGCTCTCACTCAAAAGGGAGAAGGGGAAATTAGAGGAATAGTATAACAGAAAGATAAAACAAAACAAACTAATGGTTTACAAAAATATTAATAGCTCTTTTTGAGGTGGTAAAGAATGGGAATCTGAGGAAGTCATCAGAAACTGGGGAATAAATAAGTCATAGTATATAAATGTGCAAATATTATTGTAGTATATAAAATAATGGAGGAAATGATTTCAGAGAAATCATAGAGGTCTTATGTGAATTAATGCAAATGAAGTGATAGAAACCAGAAGTCAACTAGAAATGAAGGTAGAGAAACAGAACCAAAACTTCATGGTTTACAACATCCGCCTAACAAATGAATCAATGTTTTTTTGTGGCACTAAATTACAAAATGGGAGGGTGCATTAAAAAGCTGGGGTAGGATCGATCCATCCATCCATCCATCCATCCATCCATCCATCCATCCCTCCATCCCTTCCTTCCTTCCATCCATCCATCTCTGGGCCTGGCTCTCAATCCATCGAGTCACCCAGCTGCCCCCTTTATTTCCTTTCTTAATGAGTTTTTTCTTATATGTGCAATATGTCTTCTTTCACAACATGGGGAATATGGAAATATGTATTGCATAACAGCACTGATATAACCTATATCAGATTAAGATTATTACTGTCTTGGGGAGGTAGGGAGGGAGAGGATCTGGATCCCAAAAAGTTAGAAAACTATTACTGAAAATTGTTCCTATGTATAATTGGGGGGGGGGGGGGGACATGGACTAGACCTATTAAAAAAAAAAAAAAGAACCCACTATCAATGTCATGCCATGACTGGGCACTAGAATAAGGCAGGTTTATTTTTCTAAAATAAGTGGATAAAAATAATTTAATGAAAACCAAAAAGTGATAATGTACTTTTTTTCTCTGAAGTTAAAAGGATGGCATAAAACAAGCACAGGCAGAGGATCAAAATTTGCTACCCATGAGCTAAGAATGTTTTTTGCATTTTTAAATACGATAAAGTCATATTTAAAAATGTAAAAAAAATTCTTGGCTGCCAGCCACACAAACTAGTATAAATGATAGAGAATACCATAACTACGATTATCATGAGATGCCAATTAAGTTTGCTCTAAATTTTAGACGAACACTGATTAGTGCAAATCAATTAATCATCTTTCGTGCTAGTATAATTTTTAGAGTGCTTAACCCTTTAACAAAGATAATGATGTAGAATTATGCTTCAAACTCAGAGATCCTTGGAGGCCACATACTGACTTAGGAAACCACAAATTAACATTATCTATCTACTCTATTTTTTATTATTTTGTTAAACATTTCCCAGTTACATTTTAATTAAGTTCAAGCAGCATCCAGTTTTGCATGTTGCTTGACATTCTATAAAACTTTTAATCAGGTACTGTTACGCTAATTATACACAGGGCAGGTGTTTATATTTCCCCAGAGATTCAATAAAAACAGAAGGTAGTATGCATTATTTCTTTTTTAATAAATATCTGGTTTTTTAAAAGTCTGTGATAAACAAAACATTTCATAATCGGAGTTGGAAGGAAGCTCAGAAACCATCAGGTCCAAATCATTCCTGAAGAATCATCTCTTCTTCAACTCATCCCACAAGCAGTCATAGGCCTTAGTTTGAAAGTCTTCCAAGTAAGAGGAACTTACTGCCTTCTCTCCTTTTTAAATTAAATTTAGTTTTTTTTCCATCAGCAAAAATCTACCTTCACTCCTCTCTATTCCTAATTTGAAAATAAAACTGTTACAAATGTGTTGATCAAGCAAAACAAATTCTTACAGATTATATCCAAAAGAACACACACATCTCCCCCTCACTCTGCCTTCTGAGTCTTTTTTTTTTTTACTTCTTTATCAGGAGATAAGCAACATGTTTAATTATTAGTCTTCTGTTATGTAGTTTGCTATTATGCTGACCAAGAGGTATTAAGTCTTTCAAAGTTGTTTGCCTTTAATCTTGTCATACTTTTCTTTGTTCTTCACTCTCTATCAGTTAATATAATTCTTCTCCCACTCTAGTCCATCCAAATAAGTTGCCACAGTGACCTTAAAAGAGTTCTGCCCATGTCACCATTCCTCATTGTACTACCCCCTGCCCCCCAGCAAAATAAATGCCAGTGTCTCCTGATCACCTCCAGGTCAAATAGCCCTTCATAGCACCCCCTTACTCTTACCCACCCCACCAACCCCAACCTCTCCTTCTTGCTCTTCCAACAAGATATTCCATCATTCCTTGAATCTAGTTATTTTCGTTGTCTCCCATGAATATAATGTTCTCCCTCTTCATCTCTACCTCTTGGCTTCCTAGAAGTTCAAACTAACAGTGCCTAGGCACCTCCCTTTCTGAATTTAAGGGATTATACCTATCCATTCTACCTACCTCAACTTGGGAAAATTTCTTAATCTTTCATCCAATTAGAAATAAGATTACCTAATATATGTACATGTAGTGTATTTTATTTATTTAATTTAGAATATTTTCCCATGGTTACATGATTTGTGTTCTTTCCCTCTCGTCCCCCCTCCCAGAGCCAATGAATAATTCCACTGGGTTTTCATGTAATATATTTTAATTAGCCGTATCTGATTGTTTTTACTGTATAAAAAAGTCTGTCTAGCTCTAAGCTGAGGAAGGGATCTGGTCCCAAATTCTTGGGCTATTGTCATATATTTCTTAAAACATTGATATGCTCAGAAGATTGAATTTTTGTTTCCTTGGTCATTTCATCTTCCACTTGCCACATTAAGACTCCCTCTTTTATATCTGATGATAGTTCAGTGAGGACACATGTCACTTTCCCGAATATCAGAATGTAAGCAGTTTATCCTTATTTAATCCTGTAAGATTGGTTGGTTGTGTTTACTGTTTCATATTTCTGTTAACTCTTGTGGCTGAATTTCAAAGTTTCTACTCAGACCTTGTCTTTCTATCAAGAATTTTTCTTTTCATTAGATATTTTTTCCTTCTTATAAGATTATATTCAGTTTTGCTGGGTAAATAATTCTTGGTTTTAAGCCTGCCTATATTACATGTTTGTTGCCTTCTGAAATATGGCATTCCAAGCTCTCTTTTCCATAAAATGGTAGCTACTACTTTCGTCTTCTATGGCTCCTCTCTACTTGAATTTTTTTCTTTCTGGAAACTTGCAGAATTCTTTAACTAGAAAGTCCTGGAATTTGGTTATGATGTTCCTTAGAATTTTCATTTTGAGGTTCCTGTTAGAAAGGGGCTGAGAGAGTCTTTCCTGTTTCTACTTTACTCTCTGGTTCTAAGAGATCTGGGCAGTTTTCTTTCAAGAATTTTTGAAAAATAATGTCTGGGCTTTTGTTCTGGTCATGGTATTTAGAGAGTCTAATGATTCATTTTTTTCCCCTTCCTCAATTTGTTTTCTAGGTCAGTTGTTTTGGCTAATATATAGTTTTTCCTTCTAGCATTTTGACTTTTAATCTTTCTTATTGTCTCATGGAATCATTAGCTTCTACTTCATTCATTCTAGTTTTCAGGGAGTTTATTGTTTGGAAGGGTTTTGTACACCTTCTGCCAAGCTATTAATTCCCTTTCAAATTCTTTCAATAGTTTTCATTTCTTTTCCTTTTTAAAAAAACATTTTTAAACTCTTGCTTCATATCTTCTAGAAATTCTATTTGAATTTGAGCCTATATTTTCCTCTGTAGATGTCTTAGAGTCATTATCTTCTGAGTTTGTCCTGTGTATTCCTGTAGCTTTTTATGGTGGGATTCATTTTTTGTTTGGTTATATTTTTCATCACTTCTAACTTTCAAACTTCAGAATTTATGTTAAGAGTCAGTTTCTGAACACTGCAGGAAGGAATTTCTGGGATTGTCCTGTTGTTTTCTTGGGATATTGAATGTTGTGTTACTTCAGGATCTTTGAGACAATTCAAGCTGGGGACTTTCAAGTTTTTCTGCCTGGTCTGAGTTCTGCAAATTCTTGATATAGGTTTGGGTGTGACTACTGCTGGACTCAGCCATAAGCCAAGTATGAAACTTATTTTTTCCCCCTTAAGCCCTAAACTTCCATCTTAGAATCAATACCAAATATTGGTTCCAAGACAGAAGAGTGACAATGCCTAGGTAATTCGGGTTAAGTGACTTCACCAGGATTCACTCAACTAGGAAGCATCCAAGGCTATATTTGAACCCAGGACCTCCCATCTCTGGCTCTCTATCCACTGACCCACCTATGAAGCTCTTTTGGTTTAATTTGGTCTGGAATTCACCACCTTGTTATTCCCCTGTACGTTCGAATGGTTTAGAATAGGAGTAGGAAAGTATGGCCCAAGAGTCAAAACCATGGACCCAAGAATGGTCCTCACTTTTTAAATACAAAAAAGATTTCATATAAAGAACATAAAAAATAGATTCATTAAAGAACACAAAAAACAGATTCTTAGATGGAGTCATACAAAAATAGGACAAGAGCTGTGGTAGTTTGGTAACGTTCTGGTGTTAAAAGCTCAAACTGAAACCCCACACTCTGCTCCAGAAGTCTGACCCATACTGCTTATGTTTTTTTCTGAATTTGCTTTTGCCTCAGACCTTTAACTCCTCTTTATTTCAAAATGGCTCCTGTTTCCCACAGCTCTTATGAGGTCTAGGATCTATTCTAGCTCCATTAATAGCCTCTCCCTGCTCTGGAACCCTCCATTCTGCCCATACCCCAACCCTAAACCTCTCTGAATCACCTTGTCAATCTAGATGGGAACAATGACTGTGACTTTTTCTTTCATTTCCCTATCAGTATTTGGTTGGGCATATTTCTAAATTTGTTTGGAGTTTTTTGTTGGTTTGGTTTGGGAGGAGGTATATACAGTTTGTTATACCTCATCTTGCTATTCTGCTATCTTGGATCCATCCTCAGAACTTACTACCTCTCAAAGTAGCTTATTCCACTTTTAAACAGTTATAATTGATGACAAATTTATCCTTACTTCAAGCCTAAATTTGCTTCTTTGTAAATTCTACCCATTGCTTCTAATTCTTCTAAGAGATTCTTTCAAATAGACATTAGGTCCAGTCAACAAATTCTGAAACCACCTAACTGTTCTATTATCTGGAACACACTGCTCCATCTTTTCCACAATAACCCAAAACTTTAAAGGGTTAGTCAAATGATTTGCTAAAGCAATAACAAGACCCAATATTTACATTGCTATTAAGTTGGGTTTTTTTTAAACCCCTGCCCTCCTCTAAGAATCAATTCTAGGTTTTTGCTCTAAGGCAGAAGAGCAACATGGGCTAGGTAAAGGGGATTAAGTGATTTGCTCAAGGTCCCACAGCTAGGAAGTGTCTGGGGTCACATTTGAATCCAGGACCTCTATATCTGGGCCTGGTACTCTAGCCATTTAGCCAACTAGCTGTTTCATGTTCCACTATTAAGTTTTGCAAAACACTTTTTATAAATACATTGACTCATTTAATCTAGGTATAAACAATTTATACAATAACTAAGACACCAAAACCAATCTTGACTACAGAGTTTTGAAAAACGACAAGAAATTAAGAACTCTATGCCCAACGTTGTGGAACATGCCAAATGAGCAGTTCATCTCTTTAACTATCGGTCTCCCAACTAATCTTGGTGAGCCTTGGCATTACTGCATCATTAAATTTCATAAAAAACCTGGGGGCACATGTACTTCCAGGCCTGTGCTTTCCATTTTATCATACTGCCTGGCCAACAGCAGGTCAGATGTGCAAGTAGTCTTAGCTTTAAAACAGTCACTGAGCCTACTTCCTTTTCACTGTTTTCCACTATGAAAGCCTATCAGGGAATTCCTAATTGCTAGAGACATATTATTTTCTTCTGGCACTCAAGTGAAACTAAAATCTCCTTTGTATATAACTTTATAGGGACTCCCATGAAGTGTCTGAGAGTGATAGAGAATAATCATTTGGGTTACTATATTAAGTATGTAAAGAACATGCTACCAACAAACTACCATTCATTCATTAAGGGCTTCAGCACATACTAAGATTAATAGCAAGAGACTAATAGAAATCAGAGATAAGGATAAAAAATTAAATCTGCTTTTAAGAAACAATGCAAGAGAATAATTACAAAAATCATAAATGTAAGTGAACGTTTTCGCCTTTTAAAATATTTGCTTTGGATGGTAATATAGTCATTCTAGTAATGCTGCCGCTATCAAAATCATTTCCTTAACCTCATTTAGTTAGGCCACCAGTATAACTATCAGTATAAGGTACTCAGAGGTATGATGAGCTAAGTCCAGAATGGATTAGGAAAATCGAGAGCAGACAAGATCACTCAGAAAACTGCACTACTTCTGCAAAAGTCAGAATTGCTCCCTAACTCAATAATTCATCTAATACCAATGTATTACCATTCTTTCAGTGATGTTCTAAGGGAAAGGCACCTAATCATCTTCTTCTTCTTTTTTTTTTTTTTAATTTATTTTTAACCCTTAACTTCTGTGTATTGGCTCATAGGTGTAAAAGTGGTAAGGGTAGGCAATGGGGGTCAAGTGACTTGCCCAGGGTCACACAGCTGGGAAGTGTCTGAGGCCAGATTTGAACCTAGGACCTCCCACCTCTAGGCCTGACTCTCAATCCATAGAGCTACCCAGCTGCCCCGGCACCTAATCTTTTTGCAGGTGATACGAAAAGTAATACAGATATATGATGGACCTAAGTTATAGTGTATATATGATATTACTTATCATAAGTATATGAATCTAAGATTGATAACAAATGTCGAAAGTGACCTAAAAGTTATCATACAGAAGTTAGTAACGCACAGACAACATGAAACAACAGGCAGTCCAAGAACTGCATCCAAACCTGTGAAGGTTTAAAGGCCTAGATGAAGTTGAGTATGTACAATCCTCTATGAAGGATTTATGCAAGAACACAGGCAAAAATTACAGGAGGACTGGAAAGCATAGAAGAGCAACAACCTATATTGGTGGGCGCTAGATCCCCTAATGAGAGCATAAATCCACTAAAAGTGTCACTGTATTTCCTTCATGGGAAAAAAAAAATTATCTTTGTAATTCTCAATCACTTAGAACTCACTGACCATAAAACCCTATCTTTTTCACATAAATTGAGGGTTAGCCACTTTCCTTCTTATTCTAGATTCAAACTATTAATTCTTCTGAATCTAAGAGTAATTCAAGTTCATTTTTATTAAATCAAAATTATTAGATTATTGGATTCATTCCATCATTCTAACCTAACAGATCTTTTGGGAGTATTTAAGAGTACAAAAATACAAAAGTAAACGTAAATACAAAAACATACTATTTGCAATGTTATATTTTCAATTTGGAAATTAAGTGCAAAATCTAAATGGAATTTTGAAAGGAAAAGTCCAAGATTTGGTTTTATAAAGAAGCCTCAGAATTTTAATTGATTATTATACTAGACACAAATTTAATTTGGCAGAGTATTTTTTACTATATTAAAGCAACACAACCACAACCAATAAAACATTCCTATAATTATTTCCATTATTACAGCTTTAGGGTTGTCCTTATAACAGGTACTGTTTATTCATTTCTCAACATTTGGTGGATCTGGTCACTACTGTAAAGGAATTTTCTTTTTAAAAAAGTTTTATCTTTATTTTAAGAATGCACATGATTTTTATAGGTGAATGTTGTATTCAGGACTTTGATGAACTCCATTAGTGTTTTTTTTGGCTGAAGTGGCTAGATTGTCTAGATGGCATTTGCCCCCCCTCCATTTATTAATATAATCTTAAGATATTTTAGCTTTTTTGGTTTGTTTTACTATGTGGACAATTTATCTGATGTTACAGAATTGATTTATTATTTAAGACTGTAGAGATCCTGATGGCTAGAGTATCCTACAAGCCTTTTTTTTTTTTAACTCTTATCTTCCATCTCAGGATCAATACTAAGTATTAGTTCTAAGACAAAAGAGTGGTAAGAGCTAGGCACCTGGGGTTGAGTAACTTGGCCTGGGTCTCACCAGCTAGTAAGTGTCTGACAGCAAATTCAAATCCATCTTCTGACTCTAGACCTGGCCCTCTATGCACTGAGACACCTAGGTGGCCCCTAACCTATAAACTCTTATTCCAGACATATATAATTAGAGAAATTCTAACTGTACTGCAGTCTATTCCCTTTTTAGAAATCAACACATTAATGTTTAGAGTTTTACACACACAAACAAAAGGCTAAATGCCAGCTTCTAGGTGAGAGTGGGAAGGGAATATACATAAAATAGAGCTTCAGAATGCTTCAACACTCACTAATCTGATAAGCTTCAAAACAATAGTGAGGTCAGAAAGATGAAAAAATAGCATGTCTATTTTTATAATGGTGACATACATTTAAATCCAGATTCAACTTACTATTTGGTGGTCCTGTTGCTTGGTATGGTGGGTAGGATGCTGAAACAGTAGGACGAGAAAACACTGGAGGTTCATCTCCAAACACCACAATCATTACTTGAATCAGACCCAGTAAATCAGACTGTGGCTAAAAGAAAAAATAAATGAATGTTGTAATATTAAATACAAAGAGTTTAGGAACTTTTCTTCAGTGACAATAATATTTGTTTATATTTACAAAGTTTTTCCAAAGTTCGAGGAAGTATTTTTCATATATATAGCCAAAGAAGGCAATTGGAATAAGAACTATTATCCCTATGAGATATACTTGGGAACTAAAGAGAAGGCTTTCTTAATGGTCACAAAGCTAAGAAGTATCAAAAGCCCAAGTTGGGTGCTCTATTTATCATACTACATATCTCCTGGTAAATGCCAGTTTCATTTGCATGATCCCAATCTTACAAATGCCATTCTTTTTAATGTCACTTGAATGTACTAATAGAGAAGTCAACACTCCCCTTCATTTTGAGATTGTATGCAAAGAGACAAAACCCACTCCCAGCTCAGATAAAATCCAAGAAGGAAGTTCAGTTCAGTTATTTTCAGTTGTAGACCCATAATTCCTTTCTTACCCAGAATCCTTTCCCAGGACTTATCTCAAAAATTCCCTTCTTCCAACTAACCTTAGAAAACCAAACTATCCCTTACTTATTCCTACCTTAGACATACTGCGGCTCTGGTTGGTTCCTATAACAATCACAATTTTCCCTCTTCTAAACTTTTGTTATTATTTATTTTATTCTAAACTATTATCCAAAATATTCAGAAATAAATTTTAGAAATAATCTCCCTTTTTTCTCATATCAAATTGAAGGCTGTCCCTCCTTTAAATGATAAAATTCTACCTCATTTAGCAAATAATCCTCAATATAATTAATACTCAAATAACTAACTCAACTAATACAATGGACCCCACCTCACCTTAACTTAATCTTCTACTCAACTCTTATAATTACTTTACTTATTTGTACATGTTTATGCTGTTCCTTAACTTTGTTTCTTTTAAGACAAGTTCAGGGGCAGCTTATCTTACCACTGTAGAGTTTTAGAATTGATACTTAGTATGATTGATTCTAAGACAGAATGTAAGGGCTTAAAAAAGACTTTAAAGTTCAATGAGGGTAGGAAATGAATTTATTAACAAGTACTTCAAAAGTCAGATTTTGAATTCACCCAGGTTCTCAAGTGAATTTCTTGACCTTATTTACTAATTGTATATAAAATGCAAGATGTACAACACCAAACAAACCAGTAGTTTTTCCTGAGATAGATAAATAGTTTCAGATTCTTCAGTATTTGGCAAAATACAAAAGTAAAAAAAAAAGTTTAATTTTTTTTTAAATAGCAAATCTGATCTTTATAGTATTAGGTATATAGTTTTTTCCTAAAGAGAACATGTTTTCCCAGTTAAATGTAAAAATTTTTTAAATATTCTTTCAAATTTCAATTTCTAGATTCACTCCTTCCCTCATTAAGAAGGCAAGCAATTTGATATAGGTTGCAGTCTTGTAAGACATTTCCATTTTTATCATGTTGTGAGACACATACACAAAAAAAGAACTTTAAAACAGTATTCTCTGATGTGTGGCAAAATTGGGACACTAATACACTGCTGGTGGGGTTGTGATTTGGTCCAACCATTCTGAAGGGCAATTTGGAATTACGCACAAAAGGCTTTAATTGAATGCCTGCCCTTTGATCCAGCCATACCACTATTGGGTTTGGTTTGTACCTCAAAGAGATAATAAGGAAAAAGACTTGCACAAAAATATTCATAGCTGTGCTCTTTGTGGTGGCAAAAAATTGGAAAATGAGGGATGAGGAATGGCTAAATAAATTGTAGTATGTTGGTGATGGAATATTATTGTGCCAAATGGACTAAAGAAATGGAAGAATTCCATGTGACCTGGAACAACCTCCAGGAATCGATGTAGAGCAAAAGGAGAACCAGGAGAACACTGTACATAGAGACTGATACACTGTGGCACAACAGAATGTAATAGACTTTTCTATCAGTAAGACATTCTATCAATGACCCAGGACAATCCAGAAGAACTAAGGAGAAAGAACGCTATCCACATCCAGAGAAAGAACTGTGGAACCAGAAATGCATTAGAAAAATATGATAGACCACGTAGTATGATAGGGATGTGATTAGGGTTTTGATGTTAAAAGATCACTCTACTGCAAATATGAATAACATGGAAATAGGTTTGGAACAATGATACATGGACAACACAGTGGAACTGCTTGCTGGCTTTGGGAGGGGGGTCATGGAAATCATGTAACCATGAAAAAATATTCTAAAAAAAAAAAAGTGGACCAACTCCCCCTCCACCCCTTTTTATCTCCTTGGGATACCAACCTAGTAGTGGTATTGCTGGGTCAAGGGACAAGCAGTTTTAAGCAACAGTTCCAAATTACTTTGTCCATAGTTCCAAATTACTCTCAAGAATGGTTAGACCAATTCATAACGTCACCAATAGTACATTAGTATCTCAATATTCCCATATCACCTCCAACATTTATCTTCCTTTTCTGTTATATTAGCCATTCTGACAGGTTCAAGGTGGTACCTCAAAGTTGTTTTAATTTGCATTTCTCTAATCAATTGTGACTTAGGGCATTTTTATATGACTATAGGCAGTTTTAATTTATTCTTTTGAAAACTTCCTATTTACATCTAGTGAATATCAATTAGAGAATAATTTTTATTCATATAAATTTGACTATTTTCATATATTTGAGAAATGAGGCTGTAAGATTAAAAATTAATATCCAAATACTCCAAGCATTTATATTTAATAAGATTTATTAATAATAACTTGAAGTAAAAGGAATAAAAAGACAAAAGTAAAAGCCTGAGTAAAACCAGCTTTCCTAGCCACACACGTGGGAAAAGAAAGAGTGAGAGTGAAGTTACACACAATTTATAAACAATACCTAAACACACAAGGTGGCGATGAAAGAGGAAAGGGATGCTGGGAGATGTAATAGTTCAAAGGTACAAAATTTCTATTTATACAAGGCCTTTATTAGAGAAATTTGGCAGTAAAAATTTCCCTCCCAATTTTCTGCTTTCCTAGTAGTAATGGTATTAAAGGATATTTCACTCTGATACAAATGGGGCACTGTTTTTTTTTTTTAAACCCTTAACTTCTGTGTATTGGCTTCTAGGTGGAAGAGTGGTAAGGGTGGGCAATGGGGGTCAAGTGACTTGCCCAGGGTCACACAGCTGGGAAGTGTCTGAGGCCGGATTTGAACCTAGGACCTCCTGTCTCTAGGCCTGACTCTCAATACACTGAGCTACCCAGCTGCCCCACAGTGTTTTAAAATAATACAAAATACCACTGAAATGGAATGATTGTTTATCCTTTTGTACTAAACTATTTTCTATTTTTAAACCCTTACCTTCTGTCTTAGAATTTACATATATATATATATATTATATATATATATAGATATAGATAGATAGATAGATAGATAGATATATCAGTCTGGGAAGTGTCTGAGACCAAATCTGAATCCAGAATCTCCTCTCTCCAGACCTGATTCTCTATCCACTGAGCTACTTAGCTAAATCAAGCATACAATTATTTCCCCTCAAACCTTAAGACACTACAGAGAATTATTTCATGTTCTTGACTATATCTTTGAAATATCTTCAACCAAGTTTTCAGGCTCATGTAGGCTATATTCTCTGCAGAGGTTTCTAGAGTAGTTTCAAATAGAAGAACCACATAGTTGACCAAAATTTAAAAGATAAGATTTTTACTTCCCAAACTCATATCTAAAACCTTTTCTAAATGTTTATAATAAGCCAAAATTACATATTTCCTAAATTCAAGTGATAAAACTGATCATAGCGTGTTCTGAACTCTAAGGGGCAAAAAAAATCAAGATTTATAATTTCAACGTCCAGCTAGTTTTGAAACATGACTTTGAAGCTTTCCCCCTCTAATATTCAAGTGTGCATAAACTCTATGAAATAAAGATCCAAAGACAGCATTACACGGAACTGTTTTAACTATGCAAAATTGATCACTTTGATTTGTATTGTGATTTCTCAAGCTTTAAAAGAGAAACTACACAAAATTAAAATGTACTAGCATTCAAGTTATTGCCAAGTCAGAAAAAGAAGAATTCCACTTAAAATAACTATGAAATGTATAAAATACTTAGGAGCCTGTCTACAAAGATACAAATAGTAACTATATAAATTCAACTACAAAACACTGTTTACAGAAAACACACATTTAAAATAACTGGAGAATATTAACTGCTCATCAGTAGACCAAGCCAATATAATAAAAATGACTATAACATCTAAGTTAAACTTAGTGTCATACTTAAAGTACCAAAGGATTACACATTATGGAACTGAAAAAAAAATTACAAATTTAGCTGGAAGAAAAAAAGTTAAAGATCTCAAGGAATGGTGGGGGAAAACAAAAAGAATTAAGGGGTCCCAGCAGTATTATATCTAAAACTACACTACACTGTAATAATTATCAAAGCAATTTGGCATGAGGTTTGAAAACACAAACGAATCTGGTGGCCTAGTGTTAGAGCCTATCTACTGGGATAAAAACTATTTGACCAGAAAACAAAACAAAAAACCTGGCAAAAATTAAGTTTGGTCAACACTTCACAGCATATGCCAAGATAAGCTTCAGATGGATACATGTGTCAAAGATGAAAAAGATCACTTTAATAAAAAAATTATAGAGGAATGATGAAGATATTATCTTTCGGATCCTTAGATAATTAAGAGTTCATCATCAAATAAGGGACAGAGAGATCACAAGATAATATGGACAATTATGACTACATAACACTAAAATATTTTTACAAAAATTGAATATAGCCAAGATTAGAAGGGAAACTAGGGGAGAATGGGGACAACAAATCCTTTACAGCAAATTATCACGTTACAAATATAAGGATCTCATTTCCAAGACACACAAAAAAGCAGATTCTAATTTCTATTAAGTCATTTATTGTTTTATAATTGGTAGAACTATAATAAGCAAGAGGCTCTCAAGGGAATGAATCCAGAATATCTCTAGTCATATGGAAAAACATCCCAAATCACTTAAAAAAAAAAAAAAAAAGGAGGGGAAGACAAATTAAAGCAATTTGGAGATACCATCTAACACCTATGAGATTTGCAAAGATGATCTCAAAAACTGACTAATGTGGAAGGGGCTTTTATAAACAGGCATACTGATGTACATCCATACTGTCATGGTGGAAAGCAATTTGAAATTATGTATGAAAAGTTACCAAAGTGTGCATATGCCCTCTGACCCAGTGATACCCCCTACTAGGTCTATACCAGAAAGAGGAAAAAGTCATAAGTGCCCTAAAATATTTGTAACAGTTTCTTTCCAGTGGCAAAGAACTAGAGACTAAAGAAGGCCAAAAAACTGGGGAATGGCTATAGCAAATTATGGCATAGGAATGTATTAATGCTATTAAAAAAAAAAACCAACAAAGAAACAGAAAATTTCAGAGTAACCTCAGAAGAATGTATGCACAGATGCTGAATAAGTAGAACCAGAACAATCTGTAACATCAATATTGTAAAAATGAACAATTATGAAAGACTTAAGAACTCTGAACAATGTAATGATCAACCATGAAGAACGGTATTCATCTTATGACAGAGATGATGGAAGCAATATGCATAGCAGAAACAAATTTTTGTTCAGCACCATACCAA
Organism: Gracilinanus agilis; assembly: GCF_016433145.1. Lineage (NCBI taxonomy): Eukaryota > Metazoa > Chordata > Mammalia > Didelphimorphia > Didelphidae > Gracilinanus > Gracilinanus agilis. Next base: position 231,424,965 of record NC_058135.1, on the reverse strand, counting down.
AATACCCCCAAATTATTTCATAGTTAGAAAAAAATGATAAAATTCATCTGGAAGAACAAAAGGCTAAGAATATAAAGGGAATTACATTTTTTTAAAGTACCAGATCTCAACCTATATTATAAAGCAGCAGCAACCATCAAAGTGATCTAGTACTAGCTAAGAAATAAATTAGTGAATCAATGGAACAACAGATTAGGCACTCAACGCACAATAGTAAATGACCATAGTATCCTAGCGTTCAGCAAACCCAAAGATCCAAGTTTTTGGAAGAACTCACTATTTGACAAAAATTGCTGGGCAAAACTGGAAAACTGTGTAGCAAAAACTAGGCACAGATAAACATCTCACACCATATACCAAGATAAAGTCAAAATGGATACATAATTTAGAAATAAATTAGGAGTACAAATAATCAAAATTTGGGGAGCACAAAATAGTGTACCTGTCAGACCCAATGATAAGGGAAAAATTTATGACCAAAACAGAGAGAACATGACAAAATGTAAAATTGACAACGTTTTTGTGCATACAAAACCAATGTAACCAAGAATAGAAGGGAAACAAAAAACTGGGGAAAAAAATTTCCAAAGCAAGTGTCTCTGACAAAGGCCTTATTTCTCAAGTATATAGAGAACTAAATCAAATTTTTAAGAATACAATTCATTTCCCAATTGATGAGTGGTCAAAAGATCTGAACAGGAAGTTCTCAGATGAAGAAATTAAAATTATATTTAACCATATGAAAAAATGTCTCAAATTACTATTAATTAGGGAAATGCAAATCAAAGAACTCTGAGGTGCCACTTCACACATGCCAGAATAGTTAATATGACAAAAAAGGAAAATAATAAATGTTGGAGGGAATGTGGGAAAACTGGGACACTAAAACACTCTTGGTGGAGTTGTGGACTGATACAACCATTCTGGAGAGCAATTTGGAACCATGCCTAAAGGGCTATAAAACTACCCATAAATACCCTTAAACCTAGCAATACCACTACTAAGTCTATATACCAAAAAGATTAAAGATAAGAGGAAAAGGACCTACTTGTGCAAAAATATTTATAGCAGCTTTCTGTGGCAGAAAAGAACTGGAAACTGAAGGGATGTCCATCAATTAGGGAATGGATAAACAAGTTATGGTACATGAGTGTAACAATACTATTGTGCTGTAAGAAATGACAAAGAGGACAATCATACACACACACACACACACACACACACACACACACACACACACACACAAAACTTGGAAAGACATATATAAGTGATGAAAAGTGAAGTAAGCATAACCAGGAGAAAAAAGTTGTATATAGTAACAGTAATAATGTATGATGATCAACTATGAATTTGACTTCTCTATTATCAGCAATGCAAAGAACCTAAGACAACTTGAAGAGACTAATGACAGAAAAGGCAATCGACCACTATAGAAGGAACTAATAGAGTCTGAGTGCATTCTGAAACATAACATTTTTTGCTTTATTTCCTTCATTTGTTTTTTTCTTGTATAAGCAATGTGTGTCTTCTTTTACAACAACATGACAAACACAGAAAAATGTTTTGCAAGATAGCACATGTATAATCTATATAAATATAACCTGCCATTTCAGGGAAGGGAGGGGGAGAACATGGATTGCAAAATGTCAGAAAATGATTATTAAAAAATTGTATCTACATGTTAAAAAAACCATAAACTATTTTAAAAAGAGTGAAATGAATTTTTGGACATGGCTAAGGTGGAAATTTGTTTTACTTGACTGTGCTCATAAAATACAAGGGGGGGTTGGGATCTTTTCTTTCTGTTGAATGGGGTGGAGGTAGGAGAAACAAAAAATTTTTAAGTAAAATTAAAAGTTTTAAAAGTAAAAGCTGTCACTGCCAAACCTACATTAAGTATGTTCCCACCTAGGTATTCTAATATTGGAACTATTAAAAAGACACAGAATTCTAGTTAAAGTACAACTTCCAAAATGCATCTAAATACAAACCTCACAAGCAGGATTCATATTTGTCTCTCCCATAACATTAACCCATAGCAACTCAAGTATCAATGTGCTTAAGGTATCTTTACCAGACTGAAGAGTTGATTTTTATTTATTTCTAAATGTTGTATCCATTTTAACTTTTTCTTGGTATGTGGTGTAAGATATTGATCTCTGCCTAGTTTTTGCCATACCATTTTACAATTTTCTCAGCAGTTTTTGCTGAATAGTGAGTAGTTCTTCCAAAAGCAATTTGGATCTTTGGGTTTCTCATACACTAGGTTGGTTTTTTTTTTTTTTAAAAGAAAGCTGGGTTAATAACTGCATGGCACAGAAATGACAGAAACTGTCCTAATGGAAACAAAAACTGATTATATTAAATGAGAAACCTGGTTTGGGGCATAGCAATATTTGCCACATTTTGCAGCACTGTGAAATGCATACCCTAAGAAGAAAGAGGAAAAAAACCTCAAAACTGCAATGAGTAGTATGGTTTGCCCCATTAAAAAAAGGAGGAAAAAGAACTTCTACTATTTTATTCAGGATTTGGAGCTGATTCCTTAAACTGTCCAGTTTTTCAAAATCCATTCTCATTAGAGGGACAGATGGCATGATGGTACCAGCTTTTGTGACAAACAGAATGCCATCCAAGATGATCTGTGATTTCAGCTGCATTCATGACATTGTTAAGAACCTGTTTGCTAGCAAACGCTAATAAGTAGTTCTAAGCTCATCCTCTGACATCTCTGTTTTTCTCAAGTTTTCCATTTATTCTTTCATTACTCTTCAACTACAAAAATTTTGGGGTATTAGATTGAATCTTGCCTATATTATCAAGCTATCTCCCCCCATGCCCCACATTCTTCTATAAGTTTTACAGTGGAAATTATACTTATTTATCATGTTATCCAGTTTTAATTTGAAAAAATAAATTATTTTTCCTATAACACTGTGAAGATGGGATTAATTCTCCCCTCACTGACTTTCAGATTTAATCACTAGAAGTGTATACACCCCCATACACCTCCTTAAAGTGACGGAAGGTCCACAACCCACGAGCTAGAGTGGGTGACACTCAGAAACGACTAACTGTACCCTCCCATCCCCTGGGCAGTCCTAAGAAAACTCAAACTGTGATTGGCCCACGTAAAGTGGAAGGAAGGGACAGGAAGTGACGCAAAGAAGGGTCTTTAAAAGTAGTTGCAACTTCCTGTGACCAGCTTTCTTCTTTGAATTTGGCATTCTGGCTTGGGACTCTTGGTTAGACTGCTCTTGGATCTTCTCCCCTTTGACTTTGGATTGGTGAGTGAAAAAGCTGACCTTCCTTTCCTGACTGCCAGAGAGATTAACACCAGATAGGCTGCATGGGTGATACCTAATTTACCTCTGGGCCCTCTGACTGGGTTTTGGAGCCCTGCCGGAGCAAAGCCAGGCGCCAGAGCAGATATTTAGCTCGTTAGGCTAGATTTCCTACTCTACCCCCTTTCTCATTTCTCTACTTTCCCTCTATTTTATAAATAAATACTGCTAAAAAGTCATCTGATTTGAGATATATTAATTTCAGCAACCACATTCATATATTTAGTCCAACCTTAATTTTTTTTTAAACCCTTACAACACTTGGACCAGACCTTGGCTTGGTTTTTTCAAGAGACCCTTGAGGAGGTTACATATAAACTCCCTGTATTCAAATGAAGAACAAGAAAAACATTCATGGGTTGGGATGTTTCCTACTGAAAGGAATTTCCACATCTATGAGTTCCAAAATCCATAAATGAATATCAGGTTATCAAAAACATAAAGTCTATCTATACCACTTATAGACAATATATTACTGGAAGCTGTCCTTTAATGTACATATGTGCTATTAACCAATATAGATTACAATCTCCTTAAGGTTAAGGATCTTTGTTTTATTATCTCTTGGCATATTCTTAAGTGTCATAAACATAGTAGATGTTCATTAAATCTCTGTTGTTTACTGAAGGAAAAAATGAAAATCCAACTAAGAATTAAAACCAGTATATGGGTGATATACTTACATGCTTCCATTCATGTAAATAAGGAAGATAGATCTTTCCATTTGCATCGACATGTTTCCCTGTTTTAATAGTCATTGAACTAGTAGGCTTAACAAAACAGATAGGGGGATTATACGGATAAGTGTCCAGCAGCCACAGGCATATTGGGATATTGTATATGTTACCTAAAAAGAAAAAGTGAGACTTCAATTATTCTATTTTTTAGGTCTTTTTCTGACCTTTCAATATCCTAACAGGTAAACAATCGCAATAAAATACTACAAAAAATATAGAAAGATAATGGGATTTGTTTTCAGACTGGAGAATCTTTATAGACTATCTACTCTAATCATTTCATCTTAATGAGGAAACTAAGGTCTACAGGCCTCATAAGTGATTTGTAAAAGGTCCCAGAGGTAATTAATAGGAACACTGAGATTTGAAAACTCAAGGAGTCCAAATCTAAAGTATTTTCCACTACTCCATATCGCCTCCTATCAATATACTTCCTGGGTTTCAGAGTTATATTTAAAAGTGTTTCTCAAGTTTTTAGTTTGCAGAGCATTTCGGAAGAATAAAAGGGAGATGAATGCATTTCTATACAAGCTATCATTGATTATACAATTCATCACTTTAAAAACAGTACTGAGATTAGGGAATATAATATGGGATGAAAGCACTAGTGCTGAAAGGGACTGTTAGCCATCCACCCCAACTTCTTTATTTTACAGAAAAAGAAATTAAGCCTAAAGAGGTTAAGAGACTTCATCAAAGTCACATGGGCTAGTATGAGAAGCAGGATCTGGGCCTGGCTTCTCTGACTTGAGCCAGGGCTCTTTCTAATGGGACACGTTGCCTCTATAACCAAAGAAAAGCAATTCATCTGACCAGTAAAAATATCTAAAGCTTAATCTACAGCTAGATGAAGAGGTCCAAATCAACTGTCAATTAGATAATGTTACTTGCTTACAGAGACATGTGATAATTTCTTTAATGTAGTTGACATTTCCAGCAGTAAGTTACTAAAAGAACTAAGAACTAAAGTTTTCCTGACTTTATTCATGCCATTAGTTTTATCTTTCTAGTAAGTAGATCATAAATGTTTTAAATGGCATCAATTTGTTAATTTTTAATAAATGCAAGAGCATTAATTTGTGGAATATGTCACATCATTCTACTAACAAATAAATTCTGCCCCAAGCTCAGTTGTCTGAATGCATCATTATATGTCCTATCACTCGTTACTAAAATCACTCATAGGTTAAGGTTTATATAATTCATGTTTCTTTTCCAAAAAAGAAATCATTTCACAACTCATTAACATGTACGTGTAAGCTATACTCTATATGAAATAAACTGGTAGTGTTACAATGCACATACCAGTTGGTTAGTCAAGCATTTATGAAGCACTTACTATGTAATAAATACTATGCTAACCACTGTGGAAAAAAGAAAGGGAAAATACAGTCCTAAAGAATTCCATATTCTCATGAGAGAGACAACAGTAAAATAACTGTGCAAATAGGCTATGTACAGTACAAATAGGAAACCTCAGAAGGTCCTTTAGGAGAAGCAGGAAAATAGTGGGATTTGAGCTGAGTTCTGAAGTTAGCTAAGGAAACCAAGAGGCAGGTGAAGAGGCAAAGGTCTGGAGGGCCAGCTAGTGGAATGGCATGGTGATGGAGATTTGTGTTAAGTAAGGTCATTTAACTGAGTCATAGAATTCATAGAGAGTGAAGTGTAAGAAGACAAAATCAAGTAGGAAGAGGTACGGTTGTGAAGTGTTTTAAATGCCAAAAAGAGGATTTTATATTTGATATGAAGGAGCTACTGGAATTCACTGAATGAGAACTATTGTGACATAGCAAGACAAAATTGCTCTTTAGGAAAGGCACTTTAGCAGCTAAGCAGAGGATGGATTATAGTAAGAAGAGATCTGAGACAAAGAAACCAACCAATAGGCTCCTACAATTGTTCAGCTCCAAGGTGACAAGGACTTACCAAACTAAGGCAGTGGCCGTGTGAGAAGGAAGGGGATATCTAAGAGATAATGTGAAGGTAAAAAATGAAACATAGCCAAGAGACATGAAGAGACTAGAATGACACCAAGAGTGCAAACCTAGGTGATGTGACAGGAAGGAGGGAGGTATCTTTGACAGTAACAGGAAAGTTGGGTTAAGAGAAAGAAATCTGAGAAAGACAGTAGGGCTTGTTTGGACATGCTGTCTTTAAGATATCTGTGAAGGGGGTAGCTGGGTAGCTCAGTGGATTGAGAGCCAGGCCCAGAGATGGGAGGTCCTAGGTTCAATTCTGGCCTCAGACACTTCCTGGTTGTGTGACCCTGGGCAAGTCACTTGACCCCCATTGCCTACCCTTACCACTCTCTTCTGCCTTGGAGCCAATACACAATATTGACTCCAAGACAGAAGGTAAGGTTTAAAAAAAAAAAAAAAAGATATCTATGAGACATACAATTTCAGATGTTTGAGACAGTTGCTAATTCAGAGTGCCTGTTAAAAGAATTGGGAATGTCTAAGACTAAAGGGTCAGTTCTCTCCTCCACTCTGCCTGGGTTCAACATTATAGAACAAGATGTCCCTCCCATGAGCTTATCATTTTCTAGCTTATTACTTCTAATCACCATGCTACTAACCAAGTCAAGTTTGACTGGCACCACCTCCCTCAGCCTCCTTTCCATTGATTAGAGAGTAGAGTACTAAGCCCCTCCCAATTCCTTCCTTTATAGAGGGCAGAAACCGGACTCAACTCATTCCACTTTGTATCTGCTGCAATGCCTGGTTTCAATTCCACGGAACAAGATAGTCATGAACAGGGTACCCCCTAGTGCCTCATCCACCCCACCTAATACTACCACATACGAATTGGCATCCTTTGTAGTGATCTCTACCAATCAAACTGTAAGCTTCCTGAGGGAAGAAATTTTGTTGTTGTTAAATGTATCTCCGAGGCTTAGCAAAATGCCTGGCACTGTGGAGGGCATATATGTGGCTGGTGCTTATTAACCATGTTTCCTGGGATCCCAGACAATTTTGAAGAATTCATGATGAAAAATGATATTCACCCACAGAGAGAGAACTGATGTATTCAAGTGCTGAATGAAGTATAATTTTGTTCATTTTATTATTCTTGTCTTTTATTTTTGCAACATGGCTAACATGGAAATGTTTTGCACATATATAAATGATATATTGCTTGCCTTCTCAATGGGTAGGGGAAGGGCTAATAGGGAAGAGTTTGGAATTCAAAATTTATTTAAAAAAAAGAGAGAGAGAGAATATAAGTTCCATGAGGGCAGGGACTCTCTTTTTGCTTGCCTTTGTATTCCTACCACTTAGCAAAGTGCCTAGCAAATAGTAAGTGCTTAATAAATGCTTGCTGTTAAACAATAACTTAAAAAGCAAGATAAAATAAAAGTCTGTTGCATTTGGTGATACACTGCCACTTAATAGCAAGTGCTCTGTCACTGAAAACTATTCAGTCACGCTTTCCTTAAGAGGTTCCTTCCAATTCTCACATTAAAGGATGAAAAGAATCCAACCCTCAAAGCCACCTAAATTCATATTTATAGATCACGAACTACTGGAGGAAGGCTGAAAAACCAAGCACAGTGAAAACCCATTGCTAAATGAAGATGAATCTAACAGTCAGTTAATAGTAAAGGATAATTGTTTCCACATAACATTTTAGCAAAATAGTCTTATGTTTTAAGGCAGTGATTCCCAAAGTGGACGCTACCGCCCCCTGGTGGGTGCTACAGCGATCCAGGGAGGCGGTGATGGCCACAGGTGCATTTATCTTTCCTATTGATATTAAAAATTTTTTTAATTTAATTTCCAGGGGCCTAAGTAATATTTTTTTCTGGAAAGCAGGTGGTAGGCCAAAAAAGTTTGGGAACCACTAGTTTAAGGCAATGTATTCCTATTTTGAAGCACAAGTTGTGATACTCACCTCTATAAGGCACAGGAATTGTTCCAGTAAGGCTCATTAGCTCCCTAGAATTGCCATCATTAAAGACTAAAAGAAATTAAACAAAGTTTTAATCATGTGCATTTTTAGTAGTAGGTGCTTCTAGATTATGTGGTTAAAATTGTTAAACATCTTAGAAAAAACCTTCTTTCGATTGTACAATATAATATCCACAAAGCAAGCCATATCAACAAAGTATGATTTGCTGAATCAGACAATAGGAATACAATCTGCTTATGAAAATACATGTAAATAAAAAAGAAAATTGCTTCTGAATTCCCTGGAAAAATGGATAGGAAGCATGCTGAATATTTAACAGAAACATAGGATTAAAGATATGGTTCCCAAAATACTGTACGTATAACACATAATCATCATTAAAAAAAAATACCACACTGAACTTTAATATATTTCAATATGCATACCCTAAAGACTAATTGTTACTGCAAACTTCAGTCAATATAAAATCATGTTTCATTTTTAAATTAAAATTATTTATTTTTTTAAAGCTCTTACCTTACATCTCAGAATCAATAGTGTGTATTGGTTCTAAGGCAGAAGAGTGGTAAAAGGTATGGGACTTAAGTGACTTGCCCCAGGGTCACACAGCTAGGAATTGTCTGAGACCACATTTAAACCCAGAAATCTCCCATCTCTAGACCTGGCTCTCAATCCATTGAACAACCTAGCCATCCTCTATATTTCATTTTTTTTTTAAATGAACTATTAACATGCTACTAAATGAAATATTGTAAAATTATATGTTTCTTGCTTTTACCATAAAACAAATCCTATTTAATAATGATTTAATTTTTTCAATAATTATTTCAATCAGGAATAAGTAAGACAATGTGTATCCTAAGCCTAGGCACAGAAAATTTTAAAATAAATTACTATCCTCAAGAAAGTTACATTCTACTGGGAAGGGGTTGGATTTGGACTCCTCAGAATGCTTTGAAATGCATAAAACAAAATAAAAAGGATTTGAAAGGAATTACATTGAAATAAAGATTCTTCTCCAACCCTTAAAATCTATCCACAAACCCATAAGCACTGCAAGTTAGAAATCTCTGCACTAGACAAAGAACACTAAGAAATGGAAGGGTAGAGAACACTCAAGGAGAACAGGGAAGGTAGTGTTTACATTGAATATTTGGAGGAGAAAAGGAATTTAAAAGGTAAAAACTGAGGAAGAAGTATATCCCAGGTAGGTAGAGGCTTACAGTCTAAAGGGGGGTTAAGGTATTAGAGAATCACAAAACAAAATAATATTTCAGGTATGAGGGAGACAGCCATATCAAATGACAATTTATGTACAATGCTTCATACACCAATTATTTTTATACTCACACCTATGTCAACTGTGATCATCATCATCAGGAAAAGCTTCATTGAAATGACAGCCATTTAAGTTAGATTTTTAAAAGTTAGGAATTTGATAGACAAAGAGAGGGAGGGAAAGTACTGTAGCCATTTGCCACTCTCCCTTTACAAAAGGCATGGAAGTATAAGCAAATGTAAGGGGCAAAGGTACAAAAAGTTATATTTAGCTGGAGAACAGTGTATGTGAAGGGAGGAAATGAGAAAGGTATGGTGGTAACAAGTTTTGGACAGTCTTGAAAATCATGCAGGTTATATGAACTTTATTCAGGAACCACTTAAGATTTATAAGCAGCTAAGTGATATGTTAGATCTGTGTGTGTTAATAAAGATTTGTTAGTAACATATAAGAAGGAATGGAAGTCAATGAAAGTGGGAAGACCTCTTACTGCAAAAATTTCCCTGGGAAAACAAGGTACCATACTATCAATCAATAAGCAACAGCTTATTAAACACCTACTAAGTGCCAGGCACTATGATGATGCTGGGGATAAAAATACAAAGAATAAAACAACCCTTACTCACAATGAGTATACATTCTAATGGAAAAGACAATATAGTTGATAAATATATATAAGGTGGTAAAATAAAAGGTAGTTTTAGGAAGGACAGCACTAGCAGCTGGGGAAAGAAGAGGAGTCAGGAAAAGTCTCATGCAGAATATGGTGCCTGATATGCATCTTAAAGGAAGAGAGTAATTCTAAGAAGTGGTGATAAGGCAGCCTGTTTCCAAAAGGGGGAAGAGAAAATGGCCAGTACAAAGATACAGAGACTAGAGATGGGGTGAGAGTAATAGGCTGGATGGAAGAGTACAGGACAGGGAATAAAGGCAGTAAAGATAGGTTGGGGCTAGGTTGTGAAAGGCATTAAGACTAATCATTGTAGTTTGTATTTTATCTTAGATGCAATAAGGACTGAAACTGGTTGAGTAGGGAATTCACATGTTGAGATTTCAAAGAAACTGAAGGAAAATTACTTCTGACAGTAGTACCATGAGAGACTTGTGGGATGCAGACCAATTAGGAGGCTTAGGTAATAATCTAGTAAAGAGGTGAACCGAGGTAGTAGTTGTGTGAGTAAAGAAAAAGGAGACAACTGAGGAAAGTCAGGATGCTGACATTACAGACCCAAGATATTGCAAAGATGGTGGTGTCTTTGGTAGAAATAAGGAATTTTAGAAGAGGGAAAGGTTTATAAGAAAGATGAATTCATTTTTGGCTATGTTTAGTTTAAGATAAATATTTAAGATATTTCCAGAGCCTTCAGTTTGATATCTCTAAAAGACAAGTGGTAATGTGTGTATGGCTCAAAAATAGATTAGATAGATAGATAAATAAATAAATAGATCTGGGAGTTATTTACATAGAGATAATAGTTAAACCTGTGTTAAAGGATTAAATTACAATGAAAAAGAGTATATAAAGGGAGAAAAGCATCTAGAATAGAACCTTGAGGTGGAAGTGAGATCATAGGGGAAGGCAAGGATTTGAGAGATGTTTGTCAAGATAGAACAGAACAAGTCCTGGTAAATGGATGGAAAAAAAGTAAGGGTAAAGAATCAAAGAAAATCTCAAGGTAGTCTATATGTAAAAGAAATGCTAGTACCACAAATAGAAATAATGGAATCATGTAAAACCCAGTGGAATTGTGCATTGGCTAAGGGGGGTTGGGGGGGTGTTTGGGGGAGAGGGAAACATGAAACATGTAACTGGGAAAATATTCAAAATTAAAATTTTAAAAAAAAGGGGGGGGGGGGAAGAAATAATGGAATCAGAGAAAATAGGTTTAAGAAGATAAGGAATTCCTTTTTAGACCTGAAGTTGAGGTACCTATGTGATGCTCAAGTGGAGATATTTCATTCACTGTATCAGTATCCCCACTACTCAAATCAGTGCTTGGCACATAATATGTAATTAATAAATACTTGTTGAGTAAACAAGTTCAAAAGAGTAATAAAGGCTAGAGATAAAGACTGGGAGTTAGTTATCTGTGGAGATTCTGTAGCTGAATCCATAATAATAAATAATAAAATCACCAAGAATATTTTGAGAGAGGGGGAAGAGGGCCAAGGACACATGCTTGGGGAACTCACATGGTGAGCAAGATGAGGAATTGGCAAAAGAGAGAAAGGAGTTAGGGAAGTACATACATATATGTTGGCTAGGTTATTTTTACAAAACTTAGATATCACTTTATGGTTTATAAAGTACTTTATATACATTAACTCACTTGAACCTTAAACTAACATAGTGAGATACTACTATATTGGTAGTTATTCCTATTTTACAAATGAACTGGGTTCAGATGTGACCCAGCCATGGTCAAAGATCCAATATCAGAAGCAGCTCTAGAGAACATATATTTCTTTATCTTGATAAGAGAGGGAAGTCAACAAGGTCAAAACACAAAGAGGTTAAGAGAAGTGAATCCTGGGGGGGGGGGGGGAAAGGCCATTGCATTTTTAACTGGAAGTACTGATTTTTTTTTTTAATCCTTACCTTCCATCTTAGAATCAATATTATGGATTGGTTCCAAAGCAGAAGAGCAGTAAGGGCTAGGCAATGGGGGTTAGGTGACTTGCCCAAGGATCACACAGCTAGAAAGTGTCTCAGTTCAAATTTGAACCTAGGACTTCCTGTCTCTAGTCCTGGCTCTCAATCCACTGAGCCACCCAGCTACTACCCCTCTACTGATGATTTTTGAGAGGGAAGTTTCCATATCCTGTGTAAGTGTGTGTGTGGAGAGGGAAGAGGAGGTAAGTTTAAGACTATTTACATGGAGTTGACAAGAAAATAATAGTGGAGAGGCAGAGGAACTGGATATAGCCAATTTTTTGATGTCTAACATTGATAAAGGAGATGGAAATGGGACAGTAGTAGTATTGCATAGAAAATTCAAGGTAAAGCCATTTTAGATATGACATGTCTACAGGTAGAAGTGCAGACAGATGGAAGAGACTGAAACCAATGAAAGTGAGGGAATGGTGGCTTAAACAATAAGAGCAAGATTTACCCTTAGTGAGTATTAAAGATTTCACTTTTGTGTTGGCAAGGAAGTAGAGGGAAATGATGCGGAAGCTGAAAAAAATGAAAAAGGAAAGCTAGGGAATTTCATATTGGATGGTCTCAATATTCCTAGGGAAGTAGGAAGCTAGGTGTGCAGCTTTAATCATGGGAGTTATGGGTTACAGTTTTCAAGAGGAGAAAATAGTCACCACAAGGAATGAAATAAATTGGTAAGAAGGATTATAAACAGCAGCAAAGATTTGGATCAGATTATGGATCACATATTAATTTGTAATGGGTGAGATTTTCTTATTTTGTTCACTTTTTTCCATGTGAATAATCTTAGAAAAGGAAGGGAAAATTTGGATAAGGATAATAGGTAGTAAATGATAAAAGAAGCAAACAAGCAAGTTTTATAACTGAGATGCAACACTGAAGTAGAAAACCGTGGAGTTAAGGCTGCTGAATGGATGCTTGAATTCCACTAGGTTCTGAAGTAGGGGGAAATGAGTTCAATTTCAGAGATATTTAAGTGGAAATAAACAGCAAGCAGTTGGAATGTGAAACTCTAGTTCAGATGAGGCCGACTCTACAATACAAATCTGACATTTGCAAAGATGTGATAATTGAATCTATGAAAATAGATGAGTTCACTAACAGTCTGTCAGGCAACAAATATGGATTAAGCACATAGATTATGTACAAAGTACTATGTGAAGCAATGGATAGAAAGACAGGGAAAAACATGGATTCAGCTTCAGCATCATTTCCCTCAACTTTCTTCCTCAAGAAGCTAAAATTTCAATATACAAGATGGAAGGTAATCTCTCAGTGGGAAAGAAGGGGAAGAGGAAGAGAGACAGGTATGGGCCAGATGGATACATGGGACAAAGACAACATATAAACAGAACAGGAAAGACCTCCTGTGGAATTTGAATTGAGTGTAGAGAAAGAAGAGAAACCAAGAATCAAAAGAACCAAGGCCCAAAACCAGTATTGATGTCCCACAAGGCACTTGTAGGAGGAAAATGATGAACCAGACTAAGAATGAGTCAAGAATTAGGATGGTCAAATTAAAGCCTAATGAAAAAATTGAAAAGCCTAAATGAAAAAGCCTAATGTTTAGGTTGAATTCAGGACATTGGAAATCTTTTGGATGTAACTCCAAATGCAAGCTCCATTTTGGAGAATACTAGGTTAAATATGTGCACAACACTAAATTAATTATAAAGCAAAACTTAAGCATATCTATTATATTTCTTAATTATGTGAGGGATCTCCCCATATGAGGCTCCATCCTGTAACACTATATGTATAAGACAAACAGTCCATTTTGTAGAACTATGAGAGATAGAAAGGTAAGGTGCCCTTTAAAGCCAATGCAGTAAATTATGCAGAAGTATAAAAAAGACCAAGAAACAAATCAGAAGGAAGGTTGCTCCATCTTAACCAAGTGAGACACTAATAAGTCCCAAAGTACAGATCTAAAGCAGGCAAAAAGAGATAGTACCTAAGGAGAAAAGTATAAAAGGACAGAGATAGGCAGCCAGATCATGCATTCAGAGCAAAAGTACCTTACAAGCCATCTAGTCCAACTCCCACATTTTGCAGATAAAGAAATTGAAGACTGGAAGAGGTTAAATGATTTTAAGTTTACAAAGGTACCAAGAATCAGTCTAGAATCAAATCTAGGATTATCTCTTCAAAATCAAGCATTCTCTGCTGCCTTTGTTTATGTGTTTGTGTTTTGTGATAACCTTTGACTATAGAGCACAAGGGAAACTTATGCTCTGTGGACTCAAATGATCATAAGGAGTCAAACCCTCATTAGGACTGGCTGGCTACAGAGCATGTATACCTTGTTGGTTTTGATAAACAAAAGTGAAAGTACATACATTTGTGATGTGAACCACCTGAGGATCAAGAAAGTAAATTTTCTAATCTATAAAATAAATTAGATTGGGTGTATGTTTTAAGTGCATTTCCAGCTCATAACGCTTTATGTGAAAGAAAACTTTTAAAAACTGAAAGGTGAAATTATTAGCTCTTTTAAACCCTAACCACAAGCCTATAAATGTAAAAGAATTGAACATTTTGTTTTGTCTCATCATTCTTTACTCTGAGGGAGAAAAGTCAAATTTTGAACACCGAACTTGACAAACAAATGGCAAAACAGCAAAGAATAGAGTAACATTACAGCACACTACACTCCAAATTTTCTAATTAAGAAAAAAAAAAAAACTCACCATAAGAGTCCAAAACAGGTTTGAGATCTTTGTACAATGTAATAACATTGACAGTTTCCCGTACAGTTAGGTCTCGATACTTGTACTAGAAAACAAAATAACATAAGAGTTTTGTGTGAAAATGTAGCTTATATACACCTCTTGTAGAGCTTTAAGACACTACTTTATATTAAAAAATTGATAAAATTCTATTCTTAAGAATTGTTTGCAAAGGGGTAGTCTAGGAGAGATCACATTAGAGGGTCTGAATTCAGACTCAGGTTCAGGAACTTACTGCCAGGGTGACCCTGGTAGTTCAACAATTCATTTCCAAAGACATTTATTAAGTGCTAGCCTGCTATGTACTTAAGTTCTAGGATTAAAATGGGTGGGTGGGAGGATGACAAACAGGGAGAACAACAGGCACATAGAAAATTAATTTTTTAAAAATACACATATACAAGGGGCAGCTGGGTAGCTCAGTGGATTGAGAGTCAGGCCTAGAAACTGGAGGTCCTAGGTTCAAATTCGGCCTCAGACACTTCCCAGCTGTGTGACCCTGGGCAAGTCACTTGATCCCCATTGCCCACCCTTACCACTCTTCCACCAAGGAGCCAATACACAGAAGTTAAGGGTTTAAAAAAAGAAAAACAAAAAACAAAACAAAACAAAAATACACATACATACACAACAGAGGAAGTACCAAGGAGAGAGTACTAGCACCTGGTGGAGGGGAGAATCAAAACAATTCCTTTCTTCCAGTTTATACTCTAATAGGGGAAGACAACAAAATGAAGCTGACAAGTAGGAAGCAATGATGTATAGAGTACAGGCAAGTAGGAAATAAAGAGATGGCTAGACTGGGCACCAGGAACAGGGAAGGACACAGAAAGAAGTTACTGACTAGGTTTAAGTTCCAAGACTGTCATCTTACTGAAGAGAGTTCCTAGGACATGATGGCAAAGGCTAGAGTTCGGTCAAATAAGAAATGAATATGGCAATTCTTCCCAGCAGAAACCATTCATTCCAATCAAAGTCACTGGCTAATTTTCACTATACAAAACTTTGTTCTTGCTGTTCTCCATCTACATCAGGTCCTATTTCCTCTCTTTCAAATCCTAATTACATTTTCAAGGTGTAACTCAAACCCTACCTTTTACATGAAACCTTCTCAAATCAGACTCAACAGTCCACAATGAGCTCACACTCTAGAGGTCACAATATTTATCTATATCATTATTTAACAATTAATCATGCATTACCCTGGGACATTATTATATGATTCATTTAAATATGCATTACATTTTCATGTGTTGGGTCTAGCTCTTTTGAGTGCCTTCTTTGGGGGAATCCACAACCCCTTACATGCATAGTACCTTGGCTTAAAATGCTTTTTGGTTGATTTGTAGTCTTCTTTGAGAGCAAAATTTATTATGTATTTAGATAATGTAATTTCAAAAAGAAACAAGGAAAAGTGATAAACAGCATAGACTAAACTATGGATTAGGAAGTCAACAAGTATTTATTAAGCATCTATTATGGTCCAAAACAGTACTAAATGTTGGAAATGGGTTTTAGAACTAGTTCAGCATCTCGCGTTAGCTAAATCTGTACTTCAGTTACCTTTAATCTGTCATATGACAATTACCCTATGTCACCAGAGTATTTTAAAAATTAAAATCATCTAATTATAAATGCTTTATTTTCAGTAAGACATATCTCATCACTGTCTGTATTCTTTCCTCCAGGGTTAAAGTCATTGTTATTCCTTTCCATTTCCCACTTCATTGGAAGCATTCCTCGGGTTATTTTTTATTTCACATATACCATATAAAGGTTATAAAAAATTTTAAATACTATGAAATATTTAGGAATATCACCAATATCTATTTTTGTTTCTGTAGATTTTAAATAGACCAAAGGTCAAATTCATAGCACTGTGACTAGAACCAGATTAAAACCTAACTGGGAAATGTTTAAAAAAAAAAAAAACAAGACAATATAAGATTGATTAAAGGTTTTCTAAGTAATAATAGTTGACAGAGTGGAAAGGGTGCTGAACCTAGAGTCAGGAAAACATCTTCCTGAGTTCAAATCTGGCCTCAGCTATTTACTAGCCCTGTGACCCTGGGCAAGTCACTTAACCCTGTTTATCTCAGTGTCCTTGTCTATAAAATAAACTGGAGAACAAATAGCAAGCACTACAATATCTTTTTCAAGAAAACCCCAAAAAGTGGCCAGTTACTAAGAACCAGACACAACAGAACAACAAAAGTCACTAAAAAGGCCCAGCTCTCTGGGAGGGCATTTAATGGCTCTTTGACAAACACTGGTAACAAACAGCATCTTAAAACTTTTTCAACTTGAGTGAAAGTTAGCAGAAAGTGGTAAGAATGCTATATAAATTCATGATCTCTCCAGTGGAAGTGAACCTGATCTGGAAAAATACTATGTTGGCAATTGCTACTGATGCTAGGTCATCCTTATAAGAGCATACAGTTGGGGCCCTTTGACCTAAACAAAGGTGTTTAGTTGGGGGCTTTTTAGCTCTAGAAAAAGAGCTGCAGCAAGCAACATGTCATGAGGTTTTATATGGGGAGACAAAAAAGTATTGGGAGATGGTACCAAAGTTCACTGTCCCTAGGAAAAAATAAGATTTTTTTTTAAAGGGTCAGAATTAGCCCAGGAAGTTTTTCATCTCAAAAAACCTACATCATAGTCCAATTGTGAAATAAACATTATGTAGAAGAAATGTACTCAATTAACCTAATTCAATAAACAAATTTTTGTTGTAGCTAAAGATCAAAATAAAATAACCCTACCATTCTCCATCATGTAAAACAGAACAGGTCCTGGAATGTGAGGACTTAGGCAAATTTTGACACAAGCTGTGTAAGCTAGAGCAATTCATTTAGCAAAGAATTGGGCTTCTCTCACTGAGGGCACCTCATCAAGTAATGTAGGCCCACAATTTGGATGTCATCACTCTCTACTCCAAGCAGCTAACAGTCTCGAGTATGTCTTCCCTACCTTTGCAACCTCTCTTTATAATACCCTTTCTTCTCTAGCCCTGTCACCACTCTATTCTAGGATCTCATCACCTCAAGTCTTGACTATCTCAACAGCCTGCAGGTTGGTCCCCCTGCGTCATAGTCTCTCCTCACTGCAGTCCACCCTGCATTCAGCTGACAATCAAATGCTCCAATGTGACCAAGAGTGGATTCCTAATTCATCCAAAATAAAATATAAAATACTTTGGCTTTTAATAAAATTATAAATTCCTTCATACTCTGATTCCTTCCTACATTTCCAGGCTAACTCTTAATCCCTTCCACAAATTATGACACTGACTTCCTTGTTTCTCAAATAAGAAATTCCATTTTCTGACTGAGTTTTTAAACCATGCCTGGAATTATCTCCCTTCTCATTTTATCCTCCTTCAAGTCTCAGCTGAAGCCCCTCTTTCTGGAGAGAGCTATTCACAGTCCTCCTTAATACTAGAGGCTTCCCTGAGATTCTCTCCATTTTATTCTATTGCTTGTTTGTATTGTACTTAGCTGTTTGCATGTCCTCTCCTCTGTCAGACTGTGAATTCCTTAAGAACACAGACAGTCTTTTCCTTGTCTTTGTATCCTCAGTACCTTGCACATAGTTAAGTGCTTAATGGTAAATGTTAGGTGACCTGAACTTTTCTCATCTGTAAAATGAAAGGTTGGGTTAAATGCCTCTGAGGTTTTGTCCAGCACTAGATCTATAATCCTATATATAACATAATTTTCTCTCCCCTACTCCCTTACTCAGAACTTTGTTGCTGCTAAAGTGTTTGTGTAACTTGAAATTAAGAAGTACTATAAAAGTGAATAACTTTGTAACTGAACTTGAAAAGCAGTTTTGTGCCCCACTCTACCAAATGGCACTAGATAACACTCTGTCCCCCTTTATATCTGAGATGAAAGGTGAGAAGAGCATTCATATTGAGAGCTTAAAGAGCAGATACTATTACTTTTATATCAAGTGAACTGAATCAACCCAAGAAAAGTATTTTCGTTGTAATGGAATTTCAGATATCAATCCATATTTATACTGTATTTATAGACATTAACAGTATAAAAGGAAATTGAAAGGCTAAAATCAATGATTATTTTGGGGAAAATGGAAGTTTAAAATTTAAAACATATTTTATGGGGGAAATAGTTCTTAGTAAACTCCATAAGATATACTGGTAACTGAAAGCAAGGTAGAAGTAAAATATTAATCATCATACTATTCCAGGCATTTTAACTACAGATCATTCAAACCATGTCAGAAGCATCTAACTTTTCCAATAAATTATGATATGGCAAGTGAACGGAAGAGGTTCACAAGTAGTCTCCATCTAATGGAGCTCCCAAAGCTTCTCTATAGTTTTATTTAAAAACTAAGACTATTTATTAGTCTCCAAATATTCTACCAAGCATAAAAGACACCTGGTTTCATTTCCTAAGCTGTATGTAGATTGGCTTACCTGCTTAGTAACTTCAACTGGAGGCCAAATTTGATGAAAATATCACTTAACATTAAAACTACTTCGCACTTTCTTAAAATAGTTTAAAAGGTTTTTAAGTGCTTGGTTAAAATGGTTGGTTGTTGGGGGAAAAGTTACCGGGCATGATTCTTTTTTAAAGTAAAAAAACTGAAGGGAAGCTGGTGGCTCAGTGGATTGAGAGCTAGGCCTATAGCAGGCAGGTCCTAGGGTTCCTCAGACACTTCCTAGCTGTGTGACCCTGGGCAACCATTGTCTAACCCTTAACACTTTTTTGCCTTGAAACCAATACACAGTATTGATTCTAAGACGGAAGGTAAGACTTTAAAAAATAAAGTTAAAAAAACTGAGCTATGACTTTGGTGATGATCATGTCCCAGTACAGGACAGCTCGCCCTACCCCCATTCCCAACTAGATTAAATCTGAAATTCTTCACTTCTCCGTGCCTCCACAAGGATCTTCACTTAGTTTTGCCAAATAAAATAAGAAAATCTGCAATGTTCTGACAGTAGCTACACTGATTTGAGAAAAAAATCCAAAGAACTGCTTTAAATTGTGTACGTGTACCTAAAAAGAAAATCTGAACATAAATAATTGAACTTATAAATGAAAATACTTCCGTAGAAAAAATCAAATTTCGATCAAGTGTTCAAGACCAGGGGGTTTACCTCGGCTGTTTAAAGGTTAAATTGCCCCGGCTCGACCCTCGGGCAGCATCACAAGAGCGCCCTCGCCCGGACCCACACTTCCTCATGCCTCCGGGGCAAGGGTCAAGCAGAGCCCGGAAGCTGCCGGCGACCTAAGGACCCCCGCCTGGGAGACAGTGAGGAACCTGACCCGAGGCAAAACAGAAGTGGCAGGCGCGGCCCAGGAGGTTAGGCCAGGGCTAGAGCCACGAGCCCGTGCCCGTGCAGGCGCGAGGCCGTCAGCGGTGCTCCATGGAGGTGGGGGCAGCATCGGAAAGCCCGAGGCCCCGCACCCACCCCGGGAGGCCCCGGGAAGGCGCGCGCGCGCGTCAGGAGCCGTTGTCCTGGGATCCGGGGGGAGGGGAAGAGAGCTGCGGCAGGCAGTCCGAGGGCTCACCTTGCTCAGCATTTTCTTCAGCTGGCTCTCCGGCATCGCCATGACGGCCACCTCGCGCCACCCGGCCCACAAGCTCAGCCGCTCGGGCGCTGCGCCAGGCCGCCCTACACAATCAACGCGCCGGCCTCGGCCACCCCGCCCTCCTCACCCCCTTACGGCTTCCTCCGCCTCCACCTCCCCTTTGATCAACAGGAAATGGGCGAACAGGGCGGGCCCTTCCGTTTTTGTTACGTCACTTCCGAGGCCGCGAGAGCTCGGAGCCTAGAGGCCTTTGGTCTAGGAGAGGTTTGGAGTTCCTAGTTGCTGGCTCGGCCACTGCCCTTCAGCCGTAAGCTTGGGCAGGACCTTAAAGCTGCCAGGGAAGCGGCGGGAACAGGGAGAGCGGCCCGCAAGCCCGCGTTTCCTGCCAATGGACCATGGGAGCAGCTGTTGAGGACATCTTTAATGCCATTTCCCCATTGGGGAAATCTAACTACAGGCAGGCCATACTTCCGGGAAATCTGAGGCGAATCCAGGATGTACGCTCCGGTTACTTTCTTTGCACTAATCACGTGCCTCTGCCTCGGTGTTCCCCCCTGAAATGCGGGAGTTGCATTGGATGGTCCGATACTGAGGGTCCCCTGCTGCCTTCCATTGCCTCTGGATTTCTCAGAGGCTATGCAAACACAGCACAAGTACTGGCATATTCTACCTAGCAAATTTAAAAGACTTAAGTCTGGAGGAGCTTAGTATCAGGTTGACCCCCAGGAAGATGTTTTTTTCTCCTCAGCAGCTCTTTAGTTCTCTGTGGCTGAATGAGCACCTACAGCTTTAAAGTTATGCATCCTTGAAACATTTATTAAAGCCACCCAAGAAAACAAATTTTTATAAGCAGAATTCCTTAATTAACAATTAACTGGGGAAAGTCTGAACCACCACGAACCCTGTAGGCTGATAATTCTCTTCATATTAGACTGTTAGATTGAATACACCTGGGATTACAATAAGTAAACTAGTTGCAGAAAATGTTTCCTTCATTTCCTTTTTAAACTCACCAGTGCCAAGGATCACAGTTTCAGACTTGGAAGTAAGTGGGATGAAATAAAATGACCACCCACTCAAATTATAAACTACAAACCTGGAGTCAGAGAGTAGATAGTATAAAAAGCAGTTGCCCAATGCATGGTGCAGATACAATTCCTGACACAAGACCCCACTCTGTTCCTCTGGGGGAGGAACTTCTAATCTAGGCCCAAAATTCTACCCAAATAGGAAACAAGAAGTTGCATAGCATGAGCTCATCCTGAGCTTCCACCAGGGAGAAAAGATTATGGAGAGATAACCAAGTCTTCAGGAATGACTTCTCAGGCTCCTAAAGATCTGAGGAGATTAAGAGGTAGTCTAGCCTAATGGTTTTCTTCCTTGAGATAAGAGGCCTCCCAACTCACTGGCCCTGTGGCAATAACAAAATGTCCTTGAGTTCTTATTTTGTAACCCTAAACCAGCTTTCATTCCCTAATGGGGTCTAGGATGGAGGTTCACCCTGAGAAGAACAAATTAATTCTTTTCACTCCACACAGAAGGGACCACAGTAGCTATCTAGTCTAAACCATACCTAAACAAGAATCTGCTCTACAACATATCTGAGAAATGGCCATCTGGCTTTTGCTTTCAAACTTCCCACAAAGAGGAGACCACTACTTCCCAAGGGAGACAAGTCTACTTTGGCATAGCTCTAATTGTCAGAAGGGCTTTTCTTATATCAAGCCTAAATTTATCTCTTCGTATCTGCTACTCATTACACCTAGATCTTTTTTCTGCAACTAAGCAGAAAGTCTTCTATATAATACTCTTTTAAATACTTAAACACATCATGTTCCCACCAAGTCTTCTCCTTTCCATTTTAATTGTACTCATTTCATTATTATGACGTGATTTCATTACCCTTTATCATAAATGGCTTATTCTCTAGAGCAGGGGTCTGCAACCTTTTTGTTGAGAAAATTTCATGAGAGCCGTACAGTGCTCACAGTCGCGCTCCTGTAACAGCGCCTGAAAAAAAATGGACTTTATGGCTCCTGCAGAAAGAGCTATACGTTGCCGACCCCTGCTCTAGAGGATAAAGCTTTTCAGAGTCAGTCCTAAACTATTCCTGGAACTGAAAACAATATTTCATGATATATAACACAAGAACTATGGAGCTATTACCTCTTTAGTAGTTATCCCCAGACATTACATCTTTTAATGAAGTCAAAGACTACATTTATTTTCTTGGCAGTTATACTGTTGACTCATACATACTTCCAGGCCACTAAAACTTCCAGATCTTTTTCAAATAAATTAGATCAACTAAGTATCCCTTATTTTGTACTTATGAAGCTGATTTTTGAACTAGTGTAAGACTTTACACTTATTCCCATAATATCTGGGATTTGATTAGTTTCAGCCTAACATTTTAACATCTGTTTTAGCCTGGCGAGATATTTTTGACAGCACCATCCAAAGCGTTAACTATAACTCTTAGTTTTATGTTACATGCAAGTTATTTGATGAGATTTTTCTTTTATTTTACATAATTGCTTAAGGCAGTTTTCATGTATACTTTTATTCGAGTTAACGAATGATAAGAATGTTAAGGGAGTCATGCCCAATATTAGGGGAGTCAGGCCCTGGTACATTTCACCAGAGACCTCTTTCCAAGATATACCAAGTATTAATGATGATTCTTTGGGAAAAGCTGGCCATTTAGAGTCTTTGAATTGAGTTTCATAAAGTATTGACATGATTTGGTCCAAAGAAAACAGGGAATGAGTATAGGAGATAGCCAAATTTACAATGTGTCAACTTATTGACAGTGTAAGAAGATGTGTAATTTTTTTCCTCAGAACTGGGCAGGTTACCCCACATTTGAAAAGAGAGTGAATGAGTGAATTCTTTGGAAGACTGGTCAAATTCCAGTATTCTTTTATACAGATGGCAACAAAAAGCAACATGAGGAGAGGATAAACTTATACAAGCTTGCAAAATCCCAAGAACTATATCCTCAGGGGGGAAAAAATGTTGGTATTAAGAAGGGAGAAAGCATATGAGAGCATATCTCAAAAAAAGTGTCAAAGAAAAGTCTGCTACCTTATTTGGAACAAAAAAGATTACATGATCAGATTTTCTTAATCTTATAGCATAACTCTACTTAAATTGGTTTCATTGACCATTGACCTCTGACCTGAATAGCTTCTTAAACATTTTGTTCAGTAGTTCTAAACAGGAATTATGTCAATTAAATAAGTTTGGGCTTAAATAGTTGATGTTTTCTGGGTTTGGGTAATGATGTTTGTCACAACTTAAGTTACTTTTTTTTTTTAAGATTTGATTGGACTTGTCATTAGATTGAGTTGGTCAAGTCCAACTTAAAAAAAAAAGACAAAACCAAAGTAAGCCACCTTCACCTTTCAAGAATCCTGGAAAAAAGAGACAGAGAGAGAGAGAGAGAGAGAGAGAGAGAGAGAGAGAGAGTGTGTGTTTATCCAAATATAATTAATGGGAAAAGCCTAATTAGTAGTCTTATATAACTTGGACCTGTTTCTTTTCAATTAAAATATTGCATTTGGATTACTGAGAGGCATTTATTATGGTTTAATGTATAATGATCCTGGTTAAGGATATGTTTACACATCATATTTTATAATTAAAGGTCTCTATATATCAAATGCTTAAGTATCATGGACACAAATTTAGTTCACCTTTAGATATAGCCTCTTATTGAACTGTTAAATATCTGATTCATGCCAAATTCTACCTCAGAATTGCCTTCAAAAATCTATTAAAATTAATATTTGCAGGCATGTTATATATATATATATATATAGGCTAAAAAATTACTGTATTCTAATAGTGGAGAGATAAAGAAAAAGAAGGAAAAACATAAGGATATTAAAAAAAAACCTATCTGGAACACAGTATTTGGTATCTTGCTCAATTGTATCTGAATCTTCATGATACCATTTGGGATTTTCTTGGCAAAGCTACAGGAGTGGTTTGCCATTTTCTTCTCCAACTCATTTTACAGATGGAGAAACTAAGACAAACAGGACTTGCAGAGGCTCAATGAGATAAGGAAGATGAGTTTATCTGATTTAAGGCCTGGGGCACTCTATCCATGTGCCATCTAGCAAGCTAGTTGCTATCCTCCCCAGGGTTCAAACCAAAGTTAGAATAAAGTTATAATGACAAGGAAGACATCAAAAATGGAAGCTGGGAATTAATTCAAATATTAAGTGCCCACTGTTTGCATGCTAATGACAAACTAGTTTTATGAAACCCAGATCTCACCCTAAATAGGATTAGGATATAATCTAACCTTAAGTACCCTTTTGCCTAAGAGATTTCTCCCCTGGTATCTAGTGCTTTCCCAGATAGCCCAGCCCCAGCAGGAATCTTCCTTCCCTTGCCTCCTGGTAAGCCAATCAGTCCTCCTTTCTTTCCTATACTCCCTAAAGGGTATATAAGTCCCTAAATTCTTTAGTTTGATGGAAATACCTATTTGTGGTGCATTTTCCCAGAGACATTGTTCCCTGAATCTCAGAGTTAGTTCCCTGTGGTGATATTGTGTGTGTGCACATGTGAGATAAAAAATAAAGATGTGCCCCGACTCAACTGTGATGAGGACAAATACCCTACTCACTCAAATAAAATCAGAATCAGAAGGTAGAAGTAGAAGTAAAAAGGCAGTTGTTTATTTCCTTCACGAAAGAAAGCACGTTAATGATAGGCTAAGCAAACAGGCACTATATTCAAGTTCCCAACACTAGACCCCTCCCCACCCACACCCACCCCCATCATCCAAAACACTTGTAACTGGGTGGTAGATTCTTCCAACCCAGTTCAGGTGAGGTAAGGGAAGCACCTGAGTTGTTTATTGCTCTTTCAGACCTTCATCAGTCTCCTTCCTAAGCTTGTCCCTGAGTCCTCAGTCCACACAAGATAACAACCTAGCCTTACAGCTTACAGCTGAATGCTCATTCAGAGAAAAGCACATTCAATTCTGTCTCACACACGCATGACTGTGGTGGCCAAAAGAGAAAGCACTGTCTCCTTTGTCCTCATTAAAGACATGTTCTTTTATGACTACTTTGGGGGTTCTGTTTTTTTCCAGGTTAACACTAGGTATTCAGGGAAGGTAATTGTTGAGCTGAGGTCTCTCTTTTGGTGTCCACCAGCCATCTAGCTCTCACCTGTGGCTCCAGAGAAGCTACAGAATGCAGAGTGGCCACATCCTGGTAACTGACAGGCTTCAAACCTGTGGGTGAGCTAGATGTCTAACTAGGCAAGTGAAGATTGCCCCACAGTATGGGGTATTTGAGAACAGTTTGTTCCAAAAGCTATGAAGGCTTAGTTAGAAACCAAAGAAGTCATATGCAGTGGATGATCTTGACTTCTTTGGTTCTGGACTTTTGTCTTGCCACTGGACTTGAGTGACTCTGGAAGAGAGAGTAAGGCTGATGACATTGTGCAACTCTACCTCACTTAAATCTAATTTATTTCAACTCAAAAGACATCACTAATGATGTCATTTTGGTCCTCTTCAAGTGTGAAAGGACAACCAACCTACCAACTTTGTTCAGATATAATGGTCTCTGGCTCTAATGGTGCTTACAGTTTTGTTCAGATCTTCAACTGGAGTACTGTGGATTAGGGTGAGAAATTGAGGGGATTAGGATAGTGAATAGCTAATTATGGGAATTGATTCAAGCTTGGGACTCACTTCAGGAGCTAGTTCAGTTCCCTTTCTAATTCAATTAAGGTTCTAGTCCAAATTCTGCCATGTGAAAAAAAGTTTATTAGTTGTGGGAATTGGGAGAAAACTTTATTGCATAGTTTGAACCTAATCCTAGGCAACTGAGAAATTGGACTACCTGTACTATTGTTTAGAGATCTTTAAACAAGGACCTAGGTTATATCCACCAGAAACACTCTTATCTCCCTCAGTATTCTGGGTCCAGCCCTAAACTGAGGAAGGGATTTGGTCTTAATTTGTTAGGCAATTAGCATGCATTGCTTAATAATTTGATATATTCAGAAGAACAAACTTGTCTCCTCAATCATTTCACCTTTTGCTTATTATACTAGGAAGAAAAGGTAGGTTGAGCCATGGAAGATCAGGAAAGCCAAGACACCAAAACAAGCTGATAAATGACAATTTGCTATGCTCACACATCCATTGACAATACATGCCAACAGAACAGGCCCTAGCCTTCTAGGCTGACAAGTAGAATTTCTGAGTGGGATATGACACCCTCCAAAACGTGACCTGGGACTGTTTTGTCACAGAGACCCAAACACCAAGTTACAAAAGATTCCTAATATGTAGATCTGAAAGTGACCATCTAGTCTAATGATTCCCAAAGTGGGAGTTACCACCCCCTGGTGGGTGCTTCAGTGATCCAGGGAGGCAGTGATGGCCACAGGTGCATTTATCTTACCTATTAATTGCTATAAAATTTAAAAAAACATTAATTTCCAGGGGGCTAAGTAATATTTTTTCTGGAAAGGGGGTGGTAGGCCAAAAAAGTTTGGGAACCACTGATCTAGTCCAACCTTCTTGTTTTGCAGAGGAGTCTCAGAGAGGTTGTGACTTGCCCAAAGTGCCACTAGTAGTTAATAAGCCAGATCCTCTAACTTAGTATCCACTGTTCTTACTATACACTGTTGCCTGTATGTATAAGCCTAGTTTGAAATACTATACCAAAGTCAAGCTTGTTATAGGTAAATCTCTTTTCAAACTATCAAAAAAGAACAAGGCCTAAATATTACAAAACCAAGTTGTCTTCTTATGTGAAAATTAGGCTTTTGAGTTAAATATTTAACAATAACTCCATATAAAGTCTGCTATTTGTTCAGCATCACAGATCACCAAAAATAATGTCTCTCATGTAACACTTTTTTTATCAAGGACCACCTCCTGGTAACTTTAAAGACCAGATAATTTTATTCAGTATTGCTCGCATTCAAGAAAAACGTCAATGCAATTAGAAAAGCAAATCATATTTTGTTTCCATAGTAAAATCAAGGTTTAAACCAATGTTTAAAAACAACTATAATTCGTTACATAAATTTTGGGAAAATGGAATGAAAATAATAAAAGGACAGTGTTGAGGGTGTAAAAGTGAAATTTGGGAGATGTCATCTTTAAGTATATATATATATATATATATATATATATATATATATATATATATAT